>NW_020175410.1:1858183-2105442 GCF_003031525.2 Neophocaena asiaeorientalis asiaeorientalis
TTTTTTTTTTTTTTTTTTTTGGTAAAGAACACTATAATGCCTTCAATTAAAACAAGCTTCATTAAGAAACACCTATGTCCAAATAAGTAAAAATACTGTAACCATTTACACTGTCAGGACAAATATTGTAGCTGTCATTCCTTTCCCATAAATTAAGCCTGATGTGTCTGGCCAAGTTTCCCTCCAACAACAGAATCCCCTTGCTCTTCTTAGGCCTTTAACATTCCCTAAATGTCCCCTTTTCCTGCTCAATATATTTCACATGTCCATGTGAAATCAGGGGAGCCATAGTAAATTCAACACGTCTATTAGGCAAGTAAGAATACAACATTTCATTGTTGTCTGGATCATGCTTTCCAGGTGAAATCCCTGGAGACTATTAGATTGAATAGCATTTACATTCTTCCAATCTTTGTTCTGTGTTTTTACATTTAGCAGTACTGTAAAACTGTATGATCCATATTTGACAATGTTCTTGCAACAGTATTTGAGAATCAAGAGGTCCATGCTAGTAAATACTGTCTTATACCCCTAATTTGTAGTTACCTTGCTAAGTCATCACTAATCCCTGTCCTCTCTATTTCCTGGTGACCCTTATCTACTACTGTTAACACAGTAAAAGACAGTAGAGTGCCTATGAAGTATGGGATCTAGACCCAGCATTTTAGTTGAAACTGACTTTGTTGTTTATCAAACACTTACACAATGTTTAAAATGGGAGTACTTAAAACTGCTTGAAATGCTTTACACATATTAACTTATTTAATTCTATAGCAATACTATGAGAAAGGTATGATTATTAGTCCCTTAAATAGATGATTAAATTGCATCACAGAGAATTCAAAGTCACACAACTCTCAAACAGCAGAGCAGTTATTCAGACCCACGTAGTTTAGTTCTAAAATCTGCATTCTTAAATTTTCCTATGCTACTTCTTCATTTTACAACCTTGGGCAATTTCCTTAACCTTTCTCAGCCTTTCTTCATATATAAAATAGGACTGCTAACTATACCTAGTTCAGAGATTTGTGAAAATTAGATGTGATAATAGTCATAAATGCTTAGAGCAGTACTTGGCATATAGTGTTAACTACTGTTATTTTCAACATCACTTTCCCTACTGACCTTCTTTTATTTCTTTAGAAACACTGTGCTCCTACCCTAATCAGGGCTTTGCACATTCAAGCTGAAATTCTCCCTCTCTCTACCTCTGACCCTCTTGACCTTCATTTCCAATTAGCCTATATGCTAAGACCTGTACAAATGTACCTTCTTCAGGGAAGCCTTTCCTGACCTTCATACTGGGTGAGCACTCCTCACCCCTTTGGCTCCCTAGAAAAAAGAGCCTGAGGCAAAGGCATATGTTTTTTCCATTTGGCTGGACATTTTCTAAGGAAGTGCAATCCCAGGGAAGGGGGAGTGAGGAAAATGAAAGGCAGGCATTAAAGGAGAGAGATAGTAAATGCAAGGGAGTATATTACTCAGATGGCCTAGCTTCTTGTCAAGCTCATTGCTCCTTCACCCACTGCATCTTCCAAGAGTCCCGATAAGCTCCCTAAGTGGTCCATCAGGGTTAGGAAGGGAAAAGAATTTATTCTTCTGGCTCTTGTTTCCATTAGTCAAAGGTGGTCCATAAGGTTTTAAGGCCTTTACATTTTTGTGTGCATACCTGGGTGCCAAGCAGATCTACCATGGCTCTTGCTTTGAAGGTAACATCAGACATACAAGGTGAAAGGTTAGAGGTGCTTTGCAAAACCTGGATGTAAGACACAGTCCATGTGCATCCTTGAGTCACATGAGGGATGAAACAGCCACCACTACAGGCCACCTGGGTGTGTACTAGGGACTGTAGGTGGCTGCAGTATCAGAATTTGGTCTCATGATTTCAGGAAGAGCACAGATAGGATATCTCAGGTTATAAAGCAGGTCAAGTACACAAACTGAGTAGAAGAGACGCAGAATTCAGACCAGTATGCCCTGTTGTCCACATTTATAAACCCAGGTCTCTTTTCCTTTATACTATTTATCATAGTTTACAGTTACATATTTATTTGTAAGATATTATTTACATTAATTCTTGTCTACTGCACTAGACCGAAAGAATCCTTAAGCATAGGAAGGGAGCATAAGGTTCAGATTACCTGGATTTGAATCCTGGCTCCACTAATTACTAACTCTGTGTCTTTGGGAAAATTATCTCACTTCTCTGTGCCCCATTTCTACACTTATACATCAGGAGAAAGATAGAACCTCTATGAATATTAAAGGAGAGGCACTCAATAAGTATTAGCTACTGTCACTGTCATCACCATCATCATTCTCTTTGTACCTGCAGCAATTAGCACACTGCTGCCTACAGAACAGGCTCTGGAGTAGTAGAGCATGAGATCCGTGAGGACTGAGGGTTTGGTCTTCTCCATTCCTTTTTGGACCTCGGACTCATAAAGGAGAATTTAAAATGTACTAGGTGTTTCAAGAAGAATGTTTAGAATGATTAGATAAAAAGAGACAATGAACGCCAATGTGTTTGTTCCATTTGTGTTCTGGAAAGTGAATCTTACACTGATTTAGAAGAGGCTTTACAATAGTCCAGAGTAGTTTTTACAATAATAAACTGTTTATCGTATTTGTCTTGGTTGACCTGTAGGACAGTGGTCCCCAACCTTTTTGGCACCAGGGACCAGTTTCATGGAAGAGAATTTTTCCACAGACTGGAGTTGGGAGGTGGTTTCGGGATGATTCAAGTACATTACACTTATTGTGTACTTTATTTCTATTATGATTACATTGTAATATATAATGAAATAATTCCACAACTCACCAGACAACCAGAATGCAAAATCAGTGGGAGCCCTGAGGTTGTTTTCGCTTGCCACTCACTGATAGGGTTTTGATATGAGTCTGCAGTCAATTGGTTTATTATGGTCTCTGTGCAGTCAAACCTCTCTGCTAATGAGAGGTTTGCAGTATTTGCGGTATTTGCAGCCGCTCCCCAGCACTAGCATCAGCACCTCAGCTCCAGATCATCAGGTATTAGATTCTCATAAGGAGAGTGCAACCGAGATCCCTTGCATGCACAGTGCACAGTAAGGTTCGTGCTCAAATGCCGCTGCTGATCTGACAGGAGGTGGAGCTCAGGTGGTAATGCAAGCGATGGGGAGCGGCTATAGAGATGATGCTCCCTATTTTGCATAAATTCATTTATAAATCAATATTACTCTACCATTATGGATCAGACATATGAAATGTTTATATAGGACATTTTGGCCAATCACATGATAGATTTTAGTATGCTCTTGTCCCTGTGATAGAGTTCTATAAAGAGAAATGTATAACTTTTGCAGTAAGTGAATCAGAAATGTAGACAGGTTTGGATAGAGTTGATACAGACCTACAGTTCCTACATGTCTTTAGTGTGCATGACTGTGATTTAGCCATGCCTATTAAACTTTTATTTTTAGTGCTCAGTAGTCAAGGCTTATCATTTTGCTACAGGAAATACGGTTTAAGTTATTCTTAGTATATTTTCACTCTTAACTGGATATTTGAATTTGTAGGACTCTGCCAGTGATCGCACACTGTAGAAAGAAAAAACTTCTGTGACATTAGTAGAATTGATTTTCCAGCAGACTAATAAATAATCTCAATGACTTATATTTGATGGAACAATTACATAAAAACATTTTATTTTTACAGCCTTGAAACCTTCCATCTTTTGCAGAACATCAAATAAATTTGAATAGAATAATTTCACGTTACAAAAATTTTACAATACATCAATGTCAACTGATATTTATCGAGATCACGTGGTGTGTTGGGCATTATTTAGGGTACTGGGACTACGTACAAAGAAATTAGCTTTCTGATATGCTGTAAAACTTATCTTACTTAGAAATTCTAGGTTGATATAGGTGATAAAATGGGCCTAAATTATCCTACATATTTTGTGTCTTCTTTTTGTTTTAGAAAATTTTTTACCTTTTCCAAGTAAGATTCTTCTGGGTCCAGCTTAATATCATTCAACCTTAAGCTTGTGGACCTGTGGTCACTTGCAGAACTAATATGAATTATTTCAAACATTTGTGCTGCATAAATAAAGAAGGGGTCTTATTTCATTTATTTTAGTGTTTGTAATATTTGTCTATCATAACATTGAATCTCTGGTCCTTTTGCCAAATATAACCACAAAATAGTATTCTTACTTTCCTAGGAGTCCTGGGAATTTGCACCACACTTCTTCGAGTAAATACATGTGTAAATATGTGAGCTTCTCAGCCCCCCAAAGACCCTGGTTTTCCTTTCTTGGCAAGGGAAATGAATTCTAGAATCCTGAATCATTTACTGAGTATGCTTTCCTTCTGATCTCCCAGGGGTCTGATCAACAAAGTGCCAAAAGACGTGCTCCTTCTAGGGAGACGAGCAGCCCAGGTCTCTCTGCAGGAGGATTTGATGAATGTTAATGAAAACCCCTACTGCTCAGAAATAGACAAGTTCGAGCTCTGGTAAAACAGGTCCTTGGTGGTTATGCTAATATCTAAGTAGATCACCATTGCCTGTAGTTCTTTTACCGAAGCTCTTTATGCTTGACTTTAAGTATAACCCATTATGGTTGTTTTTATTATCTAGAGGTGGTAAAGATGAAGTTGCAACATTGAGAGGAAATATGAATGATGCTGTTTCTCTTCAGCCTTTATTTAACATGTATTTTTTGAAAACAGAAAGGGTGATGAAGTTATTTTTATATACACGGGGTTAAATATAGGATATTTATAATTAGCTGGTTTATATATATATATTTATGATTATGTGGGATATATATGATTATATGGGATATTTATGATTACTATATTTATGATTATTTTAAAGAAATGCTATGCCAATCTCAAAAGCATGCAGCATTGTAATGAGGCAGTTAACGGAGTCAGAAATTTCCAGCTACTTTGAAGCAATGACTTCTGGTTTGATGACCCGTGCTTTAGCTGGGGATGTCCCCTCATCTCTGGACACTTACACAACTTTCATTTCCTTTGTTCAATAGCAGGCCTCATTGAAGCAGGGACTGCCTCCTTCTTCTTCAACACTGGCTGTATTACACACTAGGCACACAATAAATGTCTGTTGCATGAATTACTAGAACATTATGATTATAATTCAGTGAAGAAATCACACACTAATATATCAAAATCTTTATTTTTTTGATAATCATAGAAATTACTTTTAGCTTTCTCAAAACCTCAGTTTAATTCCCAGTTCAGAAGTTATCAACTGTTTCTTTTTATTTCGTATTTTACCTAAACTGCTGCTTCATAGACGTTATTTTTGCTCCAACTTTCTCTGATCAGCTGCCTATAAAAGTTCCAGATTACAAATGTTTCTTACTTTCTTACTATTGTCTTATTTTTTTTTTTTTTTTTTTTCACTGGATTGGCAGGCAGATGCTCAACCACTGCACCACCAGGGAAGCCCACTATTGTCTTATTTTTAAATCATGTCAATGTGAGTCGAAAATCTTATTTCTAAATGGCATATAGCCAAGGTCAATATTTAATTTCTCAGTTCTCACTGAAGAGTTTATTAAATTAACATTCTTTCTTTTCAGCCATTATTTGTCATATGCATTTTAATATAGTAAGTATAATTGAACACAATCTTATTTAAATAAGATAAAATATTTTCCATAATTATGATGAATGTCCTTTTTTGAGGCTCATCATAAAGAAAACATTACTGGCACGTGTGTGGTTATAGATATTGTGTTTATGAACAATTGAAAAATGGGGACTTGCATCTAAGGTTTGACAAACAGATTTTGTTAGAAAAAAATGTGAAATTGGATAAATAGCCACTTTGAAACCTTATGTGTCTCTTTTGTTCACTGTTGTACCCCCAGGACTGCAAAGTACCTGAGTAATCTTGCTACACCCACAATAAGCACTCATTAGGTATTTACTATGAACAAATAAAATTTAATCGATGAATGAATGAAACAATGAATGAAAATTCTAATAAATATTAATCACAGTATTGCTTAAAATTCAATATCGAGCATGCCCTGTAAAACATGCTATCCTTCTTATAGAATCCGGTAACATGAAGGAGACTACCTGTATCTGAAAGAGTAGCTATTACAGTTTGCCTTGTCAAATAGCTTGACATATAGACATCTTGCTCTTCTTACTCTTATTTTTCTGCCTTAGTTTAAACTGAGTAAAAATCTATGCCTTTTTAAAAATACACTTTGTTTAGAACCATCATAAAATCTATGAACACAAGTTATTCATGGCTTGGGCAACGTTTCTTTTTTTAATGACTGAAAATCATGTCTTTTTCAAAGCAAGATCAAACCTAAATTTTATCCATCCCTGAAAAGTTGAAAATGAATTATTTTAAGATTCAGAAGGGTTCATTCCAGGATCTTTTATGATATCTATGCTTCCCCGGGGAGAGGGCAGGAAATGAGAGCATTCTGAACACGACCACTCCTCCTTCCCTCTCAGCATCCTGAGGCCCTTGCACAAGGGCCTCTGTCATCTGAGAACTCCCTCGAACCCCTGCCCACAAGCACCTTTCTCACTGTACCACTTACACTGTTAAATGAACCCTGTTAAACTACGTTTATTGATTCATTCCTTATGAAACAAAAACAAACAAAGAGTTTTAAGTCAGAACAACTCATTGGATGATTTTATTTACCTTGGCTTAACGAAGTCAATCAAATTGATGAAACCAGTGTGTGTATAGACACGGCTTAAAGTGCTAGAGCTGATGTTTTTAGAAGCCATTAAATTTTATGATATAGTTTTAAAACAGGACATGTGTGCGTGAGCAGTATTGCAAATTATCAAATATCTTTACAGGGCTTCTGTATGTATTAGATCGTACTATGTGCAATTGCTGATATTCACCTGCTTCTGACCTAAAAAAAAATGGTAATTTTGTGGGCTTCAGTCTGTCATATAATGGAAAATAACTCCCTAATGTAGGCTGACATTTTGTAAAGTCCTGAGTCATGTTTAGCTAATTAAAAGAAGAAAGAACATGTCACAGGGGCAGGAGAGGGGAGTGTCCTCTTTGGATTTGGAAGCAGAAGTTCAAGGTTCCACACTTGGCTCTATTATTTAGTGGTTGTGTAGTCTTAGGCAACTCACTAATCCCCTTTGATCTTCAGTTTTCTCTTTGATAAAGCAGATGTATTAATAACACCCTCAACAGTTGTTGCAAGGATTAAAGGAGGTGATGTATGTGAAAGTACTTTGCAAACCATAGAGAGCGATAAAATCCAAGATAATATGCAGACTTCTGTTTAAGACTGTCTAGCAAAAGTACGATGAATAATGAGAAAAACAAGAAAACTTTTCTCTTGTATAACTGATTCCTATCATAAATTGAAAAAAGCTGTAAAATATTATACTTGTTGCTTTATAAGACAGACATCCCATGTGCATTTTTAAGCTATGATATCTGCCAATAAAATTCCCAGGCTAGGCCATTCCTTTCCTATGAAAGCAAGTCACACCACTCCCAAGCTTCATGCAAACTGTCAGTACCATCTAAAAATATTCCTGCATATTATGAATTAATGCTTCCCACTTTGACATTACAATATCGTTTTTATACACTCTCTCAGCACTTTCCTCCAAGCATGATTTTATTAATGCTCATTTTCAGTACAAGACAAAAATCTTTGCAAATATTTGTTCTTGTTTTTCTTTGGAACTGTGAGGGATGACTGCTGGCTTTTGAAGGAGGGACAGGATGTATTTTTGGGCTGTAGTTGTACTTGGCTTGATCCGCTGAAGGAGAGATGGTGTTCTTAGGTGCCAATATTTGGTTTAGAGCTAACAGCAAAAAATTAGCTACTTTGGTAATCCAAGTGATGCTTTCTTGTAGGCAAGTGAGAGAATAAATAGAAGTAGTCCTATGAGCTAAATTACCTTTTTTTTTTTTTCTTGCTTCCTAGTTCTAAGTATTTTTATGTAAATTTATCCCAATTTACTTCATTATGTAGTATATAATTGGAATTACAGTTTTGAATATCACAGGTGGGTTAGATTTTAAAAGTGTATGTATCTGTACTAAAGAATATAACAAGGCAAGGATGTGATTTCATTATTAACTGTAAAACTAAGTTAAAGCAGGTATAATTTATTCTTCATATTTGTGTCTTCTGCATAAAATATGACTGTCATAATTGACAGTTGGAGTCCAAATAATGATACTACTGTAGTCATATATCTTATAAAAGGTATTTACATTTTAAGGAACTAGGTGTATAGTCTTATTTTTGATAAACTTATCAACTAAATTTGAGGCAAGTAGTATTATCATGGCAAGCTAATCCACTGTAGCTCTTTTCTAAGACATTTAAAAGTATTGGTAATAATTTCAATAAACCTTAATTACACACTATGTCTGTGTAAACTCTAACAGGGTAAATATTAAACCCATAGCAGAGTTTCTCAGAATGTATTGCACAGAACAAATATTCTATTGGATACTGATAGGAACTTTGTGGGAAAATCATCGGATTGTTGAATAAGTTAAGAAAACCCAAGTTTTGGGCTTCCCTGGTGGTGCAGTGGTTGGGAGTTCGCCTGCCGATGCAGGGGACACGGGTTTGTGCCCCGGTCCGGGAAGATCCCACATGCCGCGGAGCGGCTGGGCCCGTGAGCCATGGCCGCTGAGCCTGCGCGTCCGGAGCCTGTGCTCCGCAACGGGAGAGGCCACAACAGTGAGAGGCCTGCATACAGCAGGAAAAAAAAAAAAAAAAAGAAAACCCAAGTTTAAATAAAGTTAAATATGTTTCTTTACTCCGAACCTTTGTTATCTTACTAAGTATCAGATATCTCTAGGAGGAGGATACACATTTATTAAATTTATCTGACTACTGAATGACTAGTAGATTTTAGAAAACTCTGATTTTGAAACATAATACACAAAAGGAATCGATATTTCAAATTGTCTGTTGGAAAAGTTGATAGTTTTAAAATAAAAATCCCAAACTTTCTTTGGCACACTAAAGTTCATTTAAAAAAAAAGACAATATTGTATGTTACATTGATAAGAATTACTAAATGATAACTTTACAGATTATTATACCAGTTTACAGTACAATATCATGGATACTGCTTACACTTAAACATGGCTGATTGACCACTTGCATTCATCTCTGGTTCTTTGAGAAGTCTCATGAAAATGACAGTAAGAGGCTGACAAAGAAAGCCATAAACCCCAAGAACGTTGAGCAACAAGTGGAGAGTACTGCAACAAAATCTTGAAAGCTGAAAGTTGATGAACAAGAATTAAACTAATTTGCTGAATCAAGAAGGCTGAAACCCAAACTTATTGAGTATGAAGCCAAAAATAAAGATGATCTGCCTGAGAAAACCCTAGAAAGTCTCAAAAAGTGGAGACCGTAGGTGCATCTGAAGAGGGTGTACAGTTGGAGTTGAAAACTGAGGATGAGTTGAAATTCCTTATAAGCATTAGTGTTCCCCAGGTCCCCAGAAGAGCTGGGCAAACTTTATTTCCTTATTCAGGAGAAGACAGGAAGCTTACTTTCTGATCTCAGTGAAACAGAAGGCCCTAGCACTTGGGAATAGCAAATAGAACTGAAGGCAAGATAACTAAACTGAACACAGGAAAACTGAGGAAATCTTTCCCCACTGGCTTCAAAAATATCTGGAGAGTTCTTATAACCTCCTGGTCCACAATAAGACGATTTCTCCCTGACCTACAGATATTCAAAATGTCAGAGGAATATGAAGATCAAAATGAAAAACAAAACAACAGCAATAGCAATAAAAGTAACTTGGGTGAAACAAAGACAGTGCAAGGAGCAAAAGAAATAGTTTTAAAATCCTATTTTAATTAAATTACAATTATGTCTTTAGAGAAGGAAGAGTAGATACTGTATTTATGAAACAAGAATAGAATGCTAAATAAAAGAAATACGCAAGAACAGAAGTGAATTCTTACAAATTAACTATATGAGAACAGAAAGAAAATACTCCAAACAAGGGTTGAAAGATGAAGTTGAGAAAATCTTCTGGATAGAATAAAAACAGAAAAGAAAAAATAAAAACTAGAAATAAGTTTTTTTTAAAAATTAGAGGATTAGTACAGGAGGTCTAATTTAGTGTAATCAACATACTTTTTAAATTTAAGAAGAATTTGAGAGGAAGGCACATACAGAAATTTTCCATGTACCCCTTCCCCCAACACATGCATAGCTGCCCCATTATGAATATGACCCACCACATGGTGCATTTGTTACAATTGACAAACCTACATTGACACGTCATAATTACCCAAAGTCCATAGTGAACATTCCAGTTTACTTTTGGTGTTGTATGTTCTATAGGTTTGGATGAATGTATAATGACATGTATCCATTATTATGGTATAATGCAAAGTATTTTCATTGCCTTAATAATCCTCTGAACTCTACCTATTCACCCCTCCCTCCATTCCAACCATGGCACCACTGATCTTTTTACACTCTCCATAGTTTTCCCTTTTCCAGAAGGTCCTATAAATGTAATCGTATATTATGTAACCTTTTTAGATTGGCTTCTTTCACTTACTAATGTGCATATTTAAGGTTCCTGCATATGTTTTCAGGGCTTGATAGCTCATTTCTTTTTGGTGTTGCATAATATTCTATTTGGATATACTGCAGTTTATCCATTCACCTACTGAAAAACCTTTTGGTTGTTCCAGATTTTCACAGTTACGCATAAAGCTGCCATGAACATTCATGTGTAGGTTTTTGTGTGTATGTTATGTAAGTCTTCAACTCCTCTGAGTAAATACAAAGGTGTGCAATGCAAGGAGCAAAAGAAATAGTTTTTAAATACTATTATAATTAAATTACAATTATGTCTTTAGAGAAGGAACAGTAGGTACTGTATTTATGAAACAAGAATAGAATGCTAAATAAAAGAAATATGCAAGAACAAAAGTGATCCCGTGATCATATGGTAAGAGTATGTTTAGTTGTGTAAGAAACCACCAAATTGTTGGAATCATACAGTATGTAGACTTTTCAGACGGGCTTCTTTTACTTTTCATACTTAAATGTCTTTTCATGGCTTAATAGCTCATTTCTTTTTAGCACTGAATAATATTCCATTATCTGGGTATAACACAGCTTATTTATCCATTCACCTACTTAAAGACACTTTGGTTACTTCCAGGTTTTGGCAATTATGAATAAAACTGCTCTGAACGTCTGTGTTTAGGCTTTTGTGTGGATATAAGTATTCAGATCTTTGGAGTAAATACCAAAGAGCATGATTGCTGGATCTTGTGCTGAGTATGTTTAATTTTGTAAGAAACTGCCAAAATGTCTTACAAAGTAGCTGCACCATTTTGCATTCCCACCAGAAATAATGAGAATTCCTGTTGTTCCACATCCTCACCAGCATTTGATGTTGGCAGCATTCCAGATTTGGACTATTCTAATAGGTGTGTAGTGATATCTCATTGTTGTTTGACTTTGCATTTCCCTGAGGATATATAATGTGGAGGATCTTTTCATATGCTAGTTGCCACCTGTGTATCTTCTTTGGTGAGGATTTAGTCTTTGGCCTATTTTTTAATTGGGTTGTTTGTTTTCTTATTTTGGAGTTTTAAAGGGTCTTTGTGCATTTTGGATAACAAGCCCTTATCAGTTGTGTCTTTTGTAAATATTTTCTCTCAGTCTGGCTTGTCTTCTCATCCCCCCAACATTATCTTTCACAAAGCAATTTTTAATTTTAATGAAGTCCATGTCATCAATTCTTTCATGTTCTATTTGGTGTTGTATCTAAAAAGTCATTGCAATACCGAAGGTCATCTAAGTTTTCTACTATGTTATCTTCTAGGAGTTTCAGAGTTTTGTATTTTACATTTAGGTCTGTGATGCATTTTGAGTTAATATTTGTGAAGGATTGTAAGACCTAGATTCTTTTTTGTTTTTTCCTTGTAGATGTCCAATATTCTAGCACCATTTGTTGAAAGCACTATCTTTGCTTCACTGTATTGCCTTTGCTCCTTTGTCACAGATTAGCTGACTATATTTATGTGAGTTCTTTCTGGGTTCTCTATTCTGTTCAATTGATTGACCTGTCTGTTCTTTCACCAATACCACACTGTCTTTAATACTGTAGTTTACAGTAAATCTTGAAGTCAGGTAGTGTCAATTCTTCAGTATTTTTCTTTAATAATGTGTTAACTATTCTGAGTCCTTTGCTTCTCTACAAAACTTGAGAATCGATGTGTCAATATCCATAAAATAACTTGCTGCGATTTTGATTGGAATTGCATTGAATCTATAAATCAAGTTGAGAAGGACTGACATCTTGACCTAACCATATTGAGTCTTCCTATACATGAACATGGAATATCTCTCCATTTATTTAGTTCTTCTTGAATTTTATTCAGTAGAGTTCTTTAGTGTTCCTCATATAGGTCTTACACATAATTTATTAGATTTATACCTAAGTATTTCATTTTTGGTGGTGCTAATGGAAATGTGTTTTTAATTTCTTTTTTATTTGTTTTAAGTCACCAAGTTTATTTTTTTTAATTTTTATTGGAGTATAGTTGATTTAAAATGTTGTGGTAGTTTCTGCTATACAGCAAAGTGAATCAGTTATACATACACATATATACACACTTTTAAAAATTCTTTTCCCATATAGGTCATTACAGAGTACTGAGGAGAGTCCCCTGTGCTATACAGTATGTCATCATTAGTTATATATTTTATATATAGTAGTGTGTATATGTCAATACCAGTCTCCCAATTTATCCCTACCCCCTCACTTTCGTCCCTGATAACTGTGCTTGTTTTCTACATCTGTGTCGTTAATTTCAAGTTCCAGTTGTTCATTGTTGGTATATTTGAAAGCAATTGACTTTTGTATGTTAACCTTGTTTCTTGTAACTTCCTATAATCTCTTATTATTTCCAGGAGCTTTTAAATCAATTCTATGGGATTCTTTACACATACAATCATGTCATCTGTGAACAAACACAGTTTTATTATATCTTCCTTCCCAATCTGTATACCTTTTATTTCCTTTTCTTGTCTGATTGTATTAGCTAGAACTTCCAGTACAATGTTGAAAAGGAGTTGTAAGAGGAGACGTCCTTGCCTTATTCCTGATCTTCAAGTTTTTCACCATTAAGTATCTTGTTAGCTATAGGCTTTTTGTAGATATTAATTATCTAATTAAGGAAGTTCCCCTGTATTCTTAGTTTACTGAGACTTTTTACCATGAATGGGTTCTGGATTCTGACAAATGCTTTTTCTGCATCTGTTGATATGCTTATGTGATTTTTCTTTTTTAGCCTGTTGATGTGATGGATTCCATTATTTTTTGAATGTTGAACCAGGCTTTGCATACCTGGGATAAATCCCACTTGATTGTGATGTATAATTCTTTTTTATATGCTGTTGGAGTCACTTTGCTAATAGTTCGTTAAGGATTTTGCATCTATCTTTAATGACAGATAGCAGTCTGTAGTTTTCTTTTCTTGTAATGTCTGTGTATGGTTTTGGTTAACTAACTTTTTTTTTTCCTCCAGAAAGAAAGAATAGAGAAAATGGAAAGAAACTTATTATCAAAGAGATAAATAAATAAATTTTTTGAGACCTAAGGGATGGCAGTTCCCAAATTTAGCATGTTCCAGTTAAGTAAATGAAAATAACAATCATACTTAAACACTTCATTATGAAATTTCAGAACATTAGGGATAAAAATATACACTAACTTCCTGCAGAAAAGTGAACAAATCAGGTCAGTCATCCAATGGTGATGGGATAAAAATGGCATGAAATTTCTCACCAGCACCTAGATGCTACGGGCTAGTATATCAATGGGTTCAAAATTCTGAAGAAAAAAATCATTCCCAACCTGAAATCATATACCTAAGCAAACTATCAATCAAGTATGTAAATAGAATAAAAATATATTCAGATGTGCCCAATATCAAAACTTACCTCCTGTGGACTAGAAGTGGTATTTATCAAGAGAAGAGAATAATTAAAGAAAGAGGAAGAAGTGGCATCTAGGAAATAGGAAAGGCAATGGGAGAGACATTAAAGGAAACTCCAAATTTGTTGTCCTCAGACAAAAATTATGAAGCCAACCTGAGAACAATCAGTCTGGATTGAGAAGCTGATGACCCGAAGTCTTCATGAACTATATCCAAAAAGAAAAATAAAAGAGAACTTTCATAGACTACCTGATATATTTGAATGTATTAAAAGAGAATCTTTCTGCAGCAAAATCTGGGGATAAATTACTGATAAATAGAAAAGCAACTTTCAGGTAAACAAAATGTGGAAGAAGAAGAAAATTTCATAATATGCTGCATAGCTCAGTGGTGCATAATATTTTCAAAGTCACAAAATATACACATTTAATATTTATCAAAAATAATGATGACAACCTTTTTGGGAGAAAGTGAAAAGAGGAAATTTGTGGTATGTGTGTATGTTTGTGTGTAAGTATAAGTTTTTGTGTAAGTACATATTCTCTACATGTGTATTCTCTTGAGTACACATCTAGCAGTATAATTACAGAGTCATGTGGTAACTCTATATGTAACTTTTTGAGAAACCTTTAAACTGTTTTCTAAAGCAGCTGCACATCCCCATCAGCAATGACTTTACATCCCCATCAGCTATGTATGAGTGTTCTAATTTCTACACATCTTCACTAATACTTGTTATTGTCCATTTTTTAAATTATAGCCATCTTTGTAGGTATTAATCGTATCTTACTGTGGTTTTGATTTGCATTTCACTTATGACTAATGATGTTGAACATCTTTTCACGTGCTTATTGGTCTTCTGTATATCTTTTTGAGAGAAGTGTCTATTCAAATATTTTGCCCATACTTAAATCAGATAATCTGTCTTATTGTTGAGTTACAAGAGTTCTTTATATGTTCTGGATACTAGGTCTTTATCAGATATGTGACTTGAAAATATTTTCTTTCATTCTGTGGGTTGTCTTTCACTTTTTTGATAGAGTCCTTTGATGCATAAATGTTTTACTTTCTAATTAAGGCCAGTATATCTGTTTTTTTCTCTTCTTGCTTGGGCTTTGGTATCATATCTGAGAAAATATTGCCTAAGCCAAGGTCACAGAGATATACACCTATGTTTTCTTCCAAGAGTTTTATAGCTGTAGTTCTTATATTTTGATCTATTTTAAGTTATTTGGTGTGTAGGATGAACACAGTGATTTGCAAATAGAGGTTGCACAGAAAAAATTTATTGAATTAAACTGAGTTGAGGGTGAGATGACTAGAGAATTGGCTTCTGATAGAATTTTATTCCACTGAGAAAGTATAGAGCTAGAATTGTCCAGGCAGAGAGATAAAAGGTGAATACTTTAAAATGCATTCCACACCCAGTGTGTTATATGGGAAAAGCACAGAAATAAAAATTGTAGAGACTGAGATTATAGTTGATTGGTTTAGAGTATGATCATAATACATAAACTATAGTAAAGTATGTGGATCACTATAAATTGTTACACATAGGTAAGAAGTGATTATTTGTACTGTTAGTCTAGTTTTGTTGCCAAATTGTTTTGTGTAAGTTACTCACTCTCGGCGTCTCACTTTCCTTCTCTATGTGAAAACTTGATAATGTCCAGGGATTGCATATATTGCAGTGAGAAGAATAAAAAAACAAGCGCAGGCAGAGGCCAGGTGACATGGAGATTTGTCATAGTGATATTCTAAGGAAAGCAAATAAGAAAAATGTACATCAAGAAATAAGAGTACCCAAGAACTGTCATTCAGGTGAGATAAGAGCATGGAGGACCAGAATAATTAATAACTGGGAGAAGAAAATCCTAAAAGCAAGTTTTATGCAAATTGTATAATATACATCAAATACAAAGGGGGATAACTTAATTTTTATTTTTTATATGGCAAAAGTAAGCTATGAGATTCACGTACAAAATTAAGCAGTATATTAACCCTTAACTGATAGTGAAAATTGGGAGTCAAGATTCTAGTTCCTAGATAATAACATTGTAATAGCTCTATAACATTTAACACTTCGCTATTATCAGGTTACAATTTTTCTTTGTCTTCCTTCTCTCCTCCCTCCCTTCCTTCTTCCTTTCTTCCCTTTTCTTTTTTCCTTCTTTTTCTTTCTTTCTTCCTCTCTCTGTCTCTCTATCTTTCCTTTGTTGAAATTTCCAATTTCTTAAAGAAATATCAATTTTACTGGCTAATGCTATTACTAGCCACTGTTTGACTGTACCATACCAAATCAGAACCAGCCTGTTCCTAGCATGAGTGTTTGTGCAAATGAATGTAAAGTCCTGTTGATACAATGCTCTCCTGCAAACATTTGCCAAAATGCCATTGTCCTTCTAATGAAGAAACTGAAGCCAAACATGATTAAGGAATATAATATAATAATAATGTAATGATTTGCGTTAGTTTATACTAGAATTTGAGGCATTTAAAGTCTTGTGCCTTTTGCATTACTAGAAAAACCCTTATTATAGAGTGTTACTGTGTTCAAGTATCCCTTTTGAAAGTGAAATGGTCCCTTATAATCATGTCTGAGAGCATAGTACCAAGAGGTCAAAGGTTATACAGAAGGAGCGGTCCCCAGGAGGTCCTTGGGGAAGAAAGAAAGAAAAAAGTGAGGGAGGAAGGAAGGAAGAATGAACAAACGAAAGAACGAATGAAGGAAACTGAAAGTAAGGAAGGAAAGACAGACTCCTGTCTTTATACTCTTTCAAAGTGTTTAACAATATTGTGTTTTGAAGCAGCTGTGAATCAGTAACACAGGTCAATGTTCCCTTTTCTTTCAATGGTGGACAAAAATCCCCATAGCCATTCAACACAGTATAATAACAGATAAATGTTATCAAATTAAAGGCAATGTGTGAAGCTCTCTGTAACCCTGGGCCTCTCACTAAACACGTTGTCTGCACATGTGCCATCCAACATTGCTGAAATAGTGACATGGTCTTGAGACACTTCAATGATACACATTTTTTGAAACAACAGAGAAAGATGTAATTATCTCATTGTAGTTTCATGTGGCCAATTTTTATTAGCCTAATTCTTTGAAAATGGGTGATTCATATGAGTGTGTTTCTCTGTTAACCAGAATCTTTAATTACCCAGAACTCCTCATGTCCTACTATAGAAAGATTATTAGAATCACTCTTACCTTGTTAAAATATAGGCAATAAATTATAAGCATTGTCTTCTTTGAGCCTTATAGCTTCCATTACAGTGAAAATAATTTTATATCATATCCGGTTTCTTTTCCATTAAAAATAATGTATGTAGCCCTCTAGAGAATTGCTTGCTTTCCCTGATGAAGAGGCTATAAGAGCCCAGCTACGATTCAGGTTAAAAAGAGCTGAGAGGATTGAAACATCCTTTGCTGAAATTTTTATCTTCTTATAGTAAAATCTGATGTTAAACAATCTTCCTAACATATTTAGCTTCATCTTTCACTGCAAGAAAACACTGTAATTAAACAAGTAACAATAGTTAACATTATCTATTGAAGATTTTTTTCTTTATTTTTGTTCAAATTTTATTTTTGCCCCTTCCAAAGTATTGCATAAAAGAATTTGTTTAATTTTCTTGTTAGTATTTCACGTTTTGATTCCTAAATGTATTTTTCAAATAAAAGTAAAAAATTGTCAAATGGGTCCATTCTATTAAAGGAGAGTGAATTGGCCAGCAACAGGCCTTTGAGTAAAACCAAAGAAAGCAGCATATACTCATGAGCGTTTGATTGCTGGGAGCACATTTTATGGGTAAAAAGGTACAGAATCCAACAGCTTTATGCATTGACAATAATATCAGGCACTTTATATTTGTGTGTGTGTGTGTGTGTGTGTGTGTGTGTGTGTATGTGTGTTTATGTGTGTGCGGTTGTGAATAGATTAACCAAGATGCATAATCTCATTTACATAAATATTCACTCTAAAATCCATAGAGGGACTTGTTCTTTTCTTCCTTTCTTTTTTTTTAAGTAAATACACTTAAATAAGTATTTTTGGTGAAATTTCAAAATATTAGTGCAAATATTTTGAGGAAAAAATAGTATTTTCAGTAAATTTAACTGAAATAAAAGTTTAAAATATTTAGTTGAGGGCTTCCCTGGTGGCTCAGTCGTTGGGAGTCTGCCTGCCGACGCAGGGGACGCGGGTTCGTGCCCCGGTCCGGGAGGATCCCACATGCCGCAGAGCGGCTAGCCCGTGAACCATGGCCGCTGAGCCTGCGCGTCCGGAGCCTGTGCCCCGCAGCGGGAGAGGCCACAACAGTGAGAGGCCCGCGTACTGCCAAAAAAAAAAATATTTAGTTGATATAAATAATAGAAATCATCTGTGATATTTTACTAAAACTTCAGAGGCTTTTAAAGAAAAACTAAGCTTCATGATTACATAAATTAAATTGGAAAAAGAGTTGAGCAGAAATTCATTTAAGTGTCTGTGTCTTAGAACGAATAATTGTAAAATTTGAGAAAAGGGGCTTTTAAGATGTGATCAAGTGTTAAGTGGTCCTTCTTTATTTAAAACAAGTGATGTTTGAATTCCATTTTTCCTTTCCCTAAATGAAACATTATTAAATTGTTCATATTTTGTATTCTTCGCTTTGAACATTAGTAATAGTTCCTAAAAATACACCAAAAAATGATTTTTTAAACCAAGTAGTACTTTACCTTTTTTAAACTGAGTAATACTTTGTAAAACTAAAAAATATACCTCAATTGGGTTAATCTCAATGTCAATGTTTTGAATTTGTTTTAAAGGAAGGCATACTCTAACAATTATTTTGCATTTTATATATATATATTTTTTTTAATGAAAGTTGCTCTCTTAATATACTAAACTCCAGCCTTCTAGAAATTATTATTTTAACATTCAGGCAGAGCTTCAACCCTAACCTTTTCTGAGGATGTAACCTGACTAATCAGGTCTCAGCTATATTATCTTTCCCTGATCTCCATTATATGCAATGTTTACGCAACTAGTGGTTTACTATTTTCTAATATTTACTTTTTTGTATGAATGTCTTTATCTTCTCTTTCTGTCTAAAGAACAAACTTTTAAAAGTAGGCACTAGGTACCACTCACTGTACATTTTATGTCATGCAGAGCTGTGGGCAGTTACCTATATTAGAGCTCAGAAAAGAGTGTGGGCTCTGGGGCCAGATAGGCCTGGATTCAGATTCTACCTCTGCATCTTTGTGGCTGTGATTTTAAAAAGTTGTTTCCTCAATTTCCTATTCTTTAACACAGCAAGAAAATAAGAGTTAACTCATTGTTAAGCTTAGCAAGGATAATCTCAAGTATCTGCCTAGGACTCTCCACATTTTCACTCTTCAATGTATGTTATCTTTCATTTCTCCTTCAAACTACCTTCACCTCTCCTCACAATTGCTTGCAAGAATCATTTCTTTTTAGTCTTTACTACCCACCACTCTTTATTATGGTTTCTTTTTGGTGTCCCTAATTCAAAAGTAATATAAAAAACCTGGTCGAATTTTACTTACATGTGGTAAAGTCTTGGCAGTGACCTAGGTAAAAACTAAAACAAACAAACAAAAACCAATCTAAACTACTAGAGAAATCACTCATGGCTGTTAAGATCAACTTGAGTTTTTATGCTTAATGGTTTTGCTTGCAAACAACTGGATATCTATTTCACTGGACAGTTCAAAGAATTAGGTAATTTGTTTAAAGCACGGAGATAATAAGACCAATGTGGTAGGTCAGATCACCATGTGGTTAGTTGTTTTCACTGGATTTGGTGGTTTTGACTACATTTGTGACCTGAGGCAATCAAATGAGTAACTCATTTCTATCAATCAGAATCCAACTCATCTATAAGAAAGAAAAATCCACATTCTGTTTCTGCTTGATATTGTAAAGGTAGCCATATTGCTCTTCATGAAAAACAATGCCCTCACTCACTCATTGAGATGAGAACATTGCAGACTTTCAATTTAAATGACTTTGCCACCATCACACAGCTTCTGAACATACTGCTTCCACAATAGCACTTTTTTATTTTTGCACTAAGGAACTCAACATGTCTCAAACACCTGTTTCATGTCATCTTATATAAATTCCTTTCATTTTACTTACATTGCAAGGGTTCCCTCCTATTGCTCGACTCTCCATAGGGGTGGAGGTATAGCTGGAACATGTTATACTGTGGAAATTACGTCTAAAAAGCACACTGACAATTGCTATTATTAACACAATTGATCACTAAACTCTTATGTCTGGGAAAAGAGGGTCAAGACATCCTTAAATAGATCCAGATTCTCCCAGGCTACCATTAGGATGATATTTTGGTGAAAAGTTTAATGAGAGAGGAAATTTCAAATCTCTTTTACCATTGGTTAGATAAACAGCATTGGTCCCTTTCAGCTAACATGGTCATTTATTCCCCTCAGTCCCGCCATTTGCTTCCTCAGCCTCCAACCACTAAGTTTTGAGCATTGGGGGAAAGGTTTCATTGGCATCACTTATTACCATTAAAGCACTTCCCTTCTGAATGTTGGCTGCCAAAGTATGTGGTATCCTGTGGAGCAAGAGGATGAGGACTTAGCTTGCAGTGAGGCTGAACAGTTTGCACTTCCTAGCAGTGACACCAGACATCAATCTTTCCAGAAGACAGCCGAGAACACATGAACATAAGAACTCTTTAAAAAGAACAAACGAGGCATTATCCAACCAAAAAAAAAAAAAAAAAGCCACCAAAGCATTTTCCTAGTAAGTTTCCCAAAGTTGAAAATGCACTGAAATGACTTAGGTTGTCATGATGCTTGTTTAAAGAAACAAATAAAAAGCAATCTCTACTTTATAAGGTAGATATTTATGAGGTTTAAATTATTTACAGCATAGTGTTTGAGAATCATTTAATTGCCTCTCAAAGTATGAGGGTGTTCCATGTTTTACATGTGCATATCAGCTGGCCTTACAAAAGAATGCTAATTTGGTCACAGTTAATCTGTTTCACATGGTCTACTGCATCAACCGTGACATCATTATAGGAAATCACGTTATGCAACTCTGCAACACCAGAACTGGGTTGTTTTTTTTTTTTTTGCCATTTGACAAGGTTTCAGACAAGATGATCACAAGAAAAGAGGGAATTACTAGGCGAAATGTGTTCAAATCATTGTTTTGACCTACATGAATTTGTCATGTTATCTGCTAATAGATTTATGGCTGCTTAAATTCACACTGCACTGCAAAGCTCAGAGATCAAGGCCAGTTATTGTGGACTCCTGGGTGTTAGATTGTGCTGAGAAATGTTCCACGTGTGCCTTAAACTTTGGTAATATTTTGCTTCATGACCTTTTACCTGGAACCTATTTAATTGATCTTCATTGCTTGCAAAATAACTTTAAAAATAACAGTTCCACATACTAATGACATTATGAAACATTTCCAACAACTTGTTTTCAAAATTATATTGAAATACAATGGTCCTCTTAGGGAAGAGTATTTTTTCAATACAATATCTGGTCCTTTGTATTTGACGGGGTAGAATTAAATTCAGTTCACAGAACAACCACATGTATTTGGAATGGCGGAAGAAAGGGCAAGAGGAGTGCGTGGAACCCTTAACTTCCTTTGGATATCATGAGCAAGTGTGGGTTACCTAGCAGCAAAACCACGGGGATAGCCCTTTGTGTTTTGACAGTATCTTTGTTTTCCATTTGGGGATTTGAACATTTTTAGGGAGTTTTGTGTAGCCATATTCTTTGATTTTTGTTTTTTTTTTAATGTTTGAGGCTTCTGAAAAAAAATGCTAAAATGCTGTATCACCTTCCTATTCTCCCAACCTCATAAGTGTATCAGAAATATCTATGTTCAAGTAAAGATTAACTTCATGATAAGGTAAGGTTAACTGTAAGCAGGTGAGATAGCTCTAGTCATGACTTCTTGCAGATGGTTAAGAAATCTGTAAACAGCATCCAGGTGGACAGGCTCCCAGTTTGATGTTCTAACTTCAGGACTAGAGGGGCAGTAATACACCATTTAATAATATTTAAAATACCTTGAGGAATTAGAGGAAAATTTTCTGTAGTATAAAAGCTGTCTCATTATTTTAGAGTTTGTGTCAAATAGTTTTTGAGTTTCTTCATATACTGTTCCTTATGGATTTTTCCTAAAATGTCAAATCTTTGAGGAAAGAATCTTACATTTTATTGTTGACTTTCACAAATAATAATGTTTTTCTGTGTTACCTTTGCCATTCCACTTTTCTCTTTATATTTTTTATACATATGGTTGTTCCTATTAGTAATAAAACCAACTTTTAGGCCTGTTTGCTACCGTGTATTAGAAGACAATATCACACACTAATGTGGAGTCATTTAAAAAATTTATTCATTTAGTGATACTGGGTTTTGTCCTGATCATGTGCTAAGCATTGCATAAATATCAAAAGAGAGGTCAGAAGGATACAAAAAAGCACTGAGATCTAGTTCTGCTTTGAGACCTTCCCTGGCTGTCATCTCCCTTGCCTGGGTGACCAAGGTGGTAGTAATGCCGTTAAGAAAGAAGGACGACAGGGGACAGAAAGTAAGATCATGAGATAGACTCAGGGCACAATATGTATAGAATTCTTAAAAGGAATTCAGACCCAGAGTCCATGGAAACCTGTAGACTGAAGTATTTGGGAGCCATCAATTTTTGGATCAGTGATTCTTGAAGTCATTGGTGGTAGCACACCATGAAAAACAGTAAGAGTGAGGGGTAAAGGAAAACAAGAGTTGGTCCCTTTAAGGTGGGTGAGAATCAGGAAGGAAGTCAGGGAATTGCACCTGGATGAATGAAGAGGAAAACTGGGAGCAAGGGGTGTTACTAAAGCCAGAAGAAAAGAGTTTCAAACAGAAGCAATTGTCATATGTTTCAGAAAGTTCAAATAGGACAACGTCTAAAATGAGGTCTTTAGTTTTGGCAAGAAAAGAGGCCAAGAATGATTTTGGAGAGAACTAAGTGATATTAACAATGAGCTTAAGAATGAATGCGTGGTAAGTAAGTAAATAATCTGCTCTTTTAAGATGTTTGAGATAAAAACAAATTAAGGAAAGGGGAAGCCAAGTGTTCATGTTTTACACAATGGAATGTTTAGATATGACTGAAATTAGGGAGATGGAATCAGTGGGAAGGAAAAAGAAAAATTTTAAAAGCATTGATTTTGCTAATGAAAATACATGTGTTTAGCAAATAAAATCAATAGTTATTTATTTGGTTATTGATTATTCAAATGAAACAGTTTTATTTGGTAAGCATAGAAAAGAAAATACATTAGTGATCTACTATACAAAGATCATAGTAGGTGCTGTGGAAAGTACAACGATGGACAAATTAATCCCTCGAATTAAGAAGCTCATAAAATAGGGGAGGGTGCAAAATAGCAGAGTTATTTGTGACATTAGAGGCCAAGGAGTAATAAGGATTATACAATAATTGTACCTGGGAGGGCTGAATATGATTTCTTGAAGAAAATGACACATGCAGTTATTCTTGAAAGATGAAGGATATTTTGACAGGTCACACAAAGATGGGACCAGGAAAGTGTTGAGGGTGTTCAAGATGCCCAGAGAATGGAGGGTACATGAGAAAAAAAAAGAGGAAGATACATATTTTTTCATGTACTATTCATGTGTCACAAACTGTTACTCTTCCGATTTTATTTGTCATTTGAAAATGTAAAAACCATTCTTAGCTTGTTGGCTGTACAAAGCAGTTTGTGGGCTGGAGTTTGGCCTGTGATGTCAGTTTTCTGACCTGCACTAGATTGTGAGTGATATAAGGGCAGAGTATCTTACACATAGATATCACACAGTGAATATTTTCTGGTTGTACCAAGGCAATGAGGCCTTAATCCAGGACAGCAGGTATGAGATAGGAAAGGAAAAAATCAAGTGATTTGGTGGATTGATGGCAGTCAGTCGGGAAGTCTTGGTGGGGGCCCGAGGGAGGGAAAAGGACTGATCAAAGGTACAATAGTCATATTACAAGATCAGAAACAGAAAGGAGCATGGGCAGAAAACAATGAATTCATTTAACAAATAGCATTTGGATTTGAAGGTCATGTAGCAATGGAGTTATGGTTGGGGACTTTGGAGGTAGAATATGAAGTTTTGTCTATTAGAATAATGGGGGATATGGTCCTGCACAACCCCTTCCATCTCTCAGTGGCCAAAGAATATTCCAAGACCTCTTCCTCAAATAGTAGTGAGACTCGGTAGTCATTGATGGCCTCCCTTTTAAACCAGACATATATTCAGATTTCAGACATACATTTACTTTGCAGGGAACAGAGGAAAGGGCAAAGTAACTCATCACAGTAACAAATAACGTTCAGTTCTATGATGTGTCAGCAAATGATAATAAGAGAGTGAGGAACAAATGTGTAGAACGAAATCTATCAGATGCAGATTGGTTCCTCAAAGGTCAGGGACAATGCCAATCTATGTCAGAATGAAACCATTCACAAAGGATAGACTGACCTGTTCCAGTTGGGACATCCAGTGCTGATTCACTCTGGCACCTTCATTGGACACCATTGCATTTCTTGCAAATTCAGTAATCTTCCAAGCTTCTAACTCATTTGCTATGAAGCAGTAAAAATTAGTTTCATAACACAAAGGCAAATGGTAAGACCAATAGAAAGCCCTTATTATTGGCAAAGAGATCCTGGTAGGCTTTGTTGCTGTTGACAGGGGTAATCTGTATCCACTCAGGAGGCTTAATAGAGGAAGAATAAAGACAGATTGCAGCCACCTTCTAACTAGTGGTTTTAGTGCCATTTTTTCCTGCTTTCCTGTCTTTTCCTGACAATTCCTGGTTGTTTTGCTTTCCTGTTCACTTCCTTACGTTGCTCTCCTTTCAAACTTTGGAGGTTAATTTGTTCTTGGATTCTGTGACTTGTGGAGACAAATTATAGAAATCATTATTCCAAACATAATACAGCAGAAGTTCACTGGGTCTCACCACAGGCGAGCATGCTGCACAGAAGGAGTGCTTGCCAATCCTAGCTAACTCTATTGACATAAAGACAGTCCTTCTCCCACGATTTCTGCCCCCAGATTGTGCTAGTTAGGTCATTAGGAATGCCAAATATATGTCATTAAATCCTCTGGAAGGTTTCTTGCTTTTATTCTGTGTAAAGCATGTGGATTCCTTAGAATCTGAATATATTGGAAATCTCGTGATAAAATCACTAACAGCCCCCAAAACCTAAACCATGATATTACTGTGCTGTTGCTAACCAGGACCCACATACACTGGTATGTGGTATTTATTTGGTATTTAATAAAACCAAATAAAATTTGGTTTTATTAAATGGGTAAGTGACCTTCATGAGACATAAAAATTGTCAAATTCATAATTGTTTTAAAATGTAATACTGATAAGTTTTATTTCAAAGAATTTGTATTTAATTCTGCCAACTTTTGCAGAGAGGGATAGTTTTCCTATAAACACAGCTTATTTTCCACATGGTTGAAAGGTATGGGAATCTCCCTTAACCAAAAATCTCTCTTCACTAGTCTATTGTATTTCTGAAAATGTCAGTATTCAAGCCACTTAATACTTTAGTTCAATAACACTTTTTCTATTGAGTGAGGAAGAGCTCCTTCCAACGCATTACCAAGGATATAATCAGGATTCTCTAGCAAATTACTTGGCCCATGGCCTAGGGCCGAGGTAATATTAATCTGAAGAGAAAGAAGAGAAATCTAGGTGAATATTTAGTCTTGGCAAGTATCAACACCCAAAATGGCTAGGAGCAGAGGGATATAAATGGAGAATGATGGAGCTTAGAGAAGGAAGAGTGTGCATGACATCAAACTGTTATTCACAGCATTCTTTTCAGGCAGCCTATAACCTTCTAGTAGAGTGGACAGTAAAGTCAAAAATTACCATTTTATTCTTAAGCTGGTAGACAACCAGTTTATCTCATGGGTTGGAAGTGTTGCAGAGATTATATGGACTGACAACCTACAATAAAGCTTAGTCTAGGGGCTTCCCTGGTGGCGCAGTAGTTGAGAGTCCGCCTGCTGATGCAGGGGACACGGGTTCGTGCCCCGGTCTGGGAAGATCCCACATGCTGCAGAGCGGCTGGGCCCGTGAGCCATGGCCGCTGAGCCTGCGCGTCTGGAGCCTGTGCTCCACAACGGGAGAGGCCACAACAGTGAGAGGCCCGCATACTGGGAAAAAAAAAAAAAAAAAAAAAAAAAAACGCTTAGTCTACTCTGAGAGATGGAGTAGACTGCAAAGTAGAACTCTCTCTACTTTCATATGTAAATGCACTACTATTTCTTTCTACTCTGTCTTTCGGTGGAGCCTTAAGCACCGTACTTCGTATCTGTGTACCTAAATGTGGAATGTAATATGAAACTGTGTATTTTATATCTGTCTACCTTGAATATAAATACATAAACATGCATACACACAAATGTACGGTAAATATATGCGTGCGCCTGTGTGTAAATTCCATTGGAAATGTACCTCATTTTCTTTTCTCTTCATAGATTCGCTTTCATCCTTCCCCTGTTTCAATTCTCAAAATATATATATGAGCAATTTCCTCATATGGGTGAGCAATATTTAGAAATCTTGGTTGTAAACTGGCTCTTAGGAACGAGGTGCACATTTTCAAAAAGAAATGCACCCCTTTTGAACTTAGGTTCTCAAATCTGCCTATATAAAGACATATAGTTCATCATAAAACTGAAAGAAAACTGTTCTATAGGACGTAATTACCATGTTCAGTAATATTTCAGGTGGGAACTGCTTTTAGCCTTTCAACTTGGGAAGCCAAGAGCATCTCTTTCTTTGCAGTAGGATGAGGAACCCCCTCTCACTTTCTGTTCCACCTGCCTGGCCTAGGCTGAAGGAAGTACACCTTTAATTTCAAGATATGGTTGGTTTTGTGTTTTCTGGTCTGGGACAAGGGCTCTAACCTGGAAGGTTAGTTGAAGATGGTGAAGTGTAGCGAGAGATTGGAAGTGAGAGACTTTGCAGGACTCATCCTAGTGCCCAGTATGAGTTCCTTTCTTTCAATCACTCCTCAAGGCCTGTCTGCTTCCCTTCCTATACCTAATACCTATTGCCTATCATAGGAGCCTTTATTCCTGGCATTGTAATCTAACTCCCTGTGGAAGAGAGTGTGGTCCTATAGCTTCTCTCCTTCTCTGCCAAGGAAAGCTCAGTTCTGCTAAAGTTTTCTAAAAGTTCTTACTCCTTGATCTGGCAAGGCAACAGGGAAAGTTTTCCTATTCTATATGTATTTAGGCAGTAAAGGTAGAAATAAGTTCATACATAACTAATAAAATGGTGGGTCTTTGATGAGCAAAATTTAGATTCATCTGCATTGTGAGGAAAGTGAATAGTCAGGCTTGGGCTTTCCAGAGCAGGGTGGTGATGAAAGGAGAGGAGTATAAGGGCAGGAATAGTGTTGAGAAGACAATGGGGACTCTTGGAGGAGCATGGAAATGAGACTGGGGTATCAGATGCTACTAACAAGATATGCGACGTTTCTCTTTCCTTGACATTCCCAGCCCTGTTACACACACCTGCCCCAAGGCAAGGCAAGCCTTTCATTAGAATGAAGTGAGGGGAGACTCAAGGTAGTAGAAGAAAGAGAGAGAGGAAACATCTGCACGATATGTTCTGGATTCCCTATTGCCATCTCTTTGAAGCACTCATTTTGGAAGGCTAATGATAAGAAAATACGTTACTTTGAGCTATGCTAGTTGGAGGTTGCTTTTAGAAACACAGGTACCCAGTATGCTATGAAGTGATTTCCTCATAGAAGTCAGTCCATAGGAAACACTAAGTGATAGAGTACATAGATCTGTAATAAGGTCACTGATATTGGGGGGTTTTGCATCATATTCATATGTATTAAGAGCAAAAATTACTAGTGGGGAATAAGTTCATTGAGCGATAACAAATCCCAGTGACAGCACAATAGATTTATTTCTCATTCACATCCTGGTTAAATAACGGTCAGTGGGAGCTTTCTATTCTACCCTGGTAGCCAGATAGCCAAGATCCTTCTGTCTGGTTTCTTTGCATACCCTAAGGCCTCAGCGTCCTCCCCTGAATATCCTGTCTGGCAGTTGGAGGGGAACAGAGAGAGTGCAAAGGATCACACCACTTCTCTACCCCTTCCCGGGGTGACACACATTATTTATACTCACACTGCATCATTGAGAATCAGACACACAAACCCATTGAGGGGCAGTGGGGCTAGAAAATATGGTTTCTGCCAATGATAAAATTATTAATATGTAATAAGAAAAATAATCATTACTTATGCAAGTTACTAAATCTCATATATCCCTTTCCTCATTTATAAAATGGAAACTATACAAACATCTACCTCTAGTATAGTTCTAGATAATACATGAATTAATACATATAATGTGTTTAAAATATCCCCTAGAACATGATAAGCACTTTTGTGTGTTTACAATCATTGCTATTATTATTACTATCATTAATCAGTCTCATCTTTGAGTAACGTCAAGGAGGAACTCATAGCGTTTCTAACCATTAGGCAAGTAGGCAATGATCCAAATTTAAATTGTATGAGATATTGTAAAATCTCATTTCTAGAAAATGTGGAGAATAGACATATAGAAAGACAGGTAGGGAAGGGGTCACTTAATCTGTCAGACAGAGTGAAGCTAATGTCTTCTTATATTTCATGGAAGCCTTGGTTATAATAATCTTTCCAAAGTTGTTGTGAAACAATGACTACAAAGTGATGCAGGACATGTATAATTTACACAGAATTATTTTTATCTTAAGGGATGTAAAAGTTTCCTGTATCAGCGAGTTCTTTCTATATCTTTCTTTTGCTTCTATTTAGTTGTAGGTTCTTTGAGGGATGTTTTTTGTTTGTTTGTTTGATTGATTGCATGCTTTTATCTATCAGAATATCCACAAAGATATACATAGTAGGGATTCAATAAATGTGCTAAATAAATCCTTATTTTTTAAAAAATACACAATTTAAATGAAATCTTTTCAAATATAATCTTAATTTTTAGACTTTCCTAAATGGATTTAAAATAGAATACAATTGAACTAACTATGGACGTGTCAAAATTCTGAAATTTTAAAATCACATTTTTCATTTTTAATGATAGTGGGTATGGTAGGTGGAAATAACATTCTTTTATATCTTCAATTAATTTTAACATTTCATCCAAATAACAATAATAAACATCATATTTTTTCTTGCTTTTGCATTGTATAGAAATGGAAGTTTTGATTGAAAAGATGATATACATTCTTAAGGATTTGTTTTGCTTCATACTAAAAAGCTGTATCTTCTTTTATTTTTTGTTTAAATTTTGAAAGAATTTAAACATATGAATGGAGAACTAGTCTTTTAAAATTCTGCATGCTAGTTTTTAAAGACTTCCATGTGAACATAAATGTAAAAAAAATATTAAAGTTGTGATTGCTAGAAAGATTAGAGAGACAGTTTAGTGTTTGTGACAGTTTTAGAGCCATCATTTGTTACCTCCTCTAGAGAGATGATTTAATATCTACATGTTGCCAAATGTATAGATAAAAAGTGAAAATTTGGTCAGTCCTTCAGATGACTGGTTTCTGTGATGCTGAACATCTGGATATATGCAAAATGTGTTGAACAAAAATATGGAGGTCCAGCCAGTTTATCAATTTTATTCTCATTGATTTGATATATTTAGTCATTTATGTTTTGGTGTTAAGTGGACAAAGGATAGATTAGAAAAAAATACTCAGTAAAGACTATCAATCTCTATTCACTGAATGAATTAGCAATATCATCAATTTTATCATCACTTTGATTTGTTGCTATAGGAAGTGAATGAAATTGTGATGACACAATTGATGATGTCATCATCAGTGCGTTCAATGAGGGTATATTCTTTGTTATTTCACCAGCTATTAAATTTTCCATTTAGACTTGACTTTGACAGTTCCAGTCTGTTACTAATATTTTATTGCTTAGTTCAGTTACTTTTTTGAAATCATTTATCAGTCATGCTTATCTGTTGGAAAGAGATGGAACAAATTTTTAAAGGATACACTTATACCTGGTACTGGTATTTTCAAGTTCAGAGTGACAATTGTTTTCATTCAAAAATAGACTAGTTCAGTGTTTTGTAGTGTTAGATTTCCTGCAAAAGGCAGTAAGCAGTAGCTCCAATTCAAGAGATTTAGCACCATCATTTAATAATGTGTGTTGAGCTCCTTAATGTCCTTTACTTATTGGAAATTACCAAATACATGTCATCTGGGGCTCACAGAATAGTTGGTGCCAGTCACCTCCATTTCTGAAGGAGAAATAAAACTCCAAGAGGGGAATGAATGCGTCAAATAAATCACTGTTGAGAGAGAGTGAGACAAACTTTTAAAAAGCTTTCTCTCCTTTAATGAAACTTTTTTCCCTCTCCCTTTTAATTTCATTTTTATTACTTATAAAATAAAGAATTTGAACTAAGTAACCTCATAAACTCCTTGCAGTTCTCATGTTCCATAGTTACCACACAATATGTTAAATGTTCCATCAAGTGTTACTAACATGCCTTTCTTGGTGCAAACACCAACATTTTGCAACTATGCCTGAACATTTTTTCCTTCATAACTCGAAGGTTTTCCAAATTATGAGTGAAGGCAACATCATCACCCCCAGGATGCCCCAAGACTTCCTGTCCACTACTGAAGATTAAATAGCTATCATATAGCTGTAAAAATTCCTTGTAGACCTTGTTTGTGTGTCTCAGATTAACCTAAAGAATTATTTCTCTCCATTTCATAGGTGACAAGAAATGACAAAAGAGACTTATTTAGATATACTTTAGATGTATAGTACATATAGAATCTGTTAGCTTCTAAACTACAAGTTTACTCTGCTTACAAATTTTCCTCATTCTGAAAAGTTTCTTGGAAGTAACCTCTGTTCTTATACACACTGAAAATATCTTTTAATATAACTCTCGAGTATATAAATTGGATTTCATCAAAATTAAAACCCAGTGGTTTTAATTAGGTACTGTAAAAAAAAAAGAAAAGTCAAACCGCAGACTGGGAGGAAATATTTGTGTGCAGAATATATAAAGGTATCTCAAAACTCAATAATAAGAAAACAACCCACTTAAATTGTGGGCACTAATTTTGAATAGACAAAGAAGACATATAAATGACAAGTAAGCACATGGAGAGGTAATCATTGTCATTTGCTATTGCAGAGAAGCAAATTAAAATTTCAATGTGATAATAATACACACCTATTAGAATGTTATATAAATAAATGAAAATAAAATTAATAATGTCAAGTGCTGTCAGAGATGTGTAGCAGATTTAACTCTCATATACTGCTGGTGGTAATACAAAACGGCACGGTCAGTTTGGAAAACGTTTTGACAGTTTTTGACAACCTAATGTAAACATCCCATACAGTTCAGTAATCTCACTCCTGAGTATGTGCCAAAGTGAAATGAAACTTATGTTCACATGAAAACTATACTAGAAAATGTATAGATGCTTTATTTGTAATTGCCCAATACTGGAAACACTTGAAATGTTCAACTACTAAGTGGATCAAAACAAAACAAAACAAAACAAAAACTGCGGTACCTCCATACAAATGCAATACTACTCAGCAAAAAAGGGAACAAACTACTGAAAAACACAGCAAAATGGAGGAATCTGTGATGCCTTATGCAAGGGAAAGAAACCAAATCAGTGGATACTAGGGACTGAGAATGAGGTCAAGGAGAATTGACCACAGTATTAATTTTCTACTGCTTCGTAACACATCCGTGGCTTCTCTCACGGCTTTTGTAGGTCAGAAATCAGTGCACAGCTTGGATCAGTTCTTCTGGCTCAAGGTCTTTCATGAGGCTGTAGTTAAGCAGTTAAGCTGTCTGCTGGCTGTAGTGTTATCTGAAGACTCAAGTGGGGGTGGATCGGCTTCCAAACTCACTTACATGGTTGTTGTTGGGATTCAGTTTCTTGTGGAGTTTGGGTTGAGGAGCTTAGTTCCTTGCTAACTGGTTAACCTGAGGCCTCTCCTAGTCCCCTGTCATATGTGCTTCTCCAAAGGGCAGTTCACAACACAGCAGGTGACTTTGATCAGACAGAGTACATGAGAGTACAAGAGAAAGCACCTAAGACATAAGCCACAGTCTTTTTATAACCTAATATCAGAAGTGACATCCCATAACCTTTGCCAAAATTACATTTACTAGAAGAGAGTCATAAAATCCAGCCCACACCCAAGGGGTGGGTTTATACAGGGGGTTGAACACCAGTAGGCAAGAATCACTGGGTGCCATCTTAGAGGCTGCCTCCTATAGGAATCCTCTGGATCCCATGGATTCTTATTTCTCTCACATTCAAAACACACTCACCTCTCCCAAGGTCCTAAACATTTCATCCCATTACATTATCAGTTCAAAGTCCAGAATCTCATCATCTGAATCTGGGAGCCATGGTAGAGTCAGCCTGCCATACACAAAGTGGAACAGGGAACTTTTAGGGGTGATCAACACTGTTCCATATCTTATCTTGATTGTGACAGTGATTACACAGTGGTGTTTGTTTGGTAAAAACTCATAGAACTAAATATCAAAAGGGATGGATTTCACTGTATGTAAGTTGTACCTTAATTTACAAAAAATAGAAACAAGGTAACAAACTCAAGAATATAGCATACATACAAACACACATATTACATTAAATTTTGGCCAAACAAATTGAATGATTGGTCAATGTATTAATAAAATATATTTAAAGAAATCTATATTTTGGCACTGGAAAGTAGCATTATTATTTCTAATATAATTAAAAAACCATAATAACATATCATATGCTTAGAAAATCAATAATTTTTTCTTATAGAAAAAGAAAATTATTATTGTTGACAACTTATAATTTTATTAATTTTTTTCACAGAGAGAAGTTTATTGTGATAATATCAATTTTTTCTCTTTAACATTTGGTTTTCTTCCTTAGAACAGACAACTCATCAATTCAAGTATTAGGGAAGATGAACATATATATAAATGTACTATTAACTTTTTCTCATTTTATTTACTAAAAAACTGTGGGGACAATTTTCTATAAAATGTATTTTTATAACCACCTTTGAAAATAATTTACTTCAAGTAAACTGAATATAGTCTGTGAAAAAAACCTCTGTATTTCTTCTTGTTTTTCCCAATTCTGAAAAGTGACAGAGGTAAGGCAGTGGGATCCAGTTACTGCACCCTGTTTACACAGCTGTACTTCATTGAATGAAGGCTTGTGTTACACACAGTTTGTGATAGGAAGTAAATGCTTTTAAAACAACTATAGAGACAGGTCTTTAACCTCCACCCTCATGGATTCTTTGTTCCACCATTTAGCTTCTGTGGAGATTATAAGGAGGTAGTTCCAATGCATATTGTTACCCTCTAATTAAACCCCATCTGATTAGCTCATCCACTTGTGAACTCATAACATGGATACATTATGATGAATTTTTTAAAATAAAAATCCTGAAAGGCCCAACAAAGTAGTGTTTTTATTTGTAATGAAGTTTTTATGTGACAGATTCTGAAATGTTCAATAATGTGTATGTTCTAAAGAGAAAATGGTGTTTAGATTACTTCAGATGTTCAATCTGTAAAAAGTTTTAAAAGATTTAGGAGATTCATCAAATTTATTACCTCTTAATAATATTCCACACAACATCTGAAGATTTAAAGTGCCATGGGATTCTTTGTATCTCTCTTATTTTTATAGCTATATAGGCTAGTCAGTAAACCAGAGATTTAGGTTCTAGGTTATTTCAGAGATTATGCTTGGGAAGTTAGAGATCATTATGGTGAAGTAGTTCTCATTTGTGTAAGAACAATTTCCTTCATTGCTCGGGTAGAAATACAGGGTCATTACTAGGAACGATTAGAATGATTAAAATGTGAAACCAGTCAGGATCTAAGTTAGATATAAACTGATGGTTTGTGAGAATACTTGCCCCACTTGAAAATATATGACTTTAATAGAAATGACTTCTGATAGAGCTATGTATTCATAATCCTGTTCATAATCTCATTCTCACAGAACTAAGTCTTTCTTATATCTCATTTGTTTGCTAAAACTCTTTTGCACATTATATTTGGTAAGCCCCTACATAGATTGTCCATAGACCTTTCATTTCCTAAATGAATGGCCAAGAAGAAGTCCACCCAGAATGACTGTATCTATGTCTATATCTCCATTTATCCATGCTTTTTATTTTAAAAAATTCTAACAAATTGTTCTGCCATGTGCCATGTATTTTAACTATGAATATATGGCAGCTGCAAAGACCAATAACTCAATATTTCCACTTTTAGGTTCACTGTTCAGTTCCCATGCATCCAAGCCTAAAAAATTTTAAATTTCTAATCTGTACTGGCAGGGATACAATTATCACATCATATGGTTAATTCTATCTCGTGTATTTGTAGCAAAGGACAAAATATAAGTTAGTTTCGCTAAGAGCATACTTTCTTTTACTAAAACAGAATATATGGCATTTTGATCTGTAATTCTGGTAGGAAATGAAAAATGAGGGCAGAATGAAAAATGTGGGCTTGTTTTCTTAAATTCCATATACTTAGGTGGTTATTATAGTGGCACATTTGCTGTAGAAAAGGCAAGAAACTCTCCTTTAGGTATATATGAATCTCAAGACAGCACGAGGGCAATTTACATAATGTTCGGTGAAGATTAACAATTTGCATTTTCTTTTTTATTTTGAGGACAAACAGCAATTATCTGGGACAATTTTAGAAATGGTATACTGTTTTGGTGAGGTATGGGAAGAACTATATGTAACTATTAGTTATTAATATATATCTGTAAATAAAACTGAAACCTTAAATCTTAGGGCCAGATGTTATTCTGCTTTGCCTCTTATTCCAATAGACAGATTTTGAAATTTCTTAAAAAGCCATTAGGGAAGAATATTATGAAATATTTCATTCCAAAATTTATACACCAATTTCTCCCATCAGAGTACTCTTCTTTAATTAGAAATATGTTATCACATGCTGAAAAATTATCACAAGGCATTGACTGTATTTGTTACAACATTACCAGTTGGCTTTTATGATTTGTCACATTGTAATATGTTAGGAAAGTGTAAAGTTTGGAAGTCATTTCAGTTTGCTGAAGGCATTTAATTATATCATATACACTATACATATTGATTGGCTGTGTTTCAGTTTTTTTATTTCTTTGTAATTTATACCATCTCTGCTTCCAAAAATGATTTGAGGCAGCTCATTTTAATTATAATTATATTGGCTAGGTTTTTCAGAGATGTTCGAGATTTTTCTTCCTCACTCAACAGAGCAGCATACATAACTGAAAATGAAAATTGCTTTGTTCTTATTGTCATGGCTCATTTCAAATTGTGTGTTTTGCAGAGGTTAATATTATGTGGGCTGCACACCAAACACACCACAGTTCAGAAGACTATAACTTATCCACAGCGCTGAGACAATCTGTCTTCCAACTGTACACTTCCTGGGTAAGTTTATGAAATTGAATAAAGGTGATAATATAATTTCATTTAGTCGCAACTGTTTCTGTTTCCTCCAAGTAAATGAATAGAAGCTGTTTTACAAAAAATGCTTGTTTCTCCTCTGTAAGGCCAGACACTAAAAAGTTTCCTTCTCCTCTGTGAAGCCAGACACACATGAAGGAAGTGGTTTTTTCCAATGGTAGTCTTTTACTTGAGGCCCCAAAACTCACGGTGAGAAAGTGGCTGGCTGTTCTTTATTTACTGTCAACTAAGGAGTGTGACATGTAGACAATGTATCTCCATTCAAATATATGCAAAGATTTCATTACAAACTTTTAAAAACAGTTTTTAAAAAATCAGTTCCCATTTCTGCATGCTTGAGTAAAATCTAATGAAATTCTTTGCTTTTTATCTATGTATTAGCATAGTTAGTACAATGCTCAACAGAAAGTTTGGCTCTAAAGTATTTTAACGTAAGGAAATGACAAGACTAATGAATACCAGAAATTGCCTCTAGTTCTAAGATTCTTCTCATTCTCTGGGCAGACCTGATCCCCTTGGTATCAGACCTCATCTGTGATTGTCCCTCTTTAGCTCTTCCGAGCTGTCTAAAGTACTGCTGCTAAAATGCACCTTGAGCTAGAAAGTCAGAGTTATCAGTGTATAAGTGCATTCATCAATAGCTGTTTACTAATGATAAATTATAATGATAATAATACAAATGTTCATCTGTATGGTTCTTAATAGTTTGCATGTATAATACTTCTATTAGATACGATTATTGAATATTTTCTGTGTGCCGGACAATCATCTAAGACCTCTTTATGTATTAATTCATTTGTTTTTCATGACAACTTCAAGGCATAGGTACTAGCACAACTCTCATTTCAAAATGATAACTGAGTCCATAGTTTAGTCACAAAACTAGTAAAGGGAGGAGTAGAATTTGAACTCATTCAACCTGGCTACAAAGATCTTAACCTGTACACTAAACTCTCTTCTATGTACCTCTGTATTGTTTTTCACTAATGTCGTATCTTTTGATCCCTGCCCCCCGTGCTATGCTAGATCAAGTATTACCATTATCAGGTACCTGTAGGTCAATGAGGTTAATTACACAACCATTAAGTGACAAAGTCCCATATTTGAAATCAGATTCTTCATAATCAATAGAAAGATATACTGGCATGTGTTCTGACCCAAACAGGAGCATAGGCCATACAAATGGATAAGCCAGTGGTGGCACTAATACATTTGCTGCAAAGGATATTGAAGGAAATCCACCCCCTGCTCCCCACACCATACACCTATGTTACAGCTTATATTAATTTCCTAGGCCTGTTGTAACAAAGTACCACAACCTGGGTGGTTTAGAGCAACAGAATTGTATTGTCTCACAGTTCTGGAGGCCAGAAGTTTGAAACCAGTGCTGGCAGGGTCATGGTCCCTCTGAAGACTCTAGGGGAGCAGCTGTTCAAGTCCTTTCTCCTAGCTTCTCCAGTCTTCACTCCCCATGGGAGTCTGATCTTCACCTGGGGGTATCCCTGTGTCTGTGTTCAAATTTCTCTTTTTTTATAAGGACACTAGTCATGTTGGATTAGGAGCCCACCCTACTCCCTTATGACCACATCATAACTAATCACATCTGCAATGATCCTATTTCCAAACAAGGTCACATTCTGAGGTATTAGGGAATAGGATTTCAACACATGAACTTTAGAGTGACATGATCCAATGTATAACACAGCTCTAAGCAATATACATGGGAAAGAAAGAAAGATAGAGAGATAGATAATTTCCCCCTCACATCTTCTATAGCCAGCTTGTGCTGGAACTTTAGAAGGTTAAAAGTAGAGGAACATACTACCTATTACACAGCTGTATATACCTCAAGACTGGTCCAGTGAATGGAGGGAAGGACAGGCTCCTGACTGGGGAGGAGAATACTGTCCACTCTCCCTTCTTAAGGAATAGCTGCATTAATACAAATTGCTATTATCCTATACAAAATAGGCTGACTATATGACTGATTAAAATCATAATCTCAAAAATATTTATTCTCTCCTGATTTATATATTACTCTTTGCATAAGGTTAACTCAAACCACCAGTAGTTACATTTTGGGGGAGAAAGTCTCCAAGGGATGTAGCTATGTTGGAAGTTGCTCCAGGGAAATTAGTGTCGTTAATGAGTTAATTATCTGAGGAATGATCAAAGGAAAATTTTCTATCTGAGCATCAGAGATTTCAGAAGTAGAAGAAACCTGGGAGATACGACGATATTTAAATCATCTATTTTTAAAGCTACAAAATGAATCTCAGGGGAGCCCACCCATCATCCAGTATTGAACATTGTTGGTTAGAACAGTCCAGACATCTTACTCCCATCTTTATCCTGGTCTAGCTTGTGTCCTTTCCCCTATTATATCAATGCATCCAAAGATACAGATTAGTGAAAATTGAAGTGAAATGCAGGTTCACACCTATTTATTGCCAGACTAAATCCCCTTTATAACCTCTTATCACTTTGCCAAAGACACAGAAAATATGCTGAATAAGTAAATGAGCATTGGGAACGCATTACAGCTGTTAATTTGGGGCGGAGATGGGGAGGAAGAGAGGATTTCCAGTATGGGACATGAAAGGTAGAGATTGTCAATCAGCCTGGATTCTTGGTTAATATTTGTAAGTGTGCCAGAAGATAACTTGGATGGTTTCAGGATCCGTGATGGTTGCCAGTCTGTGATAGGTCTTTCTAGACATTAAAATCAGAGCTGTCAGGTCTCTTCATTTTCTTTGCATCTTTTGTAAGATTCTTTTCATCGATACAGCTATATAAGGCATATAATTTGGTAGCTACTAAGGTAACAATGTATTTTAGAACAAATAATAAATGGGTCATGTCTTTGGAGAGAAAATTGATTTGTGAACTGAAAAGAAAAATTAAGCTCAGTGCTTTTCTTTGACATTACTATGAAAATTAGGGTGGCAGGCCTGTCATTTAAAGTAGTTAAAGATGAGAATTTATAACCATACTTTTTGCACTTTTAAATCCAGTTTTAGGTGATTTAACATTACTTATCCCCAAAGAGCTACAATTAGTGGAGTAACTTTTTTTCCCCAAATTATTGATTTTTTTTTATTGAAGTGTAGTCAATGTACAATATTATATGTTAAGACATACAAAATAGTTATTCACAATTTTTAAAGGTTATACTTCATTTATAGTTATTATAAAATATTGGCTATATTCCCTGTATTTGTTGGGGAAGCTAGTAGAGTAGTCGTGTTCAGGCTTCAGAGGCCACACTAGGCCTCTCTCTGACCTGACAATGACACTAAAGCTGGCCGCATGCCAAACTGCTGAGCTACACCCAGGCCAAAGGGGTGGTGCCAGCACACACTGTAAACCACTAGATAAAATAGAGAGTAAGTCCTGGGACTTCTTGCACCTTGAGGGTCTGGCCAGCCCCTGGGGATCAAGAACATTCCAAGACTTATGAGTTAAGACCAAGGCATTTATGACAGTAACCAGAGCTGCAAACTTGCATGTAGGTTGATTGTTATCAGCACGCGGCCTGGTGCTAAAACCTGGGCTCCTTCGAGTGGCAAACTGAAGTCTCACCTGTGGGGTGGATGCACCGCCCGGGACCCTTCCCAGCTGGGACTCCAGCTTTCTGTTACTTGGGACTTCCCAGCTGCTGTTTGAATCTGGATGTAGGTGTCGGACCAATCTGGTGATATATACTCTGTTATGTCTCTCTAATTCTTTTATTCATCCCCTTCGAATGCCTGTATATTGAAATTAAGTTAAATAATCTTCTATTAAAAAATTAATTAAGTCTGCTCAGTTGTGTGAGATGAGTGCTTATTTTGCCAGTGAATCCAACGAACCTTGAAGCAGAAAGCAGGATTTCAGCAAAACAGTATTGTACAATATATCCTTGTTTATTTTGTACAATTATAGTTTATACCTCTTAATCCCCTATCCCTATATTGCCCCTTTTGGTAGCACCTTTTTAAGTGAGGCTTATTCATTATAATTAATTATAATAATTAATTATAATAATTAAATATATTAATATTAATTATAATAATTAAATATATGGTTTTGCTTACTACTTCAGTCTTTTATTATACATCTTAGTTAATATAATGCCTTAAACATGATAGTCTCTCCACTTCGCAAATAATAAAATGTGTCTAGACTCATGAATATTATGTAATATATAATAGGGTCAAGGTTAACATCTCATTTTCTTCCAACTTTATAAATAAAATATCTGAATGCTACAGTTTTATATTCAAAACATAGTTATAGAAGTGCTCAAAAAATAAAAGAATGGGATAAGTCAAAGGGTTACAGGAGCCAATTTGAAAGAGCTCCCAATGGCCAAAATGTGGAACAATTTGAACAACAAAATATATAACGTAGTGTGAAGTTATAATTCAAAATATAAAATAAATATCTTTGAAATCAGTCCACATTGACATAGATAAATGATTAAATACATAAATAAATAGGAACAAATAAATGGGAAATGAAATCCCCTAAAGAATTTCAAGAGAATTTCAAATTATATATGTAGATACTGCCCCCATCCAGGAAATGGAGGTTAATACCTCCTTTACCATTGCCCTCTGAGTGTGGACTCTAGTAACTCCTTCACAAAAAATAGAGTATGGAAAGGGACAAAGGGTGGGGTGGAAGTGGAAGTTTAACTTTAGAGTGGAGAAACTTAGCAAACACAATAAATCGCGGGTCAAAGTTTACATCATCAGGTTGTATTGGTAGCAGGTACCCTTTGATAAGATGTGATAAAAATATGCTGTTGGTATGTACCCTATGACAAGACACATGGGAATGGACCTTCACCCCTGTGGTCTTTGTCACCAAAACCCATAACCCCAGTTTAACCATAAGAAAAGAACTGTGTCAAACCCAAATTGAGTGACATTCTACAAAATACCTAACCAGTACTCGAAAGTGTAAAGGTTATGAAACACAGAGAATGTCTGAGAAACTGTCACAGATCAGAGGAGACTATAAGATACAAAACTAAATGTAATGTTTTATCCTAGATGGATCCTAAAGCAGGAAAAGAATATTAGGGGGGAAGAAAAACAGAACTAATGAAATCTAAATAAGGTGTAGAGTTTAGTGGAGTTTAGTTAAAAATAATGTACTGGGCTTCCCTGGTGGCGCAGTGGTTGAGAGTCCGCCTGCCGATGCAGGGAACACGAGTTCGTGCCCCGGTCCGGGAAGATCCCACATGCCGCGGAGCAGCTGGGCCCATGAGCCATGGCCGCTGAGCGTGCGCATCCAGAGCCTGTGCTCCGCAACGGGAGAGGCCACAACAGTGAGAGGCCCGCGTGCTGCAAAAAAGAAAAAAAAAAAAAAATGTACCACTGTCACTTCCTTAGTTGTTTCAATGCAGCTTAGTAATATGTTAACAATAGAGAGTCTGGGGGGGAGCAGGGGAGGTAATGTGGCAACTTCCTATATTATCTTTGCAACCCTTTTGCAATTATAAATCTATTATAAAATAAATAGTTCATTAAAAGATAGAACTACATGTCCATACCTGCATTTTCAAACTCAGAGCCACTGTAGATCATATACCAACTCTAGAAACAAACAACTTAGATCTAGCCATTAGCAATAGACATTGATTCCTGGAACCCCCTAGAGTATCATAAAGAACAATGATTCAGCCATGCAATTGTTAAACTGGCTGTTGTTCTAAGGTAGCTGTGTTTCCATTCTTAATCTCTCAATCCAACACTCATTTTCCAAAATGTCAGCTCTGAACAAGCTAAACTCCTTTATTGTTGTTAGAAAGGAACCTCATAGAGTCCTTATCCCAGGCAGAGCTGGTCTAAACCTGATCCAGCCTGTTTCCAATCTCATCTTCCACCTTCCCCCATTGTCACCCCATCCAGTTTAACAATTAATTTTCAATTCTCTAAATCTACCATGACACAATGACTTGATATTTTTTTGAACATACAGTTATCTCTGCCTAGAAAGTTATTTATGCTTTACCTCTGATTGTTATATCCTTCAAGATTCAATTCATTTCTCTTTTACAGCCACCTTCCTAACTTCCCCCAGGTCACTTTTTTTTTTCTTTCTGTCCTCCCATAAAGCCTTGCATGTTCTATTATAATACTTACTTGCATTGTTGTCTTTCACACCAGCATGTAAACTTTGAAGGAAATGAACCTACTTCTATTTTTTCACTGTTACATACTTAGCATGTATAAAGTGCCTCATGCAGTCAGTGCTTAATAAATGCACATAACATGAATGAATGAAGCAAAAAGTTTAAAAGTTGTCAAAGAAATTATTTTTCTAAGTTACCTAGGGTAAGACCAGTATGTGAAATAATTTAAATCTGTCATTCATTTAAATGTTTATGATCTAACAGATCCTCAAAAAATTAGAGCACAGCGTGAGTAACTTAATTATTTTTTGGAATAAAATATATTTTAACATATTTGCATGACATATGAAGCTATTGAATGGGAAATAGTATGCTATCTACATTTCAGTAGGTGAGTATTTCTTTTAAAAGCAGTAAAAAATGATAAACAGTTTAAATGACTGGGTTATGTAATTTTTTTTTAGCTCTGTAGTATCTGTCAGAGGTACTTGTTTTTTAGGTTGTTATTATCAGTATTACAAGAATTAGTAAAATATGTTTAGAGCATATTAGCAATCTAAAAATAAGTAAATTTTAACCAGTATCAGAGGAAAGACATACAGTTAAAATACCAATTTGTGAAAACCTTTATATCTATAAGTTAGGGAATATGTAAATGTATGATGATATTATTTTTGAGCCTAATAATTTCAAAATACATATTAATTTCATTGAGGAAACAGTAGAAAACAACTCACTTGGAAGAAAGAAGTCTGGGTTCCAGCCTTAGATCAGTTATTAGCTAGATTTGCCACACTGAACCAATTAAGTAATGTTTGAATCTCAGTGATTTTGAACATGAAATTAGGCATTAATATTTGCTCTGCCTTCTCATATTGTTATTGGAAGATCACCTTAAATAATGTGTGTAAATTCTTTAAATTCTTTGAACTATATGAAGTATGATTCACATGTATAATATTGTTTTTATATTACACATAAAACCGCAGAGGAACTTTTAGTGAAATCTCAGATCTTTTTATTATGACCTACTCTCTGCCAAACTACATAAGCAAAGACTATTTTTCAATATATGGGAGTTGGAGTTATATAAAGATAAATGCGAACAAATAAAGACACAAAAAACTAACAACTTTGATGTAATGCAGTCAAATGCAGTGGGGATAAAATTCTCACAACTCTTATGTCACAGAAGGAAAACATGCCTTGAGCCTCCCATGAAGTAAAAAAAAACAAAACTTCTCTCAGGACCTTACCTCAGAACTCCAAGGTATCCCTTCACCACCCTCAACCTCCATTCAAAGACATTAGTAAGACAAAGTTTATGTCCATACATTAAATAAAAGAAGCACTTTGCCAGTTTGTGTGTTGACCAGTTTTAGATCCTTGATTCTAGCACAGATCAGCAAAATGGAACTATTCTGGTGCTTACCAAGCCATTTTTAAATTTGGTAAAAATAAAATTTTCCCCTGATTTTTGATATTTTTCTTTACAGAAATCTGATAGTCACTTGTAGTCCTTATAATGAAGGATAAATAAGGGGTATCATAGTGAAGACCTCTACATAAAACAGCATTGTCTTATTGGCATTTAAAAAAAATGTTCAAGTGGCTAAAACACTCCCTTTACATGTTATTTTTCTTGTTTTGAGAAACGCATCCACTCCTGTTTTTTTCTGTATACACTTTTGACTGACAGAGGTCTTCCTGGTGGCAGAGGTTGGGGATATGAAGAGAAGTAAGACATGAGCTTTTGTTCTTAAGGTGATTGCTTTCCTTGGAGGGATTCAATCAAGTCTACAGCCATTGTAATACAAATTGTTAAGGATTTAGAGAGAGATGTCTGCTCTGAGAACTAAGGAGGGTCAAGTGAAGCATCACAGAAGAAACGAGGCTTGAGCCCAATCTGTAAGAAGAAAAAAATTTTGCCATGAATATGGTTGTAAGTGGAACATTATGTAGAAGGAGAATGTCTGTGAAAACACAAAATTATGAACAAATATTATAAACGTAGGGAATGGCAAGTAACATGTATGGTATGTGTATTATTTTCTTAGAACTGCCCTAACAAAGTACCAAGCACTGTGACTTAGAACACCTGAAGTGCATTGTCTCACAGTTCTGGAGGCTAGAAATCTAAGATCAAGGTATCGGCAGGATTGGTTCCTTCTGAGGGCTGTGAGGAAGCATCAGATCTACAGCTTCTTGTGGTTTGCTGGTATTTTTCGGTGTTCCTAGTGTTGTAGATGTATCACTCTGATTGCTGCCTCCCTCTTCACTGAAGTTCCTCCTGGGTTCATGTCTGTCTCTGTGTCCAAATCTTACCTTTTCAGGGGACATAATTCAACCCATCACAGTATGAGTATGGCTAGAATACAGGATGTATAAGAAGGCGGAATGGGGAAAAGGGGAAATGGCTAAAAGCACAGAAGTGGGAACAGAAGGGTGGGCCCAGATTTCTTAAAGAAGACTTTCTAAGTGGAAACACAAGCACTTTCTCCAAACATAACAATTTAAGTAGATGCATTTTAAGGACGGAGATGAGTACTCTATCTGCAATCAGAGGTATTGGCTCTCTGTCATTGCTAATCACAGACTTAAGGAATTATTCAATCTTTAGTTTCTCAATTCTCAAGGAAAATGTCTGTAAAGTATTACAGAAATAAACAAGAATCATAGAAGTGCAGCTATTAGGTTAAACTACTTTATTAAAATAAAGTAGACATGAATCTGGAGCTCAAAAGATTTTTTAAAAAATATTTCTTTCAAAGTAATTATACCCTTGAGCTTCAGCCATTTTGCTTACAGCTTATTCATGAACAGCTCTCCTCTGTCAACCCCTGCTTTTTCTCCCAACTTGTCATTCCTCGTGGCTTTCCTTCCTACTTCATCTAACCTAAGATGCTTAATGCCCATGATGCTAGCAAACACAGGCTACCTCCTTCTGCTACATCTGCCCTTAAGTCCCCAAGCCTTGCTTGAATCTGGTCACTCACCTGCTTCACTCCCACACCCAGCTTGCTGAGCACCATGGGTGTCCTCCATCACCAGCTGGGAGTTTCATGCCCCTCCACGAATGGCTTCCAAATCCAAATGAGCTGTCAGTGCTGCTAACCAAGCCATAAACATGAGCCTCTCCCCTACCTGGGAGAAGCCTTTCTAAAATTCCTCAGTCTCCTCAAGATCTTTCCACTGTTGCCCCTGTTTGTCAGCCAATAAATGAATTTAAAACTTCACAGAGAAATTAGTTTTTCTGGTTTTCCCTCTCTCTATTTCTGTTCAGATATTTTCATTAAGATTTGTGAATTCACAAGTACATATACTTAAAAAAATTCTTAATTTAATTAAAAAAATTTTATATTATATTGGAGTATAGTTGATTAACAATGTTGTGTTTGTTTCAGGCATACAGCAAAGTGATTCAGTTATACATATACAAGTATCTATTCTTTTTCAAGTTCTTTTCCCATTTAGGTTCATAGATAACCAACAAGGACCTACTGCATATACTTTACCTCTAGTTTTGCAGAAAATGTTCACCTCTCTTCAGTAGGTCTAATGCTTAGATTGGTGACATTGGTCCTACTGTGTTCCTCTGTTGGACTTTGTCCTGTCAATGACTCCTGGCATGTGTCCCTCTTCCTCTCAACTGGCTCCTTCTGAATATACCATAAATATATTCATGTCTCTCACATTAAAACACACACACACACACACACACACACACACACCCAATATCTCCTCCCTCATCCATATGTTCTATTCAAGAAGTACCTCCAGCTCTCTCCTTCCTTGTTCTTGGAGAAAGAGAGAAGTAAATCAAACCTACCTCTGTTTCATCACCTCCTTTGAATGATTCTTCAACTTACTGGGGTTTGCATTCCAGGCCTACTGCTCCACCGATCCATAGCTGCAAATCCAGTGTCGTTTTTTGGTTCAGTTGATATTTTCGGGACATATTTGCTTCCTCGACAGCTTTCTTGGAATATTCCTCAAGGGCTTCAACACAGTATACCCTAAGATGAACTTTATGAATCTCCTCTTCCTCCTGTTCATCATCTTGGTGAACAACATCACCCTTCACACAAGCCAGATATCTGGGTGTCTTCTAATTCTCCTCTGTTTCTCTCATTTCCTATGTTTAAATAGTTACCAAATCCATTGGTCTCCTGTATATATTCTGCCTCTCCATTCCCATGGCTGCTGCTGTGGTGAATGTGCATGATTTTTCACTGGGCTATACAAATAGGATTTCATACCACTTTTATATTTCTTACAAGCTGAAAACTCACACATTAACTACTCCCTCCTGGCCTAGGATAAATCCAATCTCCTTAGAATGGCGTTAAAATGCTCCCTCTCTGGTTTGACCAATGTCTAAATTATCTTTTGTTTTTGTTTGGCTATGGTGAGCCACAGATTCCCCAGAGCCTTCCTGATGAAAGCTATAGATTGTTTCTTTAGAAAATCACACATTTCCCCCATACATACAAGTTCACACTTTATTATAGTCCTATCCAGGGGGTTCACAGACTCCTTAAGATCTATCCATGAATTCTATGGTTCCCCCCAATCTCTTGCCCATTCTCTAATGGCTTCTGCAGTGCCAGAATACTCACGGTTCCCCCCTCAAGGCCATGTTGCTTTTTCCTTCATGATGCTTCCTCATACAACCCCTGCCTGCCCCATTTACTTGATGAACAGAATAAAACCCACTCATCTCCTCCCCATTAGCCTAAGGTCACCTCTAGACCTATCTTTATTCTCTCCTCACACATACAGATTTGTGTTGTTTCTCTCCTTCATGACCCTATTATATATGACCTCTATCAAAAAATAATAAAATAACCTAAGGTAGATAGTGTAATTTAAGGCAAAAGAGCCTTGGAGTCAGAATAATATGGGTTTGAATGCACGGCAGAAATGGATATATCCGGGAAACAGTATAATATCCTCTGGCCCAGGTACTAAGAGTTTAAGTTTGAGGAAGGAGAAATTTCTTCTGATAAATTAGTACCATCTGAAGCTTTATGATGGAAGTGGCATTTAAACCAGTTTTTAAAACTGTATAGGATTTGGAAGTAGAGAAGAAGATAAGAATTCTCAGAACTAGATGACATTTACTAAGCTGATTTCAATTTTAGAAATTGGAACCTTAATTGTATCATTAGACTCTTTTTATAGTATTATATTAATCACAAGAAATTAATTTTAATATGATTCATGTGACTTACTCCCTGACATATATCTTTATTTCTTATTAGAAATGTTATTTTTTGTAATTTATGTTGAGTTCATTTTTCTAATTGTAAGTTCATCATTATATTTACTGATTTGTAAGATTTGAGACATTATTTCATCAGTTTTTAAAAATTGAAGTATAGTTGATTTATAACGTTTCAGGTGTATAGCAAAGTGATTCAGTTAAATATACATATGTGTATATATACATATGAGTATATATATATATCCACATATATAGATACTTTTCCACATTCTTCCCCATTATAGGTTATTACAAGATATCGAATATAGTTCCCTGTGCTAAAGTAGATCCTTGTTGTTTATCTAATTTATATATAGTAGTGTGTATCTGTTAATCCCAATATCCCAATTTATCCAAACCCCCTCCCCCTTTCCCTTTGGTAATTATGTTTGTTTTCCATGCCTATGAGTCGATTTCTGTTTTGTAAATAAATTCATTTGTATCACATTTTTTGATCCACATATAAGTGACAGCATATGATATTTATCTTTCTCTGTTTGACTTACTTTACTTAGTATGATAATCTCTAGGTCCATCCATGTTGCTGCCAATGGCATTATTTCATTCTTTTTTAATGGCTGAGTAATATTGCATTGTATCAAGATACCACATCTTCTTTATCCATTCATCTGTCGATGGACATTTAGGTTGCTTCCATGTCTTGGCTATTGTAAATAGTGCTGCTGTGAACATTGAGGTGTATGGATCTTTCAAATTAGAGTTCTATTCAGCTATATGCCCAGGAGTGGGATTACTGGATCATATGGTAACTCTATTTTTACTTTTTAAGGAACCTCCATACTGTTCTCCACAGTGGCTGCACCACTTTACATTCTCACCGACAGAGTAGGAGGGTTCCCTTTTCTCCACACCCTCTCCAGCACTGATTATTTTTAGAGTTTTTTATGATGGTCATTCTAAGCAGTGTGAGGCCGTACCTCATTGTAGTTTTGATTTGCATTTCTCTAATAATTAGCAATGTTGAGCATCTTTTCAGGTGCCTGTTGGCCATCTGGATGTCTTCTTTGGAGAAATGTCTGTTTCTGCCCATTTTTTGATTTGATTTTTTTTTCGATATTGAACTGTTTGTATATTTTTGAAATTAAGCCCTTGGCAGTAGCATCATTTGCAAATATTTTCTTCCATTCCATATGTTATCTTTTTGTTTATGGTTTCCTTTGCTCTGCAAAAGCTTTTAAGTTTAATTAGGTCCCATTGTTTATTTTTGCTTTTGTTTCCATTACTCTAGGAGGTGGATTCAAAAAAATATTGGTGCAATTTATGTCAGAGAGTGTTCTGCCTATGTTTTCCTCTAGGAATTTTATAGTATCAAGTCTTACATTTGGGTCATTAATCCATCTGAAGATTATTTTTGTATATGGTGTTAGAATATGTTCTAATTTTATTCTTTTACATGTAGCTGTCCAGTTTTCCCAGTACCAGTTATTGAAGAGACTGTCTTTTCTCCATTATATATTCTTGCCTTCTTTGTCATAGATTAATTGAGTGTAAGTGTGTGCGTTTATTTCTGGGTTTTCTAACCTGTTCCATTGATCTATGTGTTTGGTTTTGTGCCAGTACCATACCGTTTTGATTACTGTTGTTTTGTAGTATAGTCTGAAGTCAGGCAGCATGGTTCCTCCAGCTCCATTCTTCTTTCTCAAGCTTGTTTTGGCTCTTTGGGGTCTTTTGTGCTTCCATGCAAATTAAAAAACTTTTTGTTCCAGTTTTGTGAAAAATACCATTCGTAATTTGATAAAGATTGCATTGAATCTGTATATTGCCTTGGGTAATATGGTCATATTAGAATACTGATTCTTCCAGTTCAACAACATGGTTCATCAAATACGTTTTTAGGAAACCTTATGGGAAATTCCTTAAGAAAGTGTTCTATGGGCTAACAGGCTGTGGTTTGTACTAGCATGATAAAGTCTCTGAGAATTTCTATGGTAAAAAAAGTTCACTTGCCTTACTCAACTCTTCACAGTTTATCTGATGATAGAACACCCTTTTCCATAATAGCTGTTGTTATCTCAAAGGACTATTTCTTCACACTTTGAGGAATTATAATGAACTATAAATAGTCATCTTGTATGAACTCCTTTTCCAGAGATAACTACTTATTAAGCATCAAGATAAGTTTGTTCTATATTTTTATTTACATCTCAAAGTTTCCAAAATATTGTTAACTTAAAATACTTAAATCATTGGTCATATATGTGTTTCAAATATTTTTTTCACCTATTGTAAGAGAACTATATTAATATATTCTCAAATCAAATCACAATATTAGAGATTTTTTGGAACTAAAAAGATGGCTAGATTTCAGATGGTCTTCTCCTTCACCAGTCATTTGGGGAACCTGGAGCCTAGAGAAGTTTAAGAAATTTGTAAATATTGCAGAGCCATTCTGTAATAGAATGAAGGCTTAAAAGGGAATGTCTTGAGTAAGAGCCCAGTGTTCTTTTGTTGTTCACTAATCTAATCCATTGCTTAATAATGAATTTATAAATAATGAAACTGATCCTGTTTTGATGACAGCTGAGATTTTTCATGACTTAAAGTTCGAAACAAATACTATAAGAATTTATGGAAATGTCTGATTTCAAATATATCCTCATTACTAAACGTTGTTGAAATGATGTTTGGCCTAATTGGGAACAAAAGCTTTAAAATAATTCAGAAATAAAATTGTAGTATTCTGAAAGCATGTTTTTAAAATATCTCATCTTTTGGAAATATTAACTTTATAAACCCCAAAATGTAAAGTCGAAGTCTGATTCTTTTTCTTCCTATTTTGTTGTTTAGTTTTTCGTTTAATAAAAAGTTTTCTTACAACATGAAACCACTCTTGGGGATCAAAGTCATTGGGAGAACACAGCAGATTCTGCTTACTCGTTGATTCTAACCAGTGGTCTACGAATAAGTTGTTTTCCCAAGGCAGAGGCATTTCCGTCTGTTAGGAAGTAGGGACCTTCAAAACTTGTTTCCACAATGGCACAGTATCATAGCTCCTCCTTTACTGACTTTGAAAAAAAATCAGGAGATATTGTCAACCACAAAATAATAAAGTAAAATTTAAAAGGGAAAATGTATTCTTTCCCCTTCTCATATGAAGTTACTGTCTTTCACTATAATTGCATTTCGTTACTCAGAATGCCATAATAATACAGTGTCTAGGAGCTGTCAAGGTATAAAGGCACATGCTCCTACATTTCTTTTACTTAAAGAAAGTGTGTATTTTTGTATATATTAAGAAACCTCTTTACTTCCAGGAAATACACCCAACCTTTTCAAGATTAAGGAAATAACGTACATTGTATGCTTTGTTAACAAGACAATATTAAATGTGAAATAGAAGTCCAGTGGACTTAGCTCCAACATGTCTATAACTTTAGCATCATGTGGAAAAATTAATGTTGCAAGGTCAAACATGGCAATAAAATGTACAGAATAAGATATATTTGCTAAAAATAAGGCATATTTGCTGAAGGATAGACTCAAAATATTGAATCATTAGTGATAGTGTATGTTATGTTGAGAAGTCCTATGTGCAAATTTATAATGTTTTAATCTTTCAGATATTCTACTCTCCACTGGCCCTCTTCATACCACCTTCAGTCTATGCTGTTCATCTTCAGTTCAATCTCCTCTACCAGTTTTGGATCCACACAGAGGTAATTTTTTTTCTTAAGTTTTATACCTAAATAGCCTAAAGCAATGTCCTAGAAATCCACTAGCAGCTGATTTATTGTGTAAGAAAAACCTTTGTTTGCCTTCTTTAAGGAGAAACATGTGTTCATTTTTATTCCTTTTTACTGAATATATATTGCAACGTTTATAAGAAGCAATGAGGCCAGTTGGTCTCAATTAAATAAAATAATTTTTGAACTGTTAAGTACCAAAATGTTTTAATACTGTACTCAATACAATATCTTCCTGTATTACAGTTTATTAAACATAAAGATGTTGAAATTCATTTCAATTTAGAGATATAAATTTTTATATATGTATATATTTGTGAATATTTTGTTTATATATTTAATATATACTAGTTATAATAATTTATATGTATAATATAATTTATTGTTATATAACGAACAATATTTAATTATATAAGATATATAATGTTTACACATTTAAATTTACATATACATATATATATCAATCGGTGGAAACTGCTTGAAAACTCCTTGAAAAACATTTAATGCTTAAAGAAATTATCTAAATATCTTTTGATTGGAAACCTTTCTCTAGTTTTAGAGTTTAGGTTTTATTTAAAGAGTGTTCAATAAGTTTTTTCTTCCAGAAAAGTGAACAAATATAATTTCTTGGGTCTTCTGTGGTATTTCAAATTGTCAGACTTGAACGTTTGCAGATAGATCATTAAGCAACTGATTGTTTTATGAACTATCATATTGATCTGGTTGTTAAATACCAAAAATCACAGACCCTGAAAAGTTCTTACTTATGCACATTAGAACCCTTTCAAGCATTTGGTATTTATCGGAAGCCTTTTGAAGTTCTAGAGGAAGCATGCTGACAGGTGTTGCAACTGGTTGAACACTACCACAAATCACAGCTGCATTAGATGCCAAAGCCTGATACAACAAAGTGCATTATTTCATTAATCTGCAGTATTTCATGCTACTGATTTACTTGGAATAGAGACTGTTACCATGACTTTGGATGTATGTGGCATTATTTGAAGATCTGTCATGAAATAGTATTGCATTTTATGGTAGCTGACATACATCAAACGGTCAATACTGCAACCATCTGAAAGAGTTGTTGAGGCCAATTCTGACTCTAGAGGTCAAACACAAATTTGTTTAAATCAGTGGAGGGAAGCTTTCTGATGATTTACATGGAGGGGTTAAAGGAGAAATACATTTTTATAGCAGCTCTGCTCCAGGTCATGCCATGTGTTGGTTCTGGTATTAGTCTGGGTACAGAATAATGGTGCCTAAGTAACTTTCGCCTTTTCCTGTGGCCCTCCGAGAAGTCCATGAGCCAGGGCTTGAGTTCTATCCTAAGAAGTAAATGGGGAGTAGAGGAAAGCCAGTGGTCAGACATTTCTTTTAAGCTCGGAAGCTCCATATGGCTTCATTCTAACTTGAAAGCAATGCATTAGAGGCTCTCACTTGTGTTGTACTTTAGACTTTTGCAAGTACTGTATGCGTATAGTTACTACAGTTCAGCGGCACAGAAGTAAGAGCATACCTTCTGAAATTGAGGTTTGATTCTTGGAATTTTAAATTATACATTAGCTGTGAGTACATTTCTAAAATTTTTACAGCTGTGTACTTAATTGCATTAATTATTCTAGACAGCATACTACCATTTGTTTACTAATAACAGAACCACTCAGGAAGTAGAGCCAAGAGATTTGTAGCAGTGGCTGCTTCTGGAGAGAGGAGCAAGTGATATAAAGAACTGGAGTGAGGAGAAGACTTAACCTTTTTAAAAGAAAAAATATATATTATCATGCTTTTGCCCTACTTTTTAGAGATTAATACATATTAGATTAAGAAATAACAAATATACATATCAGATGATGCTTGAGCAGAGAAATATAAAAATAATTACTTGGTATTGAAGATTTGAACCATATGATTCGATGACTTTTATAGTGTTAAACTGAAGCTTCTACATGGAACATTATTTTCAGTTACAAACATGAGTGATCTGTTTATGTACTAATATGGACAGATCTCCAAATAAATCAAGTTACGTAACAGGGTATAGTGTATACTAATATTTATATGTTAAAAAAGAAAACAACTCTATGTTTTATATGTTCACATATGCCTAAAATGACTCTAGAAATACACGTGGGTAGCCAACTGTTTTCCCAGGGGAGGGATATTTGGGATGGCTGGCAGGTAGGATTACAATGCAATGTTAACATTAATTTTACCCAGTCTAATGTGGGTTAAGAGCTATCTTTTGGTGGTAATACTTCCCTAATAACTAATGATGTTGAACAGTATTACATGTATTTATTGGACAGTGATACATTTGCTTTAACTAATTGTCTGTTCAAACTCTTATTTTTTATTAAGTTGTTTGCCTAATTGATTTGTTGAAATTCTTTATAGATTCTAGATATAAATCAATGTCAAATATATGTATTTTAAATATGTTCCCTCAGCTTGTAGCATGCCTTTTTATTTTCTTCCTGATGACTTTTCATGAAAAGAAATTTTGAAGATTAATTTATCATTTAAAAATTTTATGGTTACTTTCGTTGTATTTTCTCTAAGAAATATTTGACTATCACAGACTTTCAAATAAATTATCTTAGGATTTCTTTTGGAAGTTTTTGAACTTTAATTTTCTCTTTGGGTCTGTAATATTGGAACAAATTTTTGTGAATGGCATTTGGTAGGGGTCAAAATTCATTATCTCTATGCACACATCCTCTTACTCCAGGACTATTTGTTGTGGAGACTTTCTTTTATCCATTGAGTTATTTGGGTTCTTTGTTGAAAAGAAATTGACCATATATGTGGTTGAATCTAATTTTAGTCTTCTCTTTCATTGATTTATTTGTCTCCTCTTATACAAATCCCTCACTTTATAGATTACTATATCTTTATAGGAAGAATTGTTTGTACAAGTTGTAAACTAAAATTCTCTAGGATGTCTCCCATGTATGATTTTATGGCCTTTTATTTCTTTCTTTCCTGTATTTATGTTATTTATTTACTTTTCTTGCTTTATTGGTTAGAGTTCACAGACTACACTGTTTTGTTAAAAACAAACAAACAAACAAAAAACGTGTCCCCTACACTGGCAGGCGGATTCTTAACCACTGTGCCACAAGGGAAGCCCTTTTTTAAAAAATTATCACCCTTCATTTTTCTTTTTTTAACATCTTTATTGGAGTATAATTGCTTTACCTGTTATGTTAGTTTCTGCTGTATAACAAAGTGAGTCAGCTATATGTTTACATATATCCCCATATCCCCTCCCTCTTGCATCTCCCTCCCACCCTCCCTATCCCACCCACTTCTCGACACCCTCTCCAGCATTTACTGTTTGTAGATCTTTTGATGATGGCCATCTGACCAGTGTGAGGTGATACCTCACTGTAGTTTTGATTTGCATTTCTCTAATGATTAATGATGTTGAGCATTCTTTCATGTGTTTGTTGGCAGTCTGTATATCTTCTTTGGAGAAATGTCTGTTTAGGCCTTCTGCACATTTTTGGATTGGGTTGTTTGTTTTTTTGATATTCAGCTGCATGAGCTGCTTGTATATTTTGGATATTAACCCTTTGTCTGTTGTTTTGTTTACAAATATTTTCTCCCATTCTGAGGGTTGTCTTTTCGTCTTGTTTATGGTTTCCTTGACTGTGCAAAAGCTTTTAAGTTTCATTAGGTCCCATTTGTTTATTTTTGTTTTTATTTCCATTTCTCTAGGAGGCGGGTCTAAAAGATTCTTACGTGATTTATGTCCTAGAGTGTTCTGCCTATTTTTTCCTCTAAGAGTTTTATAGTGCCTGGCCTTACATTTAGGTCTTTAATCTATTTTGAGTTTATTTTTGTATAAGGTGTTAGGGAGTGTTCTAATTTCATTCTTTTACATGTAGCTGTCCAGTTTTCCCAGCACCACTTATTGAAGAGGCTTTCTTTTCTCCATTGTATATTTTTGCCTCCTTTTAAAAGATAAGGTGATCATGTGTGTGTGGGTTTATCTCTGGGCTTTCTATCCTTTTCCGTAGATCTATATTTCTGTTTTTGTGCCAGTACCATACTGTCTTGATTACTGTAGCTTTGTAGTATAGTCTGAAGTCCGGGAGCCTGATTCTTCCAGCTCAGTTTTTCTTTCTCACAATTGCTTTGGTTATTTGGGGTCTTTTGTGTTTCCATAAAAATTGTGAAACTTTTTGTTCTAGTTCTGTGAAAAATGCCATTGGTAGTTTGATTGGGATTGCACTGAATCTGTAGATTGCTTTAGGTAGTATAGTCATTTTCACAATGTTGATTCTTCCAGTCCAAGATCATGGTATATCTCTCCATCTGTTTGTATCATCTGTAATTTCTTTTATCAGTGTCTTATAGTTTTCTGCATACAGGTCTTTTATCTCCTTAGGTAGGTTTATTCCTAGGTATTTTATTCTTTTTTTTCATTGGTAAATGGGAGTGTTTCCTTAATGTCTCTTTCAGATTGTTCATCATTAGTGTATAAGAATGCAAGAGATTTCTGTGCATTACTTTTGTATCCTGCTACTTTACCAAATTCATTGATTAGCTCTAGTAGTTCTCTGGTAGCATCTTTAGGATTCTGTATGCATAGTATCATCTCATCTGCAAACAATGACAGTTTTACTTCTTCTTTTTCGATTTGGATTCCTTTTCTGTTTTTTCTCTGATTGCTGTGGCTAAAACTTCCACAACTATGTTGAATAATAGTGGTGAGAGTGGGCAACCTTGTCTTGTTCCTGATCTTAGAGGAGATAGTTTCAGTTTTTCACCATTGAGAATGATGTTGGCTGTGGTTTGTCACATATGGCCTTTATTATGTTGAGGTAAGTTCCTTCTGTGTCTGCTTTTTGGAGAGTTTTTATCATAAATTGGTGTTGAATTTTGTCGAAAGCTTTTTCTGCATCTACTGAGATTATCATATGGTTTTTATCCTTCAGTTTGTTAATATGGTGTATCACATTGATTGATTTGTGTATATTGAAGAATCCTTGAATTCGTGTGATAAACCCCAGAAGATCATGGTATATGATCCTTTAAATGTTCTGTTGGATTCTGTTTTTTAGTAATTTGTTGAGGATTTCTGCATCGATGTTCATCAGTGATATTGGCCTGTAGTTTTCTTATTTTGTAACATGTTTGTCTGGTTTTGGTATCAGGGTGATGGTGGCCTCGTAGAATCAGTTTGGGCATTTTACTCCCTCTGCTATATTTTGGAAGAGTTTGAGAAGGATAGGTGCTAGCTCTTCTCTAAATGTTTGATAGAATTTGCCTGTGAATCCACCTGGTCCTGGGCTTTTGTTTGGTGGAAGATTTTTAATCACAGTCTCAATTTCAGTGCTTGTGATTGGTCTGTTTATATTTGCTCTTTCTTCCTGGTTCAGTCTCGGAAGGTTGTGCTTTTCTAACAGTTTGTCTATTTCTTCCAGGTTGTCCATTTTACTGACATATAGTTGCTTGTAATAATCTCTCTTGATCCTTTGTATTTCTGCAGTGTCAGTTGTTACTTCTTTTTTTTGATTTCTAATTCTGTTGATTTGAGTCTTCTCCCTTTTTTTCTTGATGAGTCTAGCTGATGGTTTATCAATTTTTTTATCTTCTCAAAGAACTAGATTTTAGTTTTATTGATCGTTGCATTGTTTCCTTCATATCATTTATTTCTGATCTGATCTTTATGATTTCTTTCCTTCTGCTAACTTTGTGGGTCTTTTGTCCATCTTTCTCTAACTGCTTTAGGTGTAAGGTTAGGTTGTTCATCTGAGATTTTTCTTGTTTCTTGAGACAGGATTGTAATAAACTTCGCTCTTAGAACTGGTTTTGCTGCATCCTATAGGTTTTGGGTCGTCATGTTTTCACTGTCATTTGTTTCTAGGTAATTTTTGATTTCCTTTTTGATTTCTTCAGTGATCTCTTGGTTATTTACTACTTGGTTATTTAGTAGCATATTGTTTAGCCTCCATGTGTTTTTTTTAGTTTTTTTTCCTGTCAATCATCAGTGATATCTTGTCTCAAAGGTTGTGGTTGGAAAAGATACTTTATAAGATTTCAATTTTCTTAAATTTACCAGGGCCTGATTTGTGACCCAGGGTATGATTTAGCCTGGAGAATGTTCCATGTGCATTTGAGAAGAAAGTGTATTCTGTTGCTTTTGGATGGAATGTCTTATAAATATCAATTAAGTGCATCTTGATTAATGTATCATTTAAAGCTTGTGTTTCCTCATTTATTTTCAATTTGAATGATCTGTCCATTGGTGAATGTGGGTGTTAAAGTCCCCTACTATTTTTGTGTTACTGTTGATTTCCCCTTTTGTGGCTCTTAGCATTTGCCTTATGTATTGAGGTGCTCCTATGTTGGGTGCATAAATATTTACAATTGTTATATCTTCTTCTTGGATTGATCCCTTGATCATTATGTAGTGTCCTTCTTTGTCTCTTATAATAGCCTTTATTTTAAAGTCTATTTTGTCTGATATGAGAATTGCTATTCCAGCTTTCTTTTGATTTCTATTTGCATGGAATATCTTTTTCCATCCCGTCACTTTCAGTCTGTACATGTCCCTAGATCTGAATTGGGTCTCTTGTAGACAGCATATATACCGGTCTTGTATTTGTATCCATTCAGCCAGTCTGTGTCTTTTGGTTGGAGCATTTAATCCATTCACATTTAAGGTAATTATCAATATGTATGTTCCTATTACCATTTTCTTAACTGCTTTCAGTTTGGTTTTGTAGGTCTTTTCCTTCCCTTGTGTTTCCTGCCTAGAGAAGTTCCTTTAGTATTTGTTGTAAAGCTGGTTTGATGGTGCTGAATTCTCTTGACTTTTACTTGTCTGTAAAAGTTTTAATTTCTCCATCGAATCTGAATGAGATCCTTGCTGGATAGAGTAATCTTGGTTGTAGGTTTTACCCTTTCATCAGTTTAAATATGTCCTGCCACTCCCTTCTGGCTTGCAGAATTGCTTCTGTAAGTCCAGCTGTTGACTTTGTGGTGATTGCCTTGTATGTTTTTTGTTGCCTTTCCCTTGATGCTTTTAGTATTTTTTCTTTGTATTTAATTTTTGAAAGTTTGATTAATATGTGTCTTGGAATGTTTCTCCTTGGGTTTATCCTGTATGGGACTCTCTGTGCTTCCTGGACTTGATTGACTATTTCCTTTCCCATGTTAGGGAAGTTTTCAACTATAATCTCTTCAAATATTTTCTCAGACCCTTTCTTTTTCTCTTCTTCTTCTGGGACCTGTATAATTTGAATGTTGGTGTATTTAATGTTATTCCAGATGTGTCTGAGACTGTCCTCAATTCTTTTCATTCTTTTTTCTTTATTCTGCTCTGCAGTAGTTATTTCCACTATTTTATCTTCCAGGTCACTTATCTGTTCTTCTGCCTCATTTATTCTGCTATTGATTCCTTCTAGAGAATTTTTAATTTCATTTATTGTGGTGTTCATCATTGTCTGTTTGCTCTTTAGCTCTTCTATTTCCTTGTTAAACGTTTCTTGTATTTTCTCCATTCTATTTCCAGGATGTTGGATCATCTTTACTGTCGTTATTCTGAATTCTTTTTCAGGTAGACTGCCTATTTCCTCTTCATTTGTTTGATCAGGTGGGTTTTTACCTTTCTCCTTCATCTGCTGCATATTTCTCTGTCTTTTAATTTTGCTTAACTTATTGTGTTTGGGGTCTCCTTTTCACAGGCTGCAGGTTCCTTGTTCCGTTGTTTTGGTGTCTGTCCCCAGTGGGTGAGGTTGGTTCAGTGGCTTGTGTAAGCTTCCTAGTAGAGGGGACTGGTGCTTGTGTTCTGGTGGGTGGGGCTGGATCTTGTCTTTCTGGTGGGCAGGGCCACGTCCAGTGGTGTGTTTTGGGGTGTTTGTGAACTTAGTATGATTTTTGGCAGCTAATAGGTGGAGTTGTGTTCCTGTCTTGCTAGGTGATTGGCATGGGGCGTCCAGCACTAGAGCTTGCTGGCCGTTGGGTGGACCTGGGTCTTAGTGTTGAGACAGAGATCTCTGGGAGAGCTCTCGCCTATTGATATTATGTAGGGCTGGGAGGTCTCTGGTGGTCCAGTGTCCTGAACTTGGCTCTCCCAAGTTCTGACACAAGGCCAGAGCACCAGGGCCCTGTCAGCCACATGGCTGCTAGTGTTGGAGGATCTCATGCAGAGGCGGGGGGTGGCTGTGGCTCACCACGGGGACAAGGACACTGGCAGCAGAAGTTCTGGGAAATAGTCCTTGGCACGAGCCCTCCTGGAGTCCGCCCTTAGCCCCACCAAAGAGCATGTAGCCTCCTTTTGTTTGTTTGTTAATGAAATGTATAAGGTGTTTACAGAGCCCCTTTAACTTGGTAGAATATGAATTCTCAGTTTTCTCTTGTCAGTACCAGGTAGCAGTTGAAATTCCTGCTCATTACCCTCGTAACTTTTCAGCAAGTTCCTTAATGTCTTGTCCCATGCATGAATAATATAAGAGTCAGCCAAGACTCTTAATTCAAGATTCAAGTTTGAGGGCAGTATGTGAGCTGTTGATGTGGCTCCTCCCCTTGTGGTGCCACAGGATTTCTCCTTTCAATTTGCAGTCACTCTTGCAGTCTCAAAATTTGATCTCTGACTTCTAACCTAGTGGGACCAGCACTTTCTCTTCCAGCTCTACCACCTCCAGCTCCCCTTTTCCTTGCAATCAGGACATGACTTAGTGTGGCCATTCTAGTAGAATCCTACTGTGCAGACTATATCCACCAAGAACAAACATCACTGTTTTGCCATCACTTGCCATCAGTTATCTAGTTGACAAGCTATGAAGAAAACAAATTCTTCTCATCAGCAACACCATAAAATCATGCAACTGCCCCAATCAGATCTTTTCTCTGTGGATATATTCATGATAGACCTGTACAGTAAGGGTCAGTAGAAATTAGCATACAGGAGAACTGCAGAGTGTAATGTGCACAGTTAGAAAGCATGAGAAACATACAGTGGTATTTTGAAGCAATATAGCTAGTGAGACTATAGAAGCCAGAAGTTTGTAGAAGCCAGGACATATAGAGAAGAATAGGAAAAAGTAACGCGATAGCAGCAAAAACAATAGAGTGGTAGCAGCATGAGCAGAGAATTAGGACACCTGAATTCTTGATGATATAACTAATAAAGTATTTTGCTTATTGCCCTTTTGCATCCAACATTATGCTTCTCATGGAAGTTTGGCAGTATTTATCTATTCTTCAAAATCTTATCAGGTCTACTCAAGACCCAGTCATGTGTAAAAATTTAGCTTTCTTTTACCTAGCTATATCTATTTTATTCTATCTTTTTAATAAACCATTGAGAAAGAGTGAAATATGTAATATTTGTGACATAAATTTTAAGTCATAATTTTAGAGAAACATGTTTATCTCAAGTCTCTGTAGCTGTTGTTTTGCCCTTTGTGTAGGTGGGAAATGTGTTGGAATTATTAAGCTAGTCAACAAGTCTTTTTCATTAACAGATTTATATTCATTTTGCATAAAGAAAAGTGACATCTGGGAAGACATTCTTGAATATTTAACATACTATAATTATTTAAAATTAAATATGAGTATTGTAAACACACAATTATTCATCTCAAGTGCTTTTATTGAAACACAGTAAAAGTAAGAAATACCATTTGCATACTGTAAACTGTGTTTTTCCTTTTGGGGTCTTAGAGATTAAATTACCTGAATTTAAATCCTGACTTCATTTATTACAATCACTGTAACTTTGTGTGTGTTTATTTTTAATTAAAGTATAGTTGATTTACAATGTTGTGTTAATTTCTGCTGTACAGCAAAGTGATTCCGTTATACATATATATATTCTTTTTCATATTCTTTTCCATTTTGGTTGATCACAGGATATTGAATATAGTTCCCTGTGCTACACCATAGGACCTTGTTGTTTATTCATCCTATGTATCCAAATGTATCCATTTCTCCATCCTTGCATCTGCTAATCCCAAACTCCCAGTCCATCCCTCCCCCACCCTGCCTCCATCTTGGCAACCACAGATCTGCTCTCTATGCCTGTGAGTCTGTTTCTATTTCATAGGTAAGTTCATTTATGTCATATTTTAGATTCCACATGTAAGTGATATCATATGGTATTTGTCTTTCTCTTTCTGACTTACTTCACTTAGTATGATCATCTCTAGGTCCATCCATGTTGCTGCAAATGACATTATTTCCTTCTTTTTTATGGCTGAGTAGTATTCCATTGTATATATGTACCACATCTTCTTTATCCATTCATCTGTTGATGGACATTTAGGTTGTTTCCATGTTTTGGCTGTTGTGAATCATCACTGCAACTTTGGACTGTTTACCTTCCTATGCCTCAGTTTCCTCATATGTAAAATAAAAACAGTAACACTATGTAGCATTGTTGTGAGGATTATAAAAGAGTTCATGTTACAATCTGTTGATTAGAACAGTTGGCACATAAAAAGTACTAAAAAATGTTTTCAGTGCTATTATTGTTGTTGTTACTATTTCTGCACTCTAGATACCTGTTTTATTGTATGTCACTTACTATTCATTCCTAGCCATCATTATAATTATTTGTGTATATTTTACGACATAATTTTAATATAATACATACTTTAGTATGAATTACTAATAAGAATAAATGCAGTTGGATTTTTTTGTTTTTTAAAACTTATTATTTATTTATTTATTTTTAATTTTTGGCTGTGTTGGGTCTTTGTTGCTGTGCACGGGTTTCTCTAGTTGTGGCAGGCAGGGGCTACTATTCGTTGCGGTGCATAGGCTTCTCATTGTGGTGGCTTCTCTTGTTGTGGAGCATGGGCTCTAGGTGCATGGGCTTCAGTAGTTACAGCATGTGGGCTCAGTAGTTGTGGCATGCGGGCTCTAGGGCCCACAGGCTTAGTAGTTGTGGCACATGGGCTCTAGCACGCAGGCTCAGTAGATGTGGTGCACAGGCTTAGGTGCTCTGCAGCGTGTGGAACCTTCCTGGACCAGGCATTGAACCTGTGTTCCCTGCATTGGCAGGCGGATTCTTAACCACTGCACCGCCAGGGAAGTCCCATGCAGTTGGATTTTAAACTTGAATAATTAATTAACGCACAAATTTACTTTGGGAAAAAAAATTCATTCTTAACCATAAGAGTTTCAGATTGTTATCATGAAGTGCATTGATCAGGTTTTTTAATATCTTTTCTTGTGTGATTTAGAAACTAATCAATATAAAAAATTTGCCAAGTTCTGTATATCTTGTTAAATATTTTAATTATTATATCCCACAGACATGCACTCAGTGGCTAGCCTATTACATTCCTACTCTTGCATGTAATAACAAAAACCAAAATTGGGTTAAAGACTGGAATAATGAGATGCAATATTCTGGAAGAAGGAAAAGTATCTGAGCTTGAAAGATATTTAAAAAAAGAGAAGTTTAGGAGAATAAACAGTTACAGTCATCCCAGGCCAATAATTCTCAGTTACTGATAGTTGTTATTGGCTGAGATATCCCAAGGAAAATACGATTAAATGACATTTCTGTTTGTCTATTTACTTATTTCATTTTGTGTATCATATACTTAGCCAGTACTCAGTTTTTCAGCATTTTATTAAGTTATTAGATTTATTATTTATTTTAAAATTAAATTTACCTTATTTTATTGCATTATAAAAATGTTTGAAAATATTAAATTTTAAGCATCTTAACAAATATTATCTCATTAAATCTTCAAAGCAACTCTATGAAATACGAATACTATTTCCTCCAATTAAATATACTAAGTAACTTATTCTGGGTCATGTGATTGGTAAATGTGAAAGCTGGGCTTTGTATCCAGTAGTCAGGATCCAGATTCCTTGTTCTCATCCACTACACTATACAGCTTCCCTGTAGATGGGTCGTTTCTGATCCTAATGGTATAATAAAATAGCTACCATGTATTAAGCACTGAGTATCTGCCAAGCAAAAATTTTTCATTTAATTCCCATAAAATAATTTGAGTCACTAAAGACCAATTAAACTTTTACAGGTTGTAAAGAATGAATGTAAGTTCAAATAACTTCAGTTAATGGAGCTTTATTTTAAGGGGACAACATATAGAAGTACCTGTAGCAGGAAACCATACCAGAAATTTAACAGACAATTTTAGAAAACTGAAATTTTTATATTCACTAACTCTGTGAGCAAACACCGTCTCTTTTAAAGCTAAGAATATTGAGATTCTACAGTTTATATAAGGTAACATAGCTGGCTCAGAGCTAATTTTTTGCCATTACTCACACATCGTACTTCTTCAAACAAAATTTTTATTTGATTACATCTCAGTATAACCTGGCAGAATGCCACAGGGTTCATAAAGAATCAATATGGTACAGTGAAAAGATCATGGCTATTGGTTACTTGAGACAGAGCTCAGTTGTAATATTACCTATACCAAACTGCTGTGTGAACTTCACACACATCTACTTGTCCCTCTTAAAATTTAATCTATTCTCAGGCTGCTCCTGCTGAACATTATTTGGTGATGTTCCATGGCTTGCTGAGTTAAGTCTAAATTTCTTGCATTTTATGTTTCTCACGCACTGCCTTTCAAATAGATTTCCTGGTATATATCCCATTACTTTCCATTCTGTACAATTCAGTCAAACTAGACCATTTCCATTTCCCAAATACATCTGATATATGATCATTGCAGTGCCTCTCCTTTTTATATTTTCTACATGTTGCTATTCTATACATTTTGCAAGGCCCGACTCCGTTCCCTCTTCTCCATAAAGTGTTTCCTTTATTAAGAGCAAACACATATGTAGCTCAGACCATGTGTCAGTCACTATGCTAAATATTTCACAAGATGTACTTATTTGATTATACAATGTATTTACTAATGCAACCCTGTTGTCCCCATTCAAAATGAAGAAATTGAACTACATAGAGATGAACTTGTTTAATGTTGTTGCAGCTAGTTTGTAGTAGATCTGTGGCTCAAAACCTGGTAAACAATTCTCTCTCCTTTCCTCCTTTGAAATCCTGTATCATTGATTTCACATCTCTTGGTAATGTCCCAGTTTGCCTGGTGCAGCCCCAATGTGTACCTTTTTTTTTTCTGGCATAATTGTTACTAGCACACCCTTTCACTCTCTTAAGGTATTCATTGTACACTTGTGTGTTTTCCTCCTAAACAGCTCTTTCGTCTCTCTTCCCCTTTTTGTTTCTACTGCCTCACCTTAATTTATGCTCTTATCATCTGTTACATAGATGGTTACTACAAAATTCCTTTTTTTTTTCTATTCCTGCAGACTCTTTCCTCTCCTATATATTTGCATACAACTGTGGTGATCATTTTAGAACCCAAGCAGTATCAGGGCACACCCAACATGAAACAAACATCAGCAACAGAAGTTTTTAAATGGCTCTCTGTTGCCTCCAAGATAGAATCAAACACCTTAAATACATACATAGATTTTAGCAGCCTTAGAATATGACCCTGCTTACTCTCCAGTCTCATTCCATTAGTTAGCCGGTCCAGCTAAACCACACTGCTTTTTGCTCCCTAAGCATGCCCAACACATTTTTTCCCTCTGTATTTGCATAGGCTCTCTCTGTGATACCTTTTTTCCAGACATTCCCCACGATGCAACTCAATTACCACTTCCTCTGGAATGTCACTTTTTCATCTCTTAGTTAAAGTTGAGTGCACTTTTCTTGACACTACCCCGTGTCCTATTTCCATATTGGCAGCTAATGATAAAAAGCATGGGCTCTGTTGGGAGGGCATAAATGAGATAACATATCAGTTGTTGCACATAGGAAGCATCCAATTAATAATGGTGAAGTTTAATTCTTATACCACTGTATTGTATTTATTGCTTAACTCTGCTTCTTCCATTATTCTCTGAGTTCCTTGATAGCAGAAAGTGTCCCTCATCTATTATGTGAGCATCTATTTACGTGTATGTGTACATATATTATATAAATATATACAAACTTTAACAAAAACAAACAACAGTATTTAAATAGACAACTGTAACTTGCTGATAATAATTATTAGTGTTAGATATTAGTAAACATATGTGTATACATACTTGTATTTATATCTAGAATATACTTATGCCAGATCTCCCCTAATAGAGTGTAAATTTTTGAGGGTGATGATTACATATCTTTCGGAACTTGGGGGAATGAGTAAGTTCTATTTCAAAATATATGCTTTTGAAAGATACTTATTTTAACAAAAATCAACTTTCATGCTTTTTTTCTATCCAGTGCTTATTCCAATAGTACCTAATATCATAAACCTTTTGTTCTTGAAATAAGTTGAGACATTTCTCAGCACTTGTGCTCTCCTTACTCCCTTACTCTGTTTGACTTCTTCCTGAATTTCCGGTTCCAATTCTCTTTTCTTCTCTCAGTATTGTTCCTTCTTAGAATTTAATTTACTTCACCATTTTTAGGTTGTCTTCAAGTAATTGCATATTTAGTCTATAGCTCTAATACGAATTTTCTTATGGATTTAAGATCTATCTTTTGAATGTTTGAATTAACATATTCATAGGAATATTTGACACCACTCTGAGCCGACATTTCTAAAACATATTCCATTTCAGCTCTTCTCACCTCAAATCAGCCGTTCTTCTTTGTTTCCATTGCTACTTGAAGACAGTGTCAAGATCAAATCCTGGTGTCACCTTCAACTCCTTGATCTCTTTAGTAGCCTATACATGTTCTCTCTAGAAGAAATCTTCTGTTCTACAGTTACCTTTTAAAATAATTCACCCCCACCCTGCTTATTCTTGTATAAATTAGTAGTGCTTTTCCACATGTATTAGATATATAAATCTCTTTGAAGTTCATATGTTCAAAAAATATTTCTCAAGCAGCTACTCCGGGCCAAAGAGCGATTCCAGTTTTCTGACCTGGGTTGGCACCCTTTATTACTAACATTTTGAGGATCACAACCTCCTTCCAGAAACTGTTGGATTCTGGTGACTCTTTGCCAAAGGAAGAAACTTGACAAAATATCAAGAATTTTACTGAGTTTCCTGAAGATTATCAATAAACTGTTTAAAAATTCATAGATCACCATATTCAAATATCTGTTGTGAAAAGATTGGAATTGGAGGCCTTCAGACACAAGACATAAGATCGGAATCTATAACCAGAATTGAAGAGAAAGACATTTCAGGAACAAGGGAGTAGTAAAACATAATGGCATAAGGTTTTATAATCAAAGAGAAGTCTATCCTCTGTTAGAGGTTTGTACATCTTCTTCACTAGTGTGTTCCCAGAATATAAAAGGTACCTACTTAATAGGAGCTCAAGACATGTTTGTTGAATGAATGCGTGTGGACATTTAGGAAAGTTATTTAAACTCTCTGACATTGCTTCCAAATCTGTTAACTGAAAGTAGTCATACCTACCCCATAAGAGTGTTATTAGGATTAATGACATAGCATGTATTAAGTATATAGTCTGGAAAATAATACGCTTTCAACCAATAGCAATTATGAAAAAGCAAAAAAACCAACCAAAACAAAACAAACCCTGCATATTGGAACTGGTACACAGAGACAGAGCTAATAGAAGCAGGTATAACTGTTGCACGTCATCCGCATGCATCAGAATTATTTGTGCTTACTCAAGATATAGAATCATGGTCCCGTTCTGAGAACCACAGAATCTAAATCTCTGGAGAGCAAGAGTAGGAAACTTGAGCAAGCTTCCCAAGAGATTAGACTGAACATTGTTGTGATGAAGTTTGAGCATAACGAATGCAGGAGCTGAAAGTAAACTTCTTGAAGACAAAGACTATGTTTTATACGTCTTTGCTTTCCCATTGTCTTGAACTTGGATGATTATCAGTAAATATCTTTTTCATGAATGAATGAATTCATCATGTTAACCAGATTCTTTATAATATGTGTACATATTGAAGAGAAGCAGAAGGAGAAACAAGAAGAGAGTACCCATGGCAAAGATTTGGATCAGAGAGCATGTGCTGTGGAATGAATTGTGTTCCTCCAAAATTAATATGGTGAAGCCTTAATCCCCAAAGTGATGATATCTGGAGATGGAGCCTTTAGGAGGTAATCAGGTCTTGAAGGTGGAGCCCTCATGATGGGATTAGTATTCATAGAAGAAGAGACAAAGAGGAGAGGATACAGAAAAAAGGTGGCTTTCACAAGATGCTAAATTTGCTGGCACCTTAATCTTGGACTTCTTCCCTTCTATCACTGTGAGAAATAAATGTTTGTTGTTTAAGCCACACAGTCTATTGTATTTAGTTACAGCATCCCAAACTGACTAAGACATGATGTACAGTTAAAAAATAAATAAATAAATCTTTAATAAATTCTGAGGGACAAGGGGAGAAGTTGTCCTTTAGCTTGTCCTTAGAAGGAAAATATGCAAATAGGAACAGGACAAATTAATTTATGACAAACAGATACTTGTAGCTTCCAAACAACTAATTGAGAGATCATGCTATGATATTTGACTTTAAGCAATTGGTATTTACAAATATTTAACAGACTAAAATTTATAATGAGTGACAGGAGATCTGACCTATGAGATTGTAAACATTAAAATGCAGATTTATATCTAATGCTTAGAAACTGCCAGGTACATGGTCAGTAATCACTGACATTTGTTGATTAATGAATGTAAAAGCGACACTGAAATTGGGAGTATGATCATCATGGCAGACACAATGTACTGAGCCTTAGAATGAGCCAAACATTTGGAGTTTGTGTAAGAACTACCTAAACTCTCAGTTTGTCAGTTACCTTCTTTTAACATGGTGTTACTACCACTAATAACAATGTGGTTCCTTTTCTCACTGAGTGACCAAATTGGTAAATATAAAATGATGTTACACAAGAATGAAGTTTTACATAGTTATGCTTATGAATATTTCCCATTTTTCTTAGGTCAATTTAATTGGTGTTGCTTTATAGAAGTCACTTGGAATCCACCTCCCTTTGAAGGAACACATTCAGCAGCTACTTACATTCATTTTTCTAAGGAAAAGTTAAAAGTGTTACTCAAAATGTAAGCTGAGATGAATTCAAATAGAATGCTACCTTGTCCACCTCTTGTCCTCTTGTTTGAGGAATAATACAATCATAAGTGACAAGAGTCAGCCTTCAAGGTAATTTATTACAAACACAGTTCTTTAAAACCCTTGTTTATTGTATAAACATAGCCAAGTCTCATTCTTCTTAAAACCAAGCTTTTAACTCTTTAACCCTGTGGTATGGATTCATCAAAAATTTACTCCCTATGAAGCTCTTTATGATCCCAACAGTCCTGATTCCTCCAGACTGTTTTATTTCCAAACTATAAATATTGTTTTTTCACTCCTTAGTATGGAAATTCAGCTACCTCCATATTACATGCTTACTGAAGTAGAAAACTGCCTAATCAGATAGGAAAACATTTGGCTGTGAATAAATCAGCATTTGTCGAGGATTTCAAAGTGTGAAAGTAGGCAGACAAGCCCAGATCCTAAGAGCTCTGCTTTCTCTTGCTTCCCTGTAGAGAAATCAGAGGCTAATATGGCCTCCACTACCATCTGTCTAAATACTTGAATGTGTTGTCTTGAATTAACACAGCAGATCTAGTGGGGGGTATAATTAAGGTTTTATTTTTACATTTCATCACCAGATGCTCTACAGTATAAATTTATCCATAAGTGTTCAGATTGATTAAGTTTTTAATAAGGAAAACAATGGGTGTTTAAAGATCAACTAATTCAGAACAAGAAGTAAAATTATTTTAATATGTTGACTTGTAGTATTTATGGATTTTATCCTTTTTCTAAAACTATAAGTGAGGAATTGCTATAGATTTTTTTGAGAGAGAAAAAACTATTCATACATAAATATATATATACAAACAATAAAAATCTAACATTGTCATTCATTCTACCTTTAAATTAATAAACTACCTGCTAATAAATTGTAATTTCCATTGGTTTATTCTGTGACCTTTCAAAAGATCTTAACACAGTACTTTCCATAAAATATGCACTCAGTAAATACCTATTGAATAAATGAAACCCACATAGGTTGTTTTAATTTCCATACAGTCAGATGAAGTTTATGAACAAGGGAGAATTCTCTACAGCATTCTCTGGCAACAAGCAATGGGACTGTTTGCAAAGCAGCACTATAGAAAACTAAGCAAAAGCATATATCTCTATTAAGGGTAGTTTTCAGCTTGAGACCTGGAAAAGGAACTCAATTTGCTTCTTGTTAAATAAGTCTTGTGCCAGTTACATATTCAAATTTATTAAGCTCAAATGTCTCTGCTGTGCATTGTAATTGAAAACAAAAAAAAACAAAAAAAGAATGATTTTCTCATCCTTCCCGCAAAATCACAAAATTTTACGAGAAAGATACGTTTTTAGAAAAGCTTTGTTTCTGAAATCGCTTTACCTTTCCATTGAAGAGATGGTTGGACTGTAAATAAGCTTCCTATGTGAAGTACCTGCATATCGCTTTATTTCTTTTTACTTCTAAAACCTAGTAAAGTTCATAGAAATTCAATAAATGTTTGCAGAATGAATGGAATCCCTGACAAGAGACTTCTTGCTCTGATTATTTTGCAAGTAGCTTTTAATAAAAGACTTTGATAAGGACTTATAAATACACGTTTTAATCCTCTGAAACAGATTATTTCCAACCCTAATAGAAAACCCTTACTGGTAGTTTGGTACCTAAAACTGTCATTGATTGGTATTTGAGTTTGTATTTAATATATATAATAAATATATTTAATAGAAATAAATATATGTATATACATTAATCTTTTTGTCCTTCAGGTTTTTTAATCTGTAAATGGGACTAAAATACTGGAAGGCATTATTGAAAGGTCATAGAAATATTTATAATCACTTACTTTTCAAAAAGATATGCATGAGCCTATAGTTAATTGTAAAGATCTTTCCAAATAAAAGATTCTCCAAATTTTTAATATAAAAACACCCATGCATACACATATACATAGATAGGTAGAAAGGCAGATAGATAGATAGATAGTTGAAAGTAAGAAGGAAAAAGTTAAAAAGAGAGGAAGGAAGGAAAAAAGGAAAGAAGGAAGAAAGAAAGAAAATTAGATAAGAAAAAGGCAAGTAATCATAATATAACTGTTAGTCCATTTAATTTTAGTTTGGGTTTGCACTGAATCTTGCCACTAATTTACCTGAAAAGTTTTGCTGTTTTTAGTCTGCACTTCAAGCATATGTTTCTTAGTTAAATATAGCATGACAATGATTTTTATATCAGATGATAAATGTATTGGGAGCTGGCTTAGCATTTCCCTTAAATACTGATGCAGTGAAACCCAGAGGCCTGCAGTGGTATCGGTCCCTCTGGAACATCAATCACGCGTGATGCTGTAAGGAGAAGTCTTGATTACTTAGAGTCAATGTCGTCACTGTAACCTATGCTCATCTGAATGCAGGCATTTTTCTGCTACAGAGATTTCATTTCACTTCACCCTCAACCCAGTCGCCCCTCAGCATTTATCATATTGTTAGCACATTCATTTTTATAATGAGAATTCTGTAAAGCACATGCTTTTTAAGACATATTTTCCCTATTATAATTTTTTCCTCTCAGACAGGATGTGTGAATATTTGTAAGCATCTCTTTTTTGGAAAGAACTTTACAGATAACTATAAGCTCATGCCTTCTTTCTTAAAAGTAAGTTGTTATAAGGATTTCTGTGGCCTTTCAATAATATATTTTAGCATTTTGGTGCCAGTCTGCAGATAGAAAAACTGCAGGGTAGAAATGTAATATGGTATTCACATATTATTCCAAAATTGGGGAAAAAATAGAATTAAAGTTTTTAAAATTAGATTTAGAAAGTCTCTTCCCTATCCTCAATAGTCAAAATGAGGTGAGAGGAGGCAATTTTCTAAGCAATACAGACAAACGAAATACTTTTCTCTTGAATTAATCACTTTTGTTGAAAGGAAATCTTGTCATCCAACTTGACCATCCGGTAATTATTTCTGTATTCTTAACTGAACTATAAAAATCTAACCCATGTTTCCCAATCAGAAGAATCCGTGAAACTAATTAAGAAATGTATAGAATGGACTAAGTTACTTTTATAAGAAATAATTTCAGACAAGACACTAATTTAAAACACTTACTTTGATGCTTGTAGAGTTCAACTGTAAGTGATTTTTCAATTTCAATTGGAAAGACCTATTGAGGTATGTTTTTCATGTAATGTAAGGTAGTGAGAAAACTTCTGAGAACTATATCGTGGAAAGAATTAATTGCAATCGGTTCATAATAGACATTTAAATATTTGATTTACCACGTGTACTTAGTTTATCAATTTCCAAAGCCAAATGATTTCAGGCTGGTAACCTACGTACTATGAAGGTGTCATCACTCTTTTAGACTTGTAAGTTATCCAGCTCACTCAAAGTGTAACTGGAGGGTGGGTGGGGTGCGGGTGTCATGAGAACTCTCAAAGGAACTTTCAAAGGCACTTGATGACATGGAAACTACATTTTCTATTTCTGATTCATTTCATTGAAACTGAAGCCCACACAAACTGGTGCTAAGAGAGCATAAAGGTAATCCAAGAAATTCAGCTGCCGATGATTTTCATAATTCAATTATCTCATCATCTAGCCTCTGTGATTTTCTGTGTGTGTTTTGTTGTTGTTTGTTGTTGTTGTTAGCCCCTTTATTTTAATTATTTGTCTTAATTTTTCACCTCACTAAAACAAAAATTATGTTTGGACTCACTTTCCTGGCTTTAAACTCTAAGGACACGCCAGACTCATGTTTTGCCTGTAGCCTTGGCAGTAACTACCAGGCTCATTCCCTAATGCACCCCTTCCTCCAACTTCCCAATTAGAAGACAGAAATTATACAGAGCCTCCCTCCTGAACTACACAAGACTAGAGCACAGTAAGACATTCACACCCATGACACAGAGTTTCTCCACCTTGGCACTATTGACATTTTGAACCAGATAACTCTTTTTTTTTTTTTTAACATCTTTATCGGAGTATAATTGCTTTACAATGGTGTGTTGGTTTCTGCTTTACAACAAAATGAATCAGTTATATATGTTCCCATATCTCTTCCCTCTTGCGTCTCCCTCCCTCCCACCCTCCCTATCCCACCCCTCCAGGCGGTCACAAAGCACCGAGCTGATCTCGCTGTGCTATGTGGCTGCTTCCCAGATAACTCTTATTTTCGGGGAATGTCTTGTGCCCTGTGGGGTGGTTAGCGGCACTAAAACCTACTACTCAGTAGATACAATAGCACTTTCCCCAGCTGAGACAACCAAAAATATCTCCAGACATTGCCACCAGTCCCCTGGGAGCATAATCACCCCTGTTTAAGAACCACTACTATAAAGGCAGAAGTGTGGAGGGCAGTAAAGTTGACTTATCTACCCAATATAATCTTGCTGAGAAATCACTATGTGCAAACCAATGTTGTATGTGCTGTGAGAAACTTCGAGAAGGGTGAGACCCAGTTTCTGTCTTCACAGAAATGAACACAAATAATTAGGACATAGGACAGACCAACATAAAAAGTAGTGGTATCTTGATATGTACTCAGAGAAAGGAAAACAAAATTCCCTTTAGAAAAATCCAGAAGAGTGCTTGGAAAATTTAACTAGGCCTTGGAGGTAGAGCAGGATTCCAACAGGTCAGGATGGGACATGAAGGTCTTAGAGGCAAAAGTAAGAGCATTGGGATCGGTCTTGAGGAAAAATGTGAACGGCTTTGAATTCCAGATGTTTTGGACTTTATTTAGTTCATTATGAAGATCCTTTTATTTGAGTTCATTTTAGTTTTGATGAGAGGAAATGACATGATGAAATGACATGATGAAACTCATGGTTCCTGTTCTCTTACTTTTAACTCTTCTTCCCTACATCCACCATAAATTGTGGAGAGAGAAATAAGGAGTTTGTGACCACTCCAGCAAATCCAGTCCAGAGCACTTCTGCTGGATAAAGGTTAATCAATAGAATGGATGGAGCCTATAATTATAAAATTGTTACTTTTATTATTTATTTATTTTTAATAAATTATTATTAAACAAGTAAAAGCAGCTTAAGAAACAATCTTTTTGGAAAACAATGATTTCACGAAATAGGCAGAAAAAAATGTTAAAGTTACTGTCTTTGAAGATTGGGTGGGAAATTAGCACCCAAGTTTTAATAATACAGAAACTAAAAACACAATATAAATAAGAAGGGCAAAGGCAACAACCTAAAGCACTCTGTTTAGGACATTGATTCTTAACCTTTGGGGACTTATGTATCCCTTTGAGTATATTGTGAAAATAGTAGTTTTCCCCAAGAAAATACCCATAGTCACATATTCATAAAATTTGGTATGACACTTCAGGGTGTTCTTGGCCTTCTGAAGCCCATAAATGGCCCTTCTAGACATCCATGGCCCTCAGATTATAAAACCCTGATAGAAAACTACAGGCTACAAGACACAGACCGTTGCTTTAGAGACCTAAGAAGCCCCAGAAGTGCCTAAAATACCATGAGCGCAATGTAGAAGCTGAAATTCCTGGGCTCTTTCTAAATAACTGGATTTCATTTTGAAATGTAGTCAAAAAGCACTTAGTTATCATTTCCCGTTAAAGTTCTAAAAATTTAGATTTATTTGATGGGAAAAGTGCTATATCTCATAAAGCAACATGATAGAAAAATAGAAGGATTACTGAGTTGAAACTGAGAAGACTTTAGGGCTTCTTCTAAGATGTTTCAACTTGGATCAGTAATTTAACTTCTCCGAGCTTCAGTTCTATGCTTCTTTGTAATAGAGTATTGCACTATATTATTTTTAAGTCCTCTATATGTTCTGAAATTTTATAATTTAAATTAACTCATCTAAATCTAAAAAAAGCAAGACAAATAACTTCTAAAAATGAGAATAGCTCCAATTATGTTCACAGTAAAATATTTTCGGGAAATGATTCAAAGCTAGATGCGGTTGAATTTCTAAATGACTGAATTTGCAAAAATGGGTGATAAGTCATCACACTCAGCTCTTATTAGTTATTAATTACTTCTCCATGACTTTGAATCAGAAGGGTTTACTACAAGAGAGGTTCTGACTGGGCTGTCTGAATGATGAATCATTTCCCACACCAAGGTGGTCTTCCCCAGCTCCAAGGTACTCATAGGCACTACAAGGAAATTTAACTCTGGTTGCCTGTGTTATACTTGGCATTTTACTAAAAAAAGAAAAAAAAAAAGGAATTTTCAATATTGATATCACCATGCTTTAGCCTGCAGAAGCAAAAGATTTTCTTTGAGGAAAAGTACATGACATTAAAAAAATAATGCCCTCAGCCAAGGCTCCAATCATCTGAATTCACTTACCATTTGTGGGGCTTTAAATCTGGCTGCACACACGCCGGGACCAAGGATTAGAAATGCATCTGGGTAGCAGAAACCAGTTAGTGTAATCTCCTCTACCCCCTTTTGTTGTCTGTTTTTGTAACATATGTTAGCCACCAAAGACACAAACAAGGATAAAATGGTTTTCTCCTTTCCCATCTGGTTCTCTGCCAGAGATACAAAGCCTGAGCAGAGCATCAGATTTCAATGTCCTGACTGCTGAGAAACCCCCTTCTTGTTCTCTATCCGTCACCATTCTTCTTCTCAACAAATATTTTTTCCACCAGTACAAAGCAATGTAGTCCAATAAAATTAAGGGTTATTTCTACTTACTCCCCTCCCAATTTCTGGTCATTGATAGTGCATTTGTGGGATAATATTTTTGCCTCTTATTTCACAGGACTGTGGTCTGATATAAGGGCTATATATTCACCATATTTTGAACTCCTGAAATTAAAAACTACAGAGATTTTTTTCATGTATAAATGAGTTCTGTTGTATGAATCAACGAAAAAGTCTTATGGATCAAAAAAAAAAGTCTGTTGTTTGGATCCCATAATACATTTCTTATGGATAACTTTAAAAATGGCTATAGAACTCTAGATTAGAAAAGAGAGACAAGAAGAGAGAGAGAGAGAGAGAGAGAGAGAGAGAGAGAGAGAGGGAGAGAGAGAGAGAGAGAGAGATAACATATTACATATCCTCTGCATTGCAAACATTTGCATCCTTTGCATGCCTGTACCGTAATGGAAACCGAGAACCCCTTAGAAGCTGGGCAGCAGGGAAGGAGGCAAGGACTGTTTCTTTCAGGTGTGCAGTGAGTCTAATAAGGAGATGCTGGTGACACCTGCCCTATGAAGAGATGCAACATTGTTATGTGGCAGCGCTGCTGCTGCTTCTCCTTCAGGAATGTGCAGGACCCCACAAGCTGAGGACCGTGTGGCTCCTGCGGCTGTGCATGTCTGCAGAGCAATTGCAAATTGGGTGTTTCAGGGTCAGAGGTTGCCAAAAAAGTATTAAACCCTGCTATATAAAGAGTTACAACATAGATATGTGTTTGGGACTATAGGGCTCTATCAATATTAATATTTTCAACTGACTGAGCATTACTGTATATTACTAGAGTAGTAATTTCTTTTATTTAAATTTGTCTTAAAAATTTTAAAACATTCAGAAAAGTAGAGAGAATAATAGAATGAATGTTTCTAGCTCCATAACTTCAATTTAAAAATCATTATGATATCTTGTAATAACCTATAATGGAAAAGCATCTGAAAAATAATAGATAATAGATAGATATGTATGACTGAATCACTTTGCTGTACACCTGAAATGAATACAACATTGTAAATCAACTATATTTCAATAAAAACACTATGATTTTGATTCATTTTCATCAGTTATTCTTTTTTTCTTTTTCCTTTTCATTGCCAAATATGATGAAGCAAAACCTAGATCTCATGTCACGTATACTTTAGTTATACAACTCTTAAAAAACTATTATATTTTCTCATGCAATGACAATGCCATCATAACTCCTAATAAAACAGTATTTTTATCATGTCATACTATGTTTATAATCAGTTTTCTCTCATTGCCTATAAAATGTCTTTTATATTTGGTTTGTTCAAATCAGTATCTAAACAAGATGCCCACAATACATTTGGTTGTATGTATCTTAAATATCTTTTCATCTGAAGCAGTCCCAGCTCCCTGTTTTTTCTCGGACCACTGACTTGTTGCCAAATTCATGTCAGTGTTACGATTTCAGTGACTATTTTTCCCTTAAGTAGCATTTAACATATTACTTTATTCCTTATATATCCTTTAAATGGAAGTTAACTTTAAAGGTGAGTAATTTCTTAAAATATCGATGTATTGATTTTGTCATAAATAGGCTCTAAAAGATCTACTTATACTGTGATTAAAGAAAAGTAAAAGACTGTTATCTGCCATGGTTGATGGAAGAAAGAATAATGTAACTGAGATGAAAAGCGTTCCCACATTCTCCAATATTAACTGTATGACATAATGGATATCTTAAATACGGCCTGCTGTTCTAATTTATGGTAACTACCTGGTTTCTACACTCTTTAGAGTGTGCAGACTCGGGCATACGGGGTTCTTACTGAGAAATGTTGAGAGAGAACATTAGAGAATAATAGACGCGATTTTAAAGGTTCTTTAATTCCAAAAAAAGCCCCTTTACATATTTGACTTTGAATCGTGCCTCAGAAATGGACTGGAAGATGGGGCATCTACAGTAAGAGGACATTTAGGAGTCTATTTGAATAAGCAAGGATCACCGTAATGCAACTGCAATACTAAGTTACTGCATGACTGATTATTGGGTGAAACCAACTCCAGAAAACAAATATAATACTGGGATTCCCTTCGCCTAGTTCTGCTCTGTTAACATAAGTCATCAAAGACATAGCTGATGGATGAAGAACATAAAGTGACATGAAACTTAAAGAAGTATGCCGTGGCAATAGTAGCATCTAAATACAATAACATTTGTAATCCTCAGAACATTATTATGTAGATACTATTATTTCCATTTTAAAGATAAGGAATCTGACTTATAAAGAGCTTAAGTAATTTCCCCAATACCACATAATAATAAATAGAGGATTCAGGGACTGAACTGAGGCAGTCAGTTCACTACTCTTAACCTCACTACTATACTATATTGTCTCTTAGAATATCGTGATGAGCTAATTGTTATCTTTATATGAACACCAGAAGATAGAGAACCTTCTTCGGACTCCGATGCCAGCCATGGAACTAGCAATATTTCTTAACCCATATGGGATTTTAATGTGAGTACTTAAATATTATATATAATTTAATAACTATGTTCCTTTTCTTTTAAACAGGTCATCGATAACCTTGGTCCTTTGGAACTGATTCTTAATACTCCTAGCCATCATAGGGTTCATCATGGTGAGGAAATTCGATCTCTTCTTTCATTCCTTCCTTGTTTCTTGAAAAATGACATTATTATTTTGTATCACTTCAGCACAATTACCCAACCTAGTCACCACACACTGCAAATAGGCATTTGCTGCTTCCTTCGTACCTGGACAAACCTAATCTATAAAGAAAGGACTGGAGGAAAACAAAACAAAACAAAATCCTCTCCATAGCTGACTTTTGAATTTCCTTTTTGCTTAGCTCTCTTCAGATGTAATGGAAAAAGGAGTTAACCGGCTGAGGGGGTACACACTTCATATTGTGAGGAGCTTGTTGAAAGTTACTCCTTGACCCCACGCTGAGGGTCATTCCTGTGTACAGTCAGAGTGTCTTGGTCTTAAAAACTGTTGGTATTTAAGGAAAGCTTAATAAACAACACTTCACTTCCCTGCCTAAATTCTATGAACAAACTCAACATACACTGCTTTTTCCTGACAAAGAAAAAAATTCCATGTGACTAGTGCCTAAGGTTTAAAGACACTAGCTTAAGAAATAACAGAAGTATTTACATTTGCGCACCAAAAGACCTGTAAAGAGTGTGCATGTTGGCATTATTTGTATTAGGTAATAGGAAAAAAAGATATAATTTGCATGTTTGTCAGCAATAGAACAGATACATTGTAGACTATTCACGTAATGGAGAACTATATTGCAATGAAAATGTCCAAACTATTATAACATGTAATGGCATGAATAAATCTCACAAATGCCATTTTGAGAGAAGGAAGCTAGTAAGAAAATATTAAATATTATTGTTCTGTTTTTATAAGTGTCCAGGCATCACAGGCAGTAGTACTGGCACACGTCAGGCCTGCCTTCCCAAGGTGGGCAGGTCCCTTTCTCTGGGGCAGGGAGCAGAGCAGAAGCACAAGCTCCTCCAGGTGGGGAGAGGGTGGGGTCCTGCTGCACATGTGCAGTTTCCCCTTCCAAACTCCACAGTCATACCTCCACCACAGGGAATTATTACTGAGTTGGTGCAGAGGTCAAGAGCATTATGCTCTTGCTGTTCCCTCCATATTAAAGGAAACACAAGGACTGGAGAGAAACATGTCCACATTGAAAAAGAAATAGTTGCTAGTTTCCTGTTTGGCCTTAGAGCACCTTCGCACGCATGTTGCTTTATATCAGGCATTCTCAGCCTCTGCACTATTAACATTTTGGACCAGATAGTTCTTCACTTGGGAATGCGGGGTGAGCGTGCGGGCTGCCCTGTGTATGATAAGATGTTGGTCTCTACGTATTAGATGCTAATAGTATCCCTTCCCAGTTATTGACTCTTAACAGTGTCTCCAGACATTGCCATATATTCCCTGAGGTTCAAAGTGCTCCCTCACCCAACTGGGAGCCACTGTTTAGCCTACGCTACGTGTGGCAATGAATGGTGGATCTGTGTAGCCAGCCCCACTCTACTTTTGTACCAGGGGAGAATTTTCCTTGTACCTTTACGTTCATGTGTACATTTGCATGTATAGAAGATGTGTAAAGAAATGAGGACACGTGGAGACAGTTGAATTTATTGGAGTAGTGGCTTGGTGGATTAATATTCTTTTTCCTTTGATTTACAGTCGTGGATATGATTGTGTTTATTTAATTTTTTTAAGTTAGGAAACTATGTCCAACTATTTAAATTTAAGCTACTATTTAAGTATTTGGGGCATCAAAATATCATGTATGTTTTGAGTCAATGAATATAATCAAAGGTAACTTAATTTTTACTTATGTCTTTTGTGATGAAAAAAATAGGAAAGTCTTACTGTAAGTGGAAAATTTTCTTCCTGGAAAAGAGGCGGTGAAAAGGTGTAAAGATCACATCAAAAAAAATGCATATATTATTGATATTTATCTTATTTCATATTGCCTTTTGTTCTGGACCATTTAATTTTTAATTATTGCTCTTTAATAGTCCTAAAAAAAAGAATTACTTAGAATTATCCCAGATTTTTAAAGACCAGAAAAATTGTGAACGATGCTTTTTTTAAAATTCTGGGATAATTCTAAATATCTATGACTTTAAGGAAGTCTTTGCTCTTTTTAGTAAGATCAATTGGAAAATAAATACTCAGTTTACTAGCAAATAAAGTCTAGTGTTATCAGTGAAAAGATATTTTTAGGAATGTCATTGTTTCAAAAAGTATAACTTCCGTTTTCAAAAAACTTTTAAAAAATATTTTGTCTCATAGGCAGAAATCGTTATTGCATAGACAAAAATTTTGCTGGAACTCTTATTATATGGGATAGAATTTTTGGTAAGTAAAAACTATGAGCATTTAAAAAATTAAATTAGCTCCTTTAAACTATGAGCATTTAAAAAATTAAATTAGCTCCTTCATTCACAGAAAGTCAAAAATCATATCGTTGTTGTTTATCTTCCAGGAACATTTGAGGCAGAAAAGGAAAAAGTTGTATATGGTCTAACACATCCCATTAATTCATTTGAACCTTTCAAGGTGCAGGTAATGTACTTGGTTTTATTTCTTCTGAATTGATTCCATCCTTTTATAAATTTTATATTTGAAAAAAAATCAGCTGTTGAAAGGTGGAAGTACATTACACTAGCCTTAAAAATTACATATTTTAACTGTAAAAGAATTTAGAAGTAACTGGCACTCAAAGCCTTGAATCAAATTGGGCAGAATACATTTGAAAACAATTCATTGTAAGAATTTTAAAGTATGTCTGTTACCTAGAATTAAAAGAAATAGCTCTTTAGCAAACATACCCTTTCTCAGAATAGACCTGAAATATATTCATGTATTCAGAAGGAGCGGTAGTAAAATGTATAATTAAGGCTGATCCCAGAGTAAGAAAAATATTTGCTTCAAGCCTGCATGACTCTGGTTAGAAATTCAGGGTGAGGCCTTTGCCCTGCTCTTCTTGGACGGAGGTGTCAGGAGCTATTACGGGTTGGTTAGGTTTGCACGTTGCCTCACCTGCTAAGACTTGTTGCCCTGGACCAGTTTTCTGTCAGACATGTGGTATTGGTTGTTCGCTGGTCTCAATGGTTGGCACTAGAGAAATGAGGAATGTCTGTGAAGCTCTGATCCGTCAGTAGCAGAGCACCGCAGACACTCCCAGGGGTCGGGACTAGTAAATGAGAAAAAGATAAAAATGCTTGAAAAAATGAAGAGGTCAGTCAATGACAGCTCTGTCCAGGGGACTGGATATACAGCATTCAGAAAGGGAAAAAAGTACAGGTTCATGTTGGGTCTGCTTTCAAAGCTACTTCTTCAAGGTTTTTAAAGAAAGTTAAAGTAACAAAATAAATGGACATTTATTGAACTTTTACTATGTGCAGGACATTGCTAACAGCACACATGTTTAATTTAACCATTACTAAAACCTTATAAGGTAGTGGTTCTCTTTAGCCTCAGTTTTTTGGTGGATGAAACTGAGGTTCTCAGGATTTAAATAATTCACCCGCCTAAACACAGTTTTGTCAGATGCTAACCTAAGTGGGGTGGGTTGAAGGCCAAGCCCCAAACTTGATTAACTCAATTTTCAAGTGAAAGGCATTTTTATGTCGCTGTTCAGAAGAGAAAAGTTGATTCTTTCTCTTCTTTCTTCTCAACTAGTGGCATTTCTCTCTGTCTTTGGTTCTCTTTCTTTTGATTAGACATTACCAAGAATATGATAGATTTTTTTCAGGAGAATACTAACAAACATTTCCAGGTACTTCCTTAATAATAAACATTTCTAGGTACGTTCTTTATAGAACTGAAATCAGTTTCAAGATAATACATTAAGAGCCACTTCTTCCCTGGGCCTGGTCTTGTCTTCATAATGTAGAGATTAAGAAGTAAATACAGCTTGGTCTCTGCCCTCTAGGAGAGAGCCTTTCAAACTTAATGTGCATATGAATCATGGGAGGATCTTATTAAAGTAGGGTTCAGTGGGTCTGAAATCTGGCCAAGGTACTGTGTTTCTAACAAGCTCCCAGGAGATGCCGACACTGCTGGTTCATGGCAATCCTTTAGCTAGCAAGGCTTTGGGAGTGTACACACATGGAGGAAAAGGGGTTCGTATTCGAGATACAATAAGAAGTTGAAAACTGCATCACATGAGCTGCACAAGGAGTTGGATGATTAGGATTTGGAGACAAAATATTAAATCACAGGTCTTTATGAGTTGCTGCTAAATCTGCCCTCATGTAAACATTGCCTTTAGCATAATGGTTGTCACAACTGTGTCTAAGTTTTAGTCTCCTACATACTCACTTATATTGTAAGAGATATCAAATCAGCAAGTTGTAATAATTAGGAGTTCCTAAACCTACACAATCACGTATTTACTTTCACTTGTACTCCTTTATATTAGCTAAATTTCTCACCCTCCCATCAGAGGCATCAAAAGCACCTTAGGATGGCCCCTGTTAGATGGAGAGGCTTTTTTCCCCTTTAATACTAGGTATAGACCATTCATTTTGCTTTCCTTTGGAGTCCAAGAGTTTCAGGGCATTGGAAAACAAGTAAGTGAGAAAGTACTCCTTATTTAAAAGCCCTGTATTCTCATGGTTTGTGTCTAGAATGATAGCAGTAAGATTTCAGTCAGGTTTTTTTTTTTTTTTTTTTTTTGGTGTTGTGTCTTTGTTGCTGCGCGCAGGCTTTCTCTAGTTGTATCGAGTGGGGTCTACTGTTCACTGTGGTGCGCGGGCTTCTCATTGTGGTGGCTTCTCTTGTTGCAGAGCACAGGCTGTAAGCGCACAGGCTTCAGTAGTTGCAGCACGTGGGCTCAGTAGTTGTGACATGCAGGCCCTAGAGTGCATGGGCTTCAGTAGTTGCGGCACATGGGCTCGGTAGTTGTGGCGTGTGGGTTCTAGGGTGTGCAGGCTTCAGTAGTTGTGGCGCATGGGCTTAGTTGCTCTGTGGCATGTGAGATCTTCCCAGACCAGGGATCAAACCTGTGTTCCCTGCATTGGCAGGTGGATTCTTAACCACTCTGCCACCAGGGAAGTCTTGTACTCAGTTTTTAAAATAACGAAACAGGTAAGTATATTAATGCGTGTTGTAACATTAATTTTCTGTGTTATTATTATTGCAAAGCCTCAGGATAAGTTTCCATCTAATATTTCCTTTTTCTTTAAAATCAGCTCAGCTAAATCCTACATTGTTGCTTAATTGCTTCAGATTCCTTATTATAATATTTCAAGTAATTTTAAAAACAATTTTTATAATGCTAGCAGTTTAAATTCTGTAAGAGATAGTGAAAATACCAATGAGACCACAAATTCTGATAGAGCCATAACTTCTTTCTACATTAATTTATCACTACATGTATAATAGAACTCATTTCGAGAGTCAACAGCTGATGCCCAATATCTAGGATTATTTTTAATCCTATGATACATTTTTATAACATATATGATATGTATAGCTATTTATCCTAATAGCCAGTATTTGTTGAGTCCTTGTCATGTGTGGGCATACTTTTAGCTTTATACATATCAAATGTGTGTTATTTAAAGAATGTGAATTCCTGCTATAAGCCTCAAGGTAAACTTCTGACTCAGCAAACTTTTCCTATTACAGAATGCGGTCTATCTATTTAATCCTCAGAGGTCTACCATCAGAAATGGTTTTGAACATTTTTTCTTAAAATGAGGTGTTTGTCTGTAATTCAATACATTAAATTAAAGATTATTTTAAAAATATATAACAGATATGCAATATTTGTATGATTCCATGTTCAACTTTAAAAACCATTTAGCGAGATGTGGCTGTCGAGTGCCCAGGCTGCTAGTTAAATCCATTGGAAGCAAATTCTCTGAACTCACTTTTTATTCTTTGCTAATTTTCTAAACTCACCCTTCCCCCTCCCCATATCCTTAAGTCCGTTCTCCAGTAGGTCTGCGCCTCTATTCCTATCTTATCCCTAGGTTCTTCATGATATTTTTTCCCCTTAAATTCCATATATATGTGTTAGCATACGGTATTTGTCTTTGTCTTTCTGACTTACTTCACTCTGTATGACAGACTCTAGGTCTATCCATCTCATTACAAATATCTCAATTTCATTTCTTTTTAAGGCTGAGTAATATTCCATTGTGTATATGTGCCACATCTTCTTTATCCATTCGTCCGATGATGGAGGCTTAGGTTCTTTCCATCTCCGGGCTATTGTAAATAGAGCTTATTCTTTGCTAATTTTCTAAACAATTGCCCTATTATTAAATTTCCTGTTTATAATTTTGTGGAGCTTCAGAAATATTGACAAGAACACATTTAAATGTAAAGGTATGCAGAATGCATAGAATGAATTTCAATTTATAATGCAATTGCATATTAATCAATATTAGCAAATTATACATAACCTATATATTAAAGAATAATTTGTAAGTTACATTAAACAATAAAATAAAATCCATGATTTAATGTATTTAATCTTTTTTGTTATGGTCTTTTCTTATCTTAAATAGACTATATTTTTATTCTTCTAGTTCCACCATTTACTTACCATATGGACTACATTCTGGGCCACACCTGGATTCTTCAATAAGTTTTCTGTCATATTTAAAGGACCAGGATGGGGTCCAGGTAAACCAAGACTTGGACTGAATGAAGAAATTCCAGAGGTAATTAAAGCTCATGAATTCTATGATGGCAAATATTAATTTCATATTGTCAGGTCTACAGCCAGCCTGTAATACATGCTGACTTCATGCAAATCTGAAAAAAGATGTTCCCTTAGGCAGATACAGCCCTGTAATGTGTAAATTAATAAGTGGACACCACCTAGGGGCCATTAAGAGGGGTGCCTTCTCCCAGACTGACACTGCCTCTTACTAGGGAGCATGGTTTGGGGCAGAGCAGCAGAGACTGGTTTTCTTGGCTCAAACCCACAGCTGAGAGCCTTTGTGTAGTGCAGAAACCACACAGACACTTATGGATCCATCACAGAGAGCCTTAGAGAAGATTCAGTCGAGCCTTCATTTTGTCCATGAAAAACTGAGGTCTCCAGAACAAAAGGTCTAAAGTCATACGGAAATGATATGGTTATTAGATTAGATTACAACTTTATTCATTTCTTAGTGGCGTAGTAGCATTAAGTACAGAAATCCCATGAAAAACTAAAAATAAACAAGGTAGAGGTTTAAAACACTGAAAATCAAATGAAAAATTCAGTTTCAATGTGGAATTTCTCTTATGAAATGGAGGAAAAGGAATTTCTTTCCAATCATTTAGGATACGTATTGAGATTGCTTATCAAAATAACTGTCATTGATAGTAATATAGAAACAATAAGCTACTGTTGGTTTCAAAGATAATTATGAGTGTAAAAATTAGCCAGTATTCAAGAAAATGAAATATGTTTTATTTGAATATCGTTATTTTTCAAAAATCCTGATCTGAATAAGGATATTTTCTCCTCCACTTATGAAAGCTGCTGTGTTGGAATTTCCAGACACTTGGTTATGTTCACAGTTAGTTGTATAACAAGGATCTGACTTGATATAAGTGAAAATAATTTGCTTATTTCAGCTCCAGAAAGTCTAGTCAGCTACGGTTCATTTATTATTTTCTTTTTTTGCAATGGATAATTCAAAGTGAATGTTTTAAAATTATATTGATGCCTAAATCTGCATTATAAGGATAGGATTATATTATTTCTGGGAAACTGTAGTTTGGGAAAGCTGTTTTCAATAAGACAGTATTTGCCTTTGAAGCATGAATATCTACACTATCCCAAATCACCTTCCATTTTCTCTTTTGCTATACTTTGATGTATAACCGTGGACATATTTTCATATTTCGTATTACATGTTCATTTTGCTTATGTTAATCATCAGTATCAATTCTTACAGTGCTCTATATAAAGCAGAGTAGATCAGAATCATAATGCTTCTGAAATGAAAAACAAGTCTCCTAATTTTTACATTTTTTCTATCCAAAGTAATAAACGTTAGAGTCATTTCGAGGATTAAAAAAGATAGCAAAACCTTTCATTTCTTTTTGCATATCTCCTCTTCACTTAGTGTGAATTTCAGTGTGAGAGATAAGGGAGCAATATAATGGAAAGGCTTCTTTCTTATCTTCCTAGGTCAAGGGGGAAGAAGTTCCCTTCTCATCAGCAGCATCTCGGCTATTAAAGACATATGCAGTTGTACAGTTTGCTCTGATACTAACATTTTATGAAGAGACCTCTACAGATAAAGCTGTAAGTGGTGCTCATTTTAAATAGAGTGTGAAAAAGTTATCTGTCCCTTTGAAGATGAAAATAAGCTCTCTCTATTATAGCTGTGCTCTTTTCTTTTCTGTAATAATCTTTGAATTTTGGCAATGTCTCACATTTAAACAGGTAAACTGATTCTTCTAGAATTAATTTAATTAATGTAAGTTAATTAATTGTATCCAAAGTGTTCCGTATAAGATATCCATCAAATGGTATATAATTGATCTAAAATATAAGTAGGAAATGATTTGTCACAAATAAATTCTTCAACAAGAAAAAGAAGTATTTCAGAAGCTAGAATTAAATGTGTTGGGGAAAGCAGACTTTATAGCAATTTCAACATGCTTATCTGCAGTTAAAGAATACCCTGATAACTTGAGTTTAGGGGGTTTGCAATGTACAGTTACCTTCATTTATTTTGTCCTTTCTACATATTCGAAATATTCCTGAGGCACAAGAGCACTGGACCAGGGTTTAGAATCTGGATTCTGATTCAGGCATTACCACCTGGGGAATCATTTTTTGGCTACATGAGAATACCCTCACTGCCTATATTTTGGAGAAAACAAAAATAGCATAATGTATGTAAAAATGCACTGTAAACCATAAAAAGATTAAAAACAGAGGTATTTTAAAATATTTGCTTTGTTTCACAGATTTATTCATATTATATTCTTCCAAAAAGGATTTACAATAGTTCAAAGAGGTACATAAATTTTAGTAAAGTAACTAAGTTGGAAGTAGGTGAAATTGAAAATAGGATGACAGAAGAATGAAAAATCAGTATCTGACTTGGTTACCAAGGAAGTATGTACCTCATGAAAGAACCTCACTGAGTCAGGGATGTTGAGGCCTCACATAGCAGCGCTGTATGAGTAATGTTTACGCTCTGAAGAAACAGGGAAAGGGGACTTCCATTTCTAGCAAAATGGTGGGTTAGATACACCAACTTTTTAAGGCCTATCAAACACCTAAAATTGCTGGACAAAATGTAATTTTTAAGAAAACCGTTTAAATACACTGCATAGATGAGTAGGCAAAAAATTGAGGTACTCCTTAGAGGCTAAAAATGTTGAGAAAATGCAAATCCAATGAGGTGCTCTTCCTGACAGCTATCCCAGGCACTGACAAATCTCTGTTGATCAAGACCTTAAGGGACCCGAAACAAAGCTGAGAGCCTACGTGGGTGGAAAGTCAGTTAAAGAACTTCAAGTAAAACAACTGAAAGCAAAAGAAGTACTCTCAGCAAGGGGAGGGGGAGGAGGATGAGAAAAAGAAACGTAAAAAGGAAACTTACCCATACTGGACTTGGCTTTGAGGAGGTAGAAAAATGTCTTCCCTGAGAATATTTGACTACAAACCACCTCTCACTCAGATATGGATCCAGGATTTACACTAACCATTGATTTATAAACCTAAACTAAGTGTGTAGTCTCAGATTAGGACTCGTTTAAAAGACCCATGTTCAAATCATGCTTAGAGCAATCCCCTCAAACTCAGGTCTCAGCATAGTCCCTCAGGTAATGTCTCAATGATGATGAACTGAGAGATAAAAAGCACAGAAACACACTAGGAGAAAGCCACTATGACAAAGCATTAACAGAAACAACAAGCAACAGAATTATACCCTCAAAAACAACAGATTTTGAAAATAAAATCAATTAAAAGATAAATTAATTAAATTTAATATATTTGAAGAAGCAAAAGTTGAAATTAAAAAGAAATTAGAAATTATGGAAAATCAAGAAACAATGATGAAACACATTTAGAAATAATCAAATTAGAGTTCTAGAACACAAAAATATAATGGACATAAGGAAGTCAGTGACTTCATTGGCAGTTTAAAGACAACTGAAGAGAGAATTAGTGCATTAAAAGAGCAAAAAAAGTATCCATTATACAGTGCAAACAGACAATGATATTAAAAAACGTAACAGAAGTTATCTTTAGACCTAATAAATAGTGTGAAAAAGTCTAAGATAATACAAGAATCCAGAAAAAATGCAGATGAATACAAATAGGATTAGTGGGCAGTGAATTCAAAAAAGACAACTTACCTTTTTCAAAGATTAAGTAAGTGCTATTGAAAGATGTCAGTCTGTCCATGAAAGCTCCGTAATAGAAGTTAATAAATGATATACACAGAAAAATTAGTCTATTATAAGTTTTTAAAAATAATTTTAATATATAAAGCCTATGGAATTATATTTAATAATTAGATACCATTGTAAAAATCACAGTATATTCTCTTGGAACAATTCTAAGTATTCCCTATGACTCACACAGTGAGTTCTATAAATAAGTCTACTCAAAATAGGTCACTGAGTGTATGAAGAAGGACTCTTTGGTTGTATATGACAGAAATTCAACTTAGAGTGAATTTATTAACTCATATAACTGAAGAGTCCGGGGTTTTTCTTCTTTAGGCAGTGCTGGATCCAGTGAGTCAAGTAACTTCATCAGGAATCTTCTCATTCTTTTCTGCAGTTATACATTTCTCAAAGCAGATTCTCCTACAGGCTCTCACCCTTCATGGTAGCAAGATGGTTACCAGCAGCTCTAGCTTTAAATACTTGCACACAAGGAACTCCAGAAGTGAAAGTTCCAAGTTGGAGTCTGATGTTATGGGTGGGTTCATCTGGGTATCACCGAACCTATCAAAGTGATCAGGCCAGGATCACAGACCATTTGATCTATCAATGGGAGGACAGGGCCAGTGATAGGAAGGCTTGAAAGACATATTGAGATGATAGTTTATAGAAAAAAGGAAATAGACTCAAGTAGGCAAAAATAACAAATGTTAGATCTATATGAATCCTTCTCACTCCTAAATACTATGTGATTTGAACTTCTTTTCAAAGAATATTCTTTGAACACTTATAAATGTTTAGTAACATAATAAACCTTCCTGTAGGGTATCATTTTAAAGTATCTATGATATGAGTGTCCATTAGATATCTTCTGTTCTAAGAAACAGATTATCCAATTAAATGTGGCTTAAGTATAACTGAAAATTCAGAGGTGAGTATTTCCAGGATTGATTAGTTCAACAATTCAAACATGTAGAGTTTCCAAAAAGGCTTCTCTACAGTTCTCTGGGCTTTCATCATCATAATTACAGCAACTCATCATGGGCATTACAGCAAGGACATGGGCATCATGTCCTCACGCTGTGACCAAAGGCAGCAAGTTCAGTTCTCCTAGAGCATGTTGTAAATTTCACTTAAGAAGGAGGGGAAAAAAGTCCCAGAGTATTTCCCAGCAAATGTCCTTTCATGTCTCATTGCTCAGGACTGATTCACATGCCCACACTGAAACAATAACTAACAGTAGTTCATGAATTAACCATGAATGAATTATACCAAGCATAATTCATGCCCTGGGGATAAAGGGTTCACTTTGCCTCTGAATACATCCCTTTCTTATACCTGGACAAAATCAGCATAGTATTAGTATAGAAGATATAGGGGATATTTTCTGGTTGGGCAAATAGCAGTGTATGTCACAGTATGTCCTACTAAATAAAATAGGTTTACAAGATGTTTACAGAGACTATTGGATAATATATTGAAGAAAGCCATTTGAATTTTAAACATTATTTAAAGACTTTAATGATTGGTATTGTCCATATGTATTTGTGTTTTTAGCATTTAAAATTAACAACCCCAAATTGCTACACATAGTGACTCCAGTTTTGGACACTAGACAAGTCCACATGTTCTCTCTGCCCACGTACAATGTTTTTTTTTAAACTACAGAAAAACTCGTTCCTGATCATAGGAGAAAACAATGATTTAAATTCTGGTTTCCATTTTGTGGACTGAAAAAAGAAATAGGATATGATATGACCAGAAATGCTTTGAAAACATCATGGAAGAATATATAATGGCTTATTATTTGCTGGTTCATACATGTACTACAACTAATGTAACCAATTCCAAATTGTAGCAGGTTCATTTGCCTTTAGCTTCAAAAGAGACAAAATTTGAACCCAGGAATTTCTTTCAGGAGCAAAGCTTTCTTAAAAGCAGCATGGATTACATCACTCTTAGCAGTGCACAAGTAGATGTCAAACTACCATAATGGTTAGACTTATTAATTGCTTAACCTAAGGTCTCATAATCATGTCTTCAACTATTACTTAATTAACCCATCACTGATTACTTTGTTAAACTACTTTGTTATTTTAATTTGTTCACCTAAGTTATGATTAAAATATGCCTGTGTTAATAGAGTTTAGATAATTGAATAGCACCAGAAGAAAAGCTACATCATCTACATCTAAATATCTAACTCTTGATATACTGATCAATACTGAGTACAGTTTGCATTATTGAATTTTTTTTAGTTGTACTAAATACAGTCTCAAAATAAATTAACCTAGTTCATAGAAATAAAAATGAAAATCTACCCATTTTGATTTTGAAGTAGAGGCCTTAATATTAAGCTCACCAAGAGAATTTGAAGGTCTAGGCATGTGTGAGTGCTTCTTGGGTTAAAATGTAGCCAGACAGGGTGTATGTTAAAATATGTAACTCATAGCATGGTTTTCACAAGAATTTTTCTACTGTCGTAAAAAAACTATATGAGAAACTCATGTAGATATGTCGACAAAGAGAAATATCAAGTGATGAAATCCTTTTCAAATTAAAATTAGAGTTGGAGACAGCTTCATCCCTGACACAAATTAATTTTGAAAAGTGCATTCACTTGTTTCCCACACATGTTTTTCTTTGCTAAAAACATGCTGTACAAATAGGAAAAAAGGTTGCTTATTTGCAAAATTCTATAGTGCCTTTCTAGTCTCAGGGATGTTTAAAAGCATCTGAAGACATTAAAATCCAACAGCAATATTTTTTTTCCAGATTCACTGTAGCCAATAATCACATAGAAAAGTTGTGGCTGACATGTAATTGCGGACCCTGCTGTAGTCCCACAGCCTTTTCTGTTTATGCGTTTACCAGAGTAGATAAATACTTACTTGTTTAATGTGTGCAAGTTCTGTATAAATAACTTTGGGAGTCAAAATAGCAATTTGATGGCCACCAAAAAGGTGGAAAAGGCACACTTCTTTCTTACTGAAACTTGCAATGTATACATTTAAATATATAGTGTTTAGTTTAGTTATATGACCCACAGTCTTTTATGTTGATTTTAGTTTAGTAATGCTTGGGAAATCAATTCCTCAGCTGCCAGGGTCCACCTCATGGGGTGATATCATGAATACGGGTTTGAAATGGAAATATGGACGCACTAGCATGTTTCCAAAGTAAAACTGTAAAGGCAATGCTATCCTTTTCAATAATAGACACACTCAAAACAGTTTGAATATTTAACAGGGTCTTATAATAGAATATATAATAAAGTTACTGTAGATATGTCTAACCCAGATTATTTGGTGATATATTTCAATATGAGGCATCTGAGAATATCCAATATAAATTTGGAAACAGGTTTTTATAGTCTTAAATTCCCCTGGTTGCTGTACCCTGTAAAACATTATGGGCACTAAAATTTTGTAACCAATGCTTTCATATTGACATGTTTTAATAGACCCTTAGAAAAAATCAATATATTTAGTGGTACTCTCATAACAGACAGCGTTGCTTGCACAATTTAGATCTAACTTAGGTCCTACGTGAAACCTCTCAAGTCAGTATTCCGCACATACTGTTTTCTTCCAGTGCAGCCCACTGGGATTTAATTTAATTTCCTAAAGTTCTTAGGTGGTAACTGAAGTAATATGAAAAAAGAAATGTGAGCTAAATTGAGCATCAATTATAATTTAAATCCATGAAATGAATGTAATAAATGTGTATTAGTAAAGGAAGGATATTAACCAAAGCTACCTGTCTAATAAGCATAGACTTTGGGAACTTAGAAAAGTGATCACTGTGAATTCCTGTGAAAAATCTATTTTTGTCCACTATATTGAAATATAATAAAGTGGGAAATTGAACATTTAAAAATGCCTTTTGCATCAAATAATGAAATATTAACTGTGAAGTTAAATATATTTATCTTCATACTATTAGTACTGTCTCAAAATTTGTTTAGCATCAGGCAGCTCTTTTAAAAGCTATCATATAATAAATACAACCAACCATGAACTGCTTATAATTTGAATTAAGATCTCATTTTGACTTATTAAAAATATGTAAAAATTAGATACTTTAATTCAGCTTTGGAAACTCAATGCACAGGTTTTTTTTTATATCCTTATTGGAGTATAATTGCTTTGCAATGTTGTGTTTCTGTTGTACAACAAAGTGAATCAGCTGTAAGTATACATATATCCCCACATCCCCTCCCTCTGGAGCCTCCCTCCCACCCTCCCTATCCTACCCCTCTAGGTCATCACAAAGCACTGAGCTGATCTCCCTGTGCTATGCAGCAGCTTCCCACTAGCCATCCGTTTTACATTTGGTAGTGTATATATGTCCATGCTACTCTCTCACTTCGTCCCAGCTTCCCCTTACCCCTGTGTCCTCAAGTCCATTCTCTACATCTGCATCTTTATTCTTCCCCTGCCACTAGGTTCATCAGTACCAAATTTTTAGATTCCATATATGTGCGTTAGCGTACAGTATTTGTTTTTCTCTTTCTGGTTTACTTCACTCTGTATGACACACTCTAGGTCCATCCACCTCATTACAAATAACTCAATTTCATTCCTTTTTATGGCTGAGTAATATTCCATTGTATATATGTCAATGCACAGATTTCTCTACCAAATGCCCAGTGAATCATGAGGCTGTCCCGTCTGGCTGATGGGAACTTGTACTCTAGCTGGCCCTGTTGTGAGCTCTGGGCATTGCAAGCTCTAGTCCTTTTCTAACCTTTGATAGTCTCCTCACATGTATGAGCTGATACACGAGACTTGATGGCACCCACTGCAGATGAATAGAGTTCTGTCTATGCAGCTCTCTCCTCTTTGGTACTCTCTTCCAAATAATAGCCTCCCTGGCTTCTCCCAAATCCCAGCTCCATCTCCTCAAATCAGGGAGTCCACCAGGCCCCTCTGAGTTCCCTCTGTGTGGCAGCATAGAAACTCTCTCAAGGTAGTAACCTGGAGCAATAGTGAGGGGTCATGTCATTTGTATCCCGTTTCCCTGGGATCACTGACCTTTGTTGCCTGGTGTCCAGGGTCTTGAAAACAATTGTTTCAGGTATGTGGTTTTGCTTTGTTTTGTTTTGTTTTCAAGTGGGAGGGAAATCAATCCTTGTTTCTCTGTTTAGTTGGGTGCACATTCATTATTAACAGAGTGGAATCATAGATTGAAATATGACTACAACGTAACTATTCTTCAAGTTATGTTACTTAAAGTTTTTAAAATAACATTTTTTGCTTTTATTTCTTACACATTTTTGTAGAAACTCACTATTCCATACCAATTCAGTGCTTCTGAACTATATATTTGTTATACATTTTAGGCAATATATTTTCACCTCTGATATATTTATTTAGTTTGCTTCTTGTTTGAAATTATAGAAAATGTTCATCTAATTATATTTCCTTATGTATGCTTCAACAGTAACCAAACATTCTGAAAATATTGGAAAAAAATATAGTCAATACTGTTATATATTTTTTAAAAAACAGGATCTTATTTCAATATAGATTCTTGAGATCCATATAGAATTACAAATTGCTTTATGATATCACCTTGAGTTCTGTTCCTGTGTCTATGTTGTAATACTGGGAAGCATCTTCAAGCCTTAGGTTTCAGCACAAGGTATCTAAAAGGAGCCATCAGAGTCACAGGGACAATGAGGTAGCAGAGCAAGTGTGCCCCAAACCAGATTTTCTGCCTTCACATCAGAGGTTACAGACACTTAAGTATTAGGAAAATTTTGACCTTATTTTACAGATGTTTGGGAAGATGAACATTTTGAGTCAAAATAATGACTTTAGTAGATCTTTTCAGAAAATCCTAAAAATGCACAACCCCGATACAATAAAATCAAGACATTTTCATTTCTAAATCCTTATAATAAAACTATGGAAAATATTATCAAATTACCTCTGACAATACACAAAGTTCTTTAAAAAAGAATGCATACAGACACTTACTATTATTTTAGGACATAGTGTATGGGTCTGATATTTCCCTTTGTGAGATTTGTCGGGTGGGAAAACATGAAAGGTAATTATGTTGATCACCAGAATTTTTCTGTGGAATAGTAAGAGGGTGATATCCCCATTCGAGAAGAAAAAGGCTTTCTTCTTTATATACCTGTGGGCAAAGGGAGGACTTCTCACACCTTCATTAATTGTTTAAGCAACATTGCATCAAACATGTAATTGTAATTTTTGAGTTCCTATGTAGTTAACGTTGCCTCATGAGTATTTTTTTCTCATCTACTTAAAGTTGCAGGGATGTTTGCTTTTTTCAAGCATAAAAATCTGCCCAGCAATTCCCGCACTGAGAAACCTATGGAAATAAGAGCTACCAAACTGCTTGGGATTTGAAAGGTAATTTTAAAGGAGGAAAATTAATTCCTTGCTTCATAAGCTTTTTATAGTTATGGACCTTCTCATTTTTTGTGATAAAGACTTATAATATATTCAAAGCCTAATTTAGAATAATTCCATTTTAGCACTTTAGGACAGCAGTATCTTACATGAAAGATATACTAGCAGTGAATGGTGTAAAATGGTAGTAAACCCAATGAAAAATGAAATTGTACTGTTATACAAAATTAACAAACTTCATGTCATTTCACATCTTGTTTAAAAGATAGGAGGCTAAGTACTTACAGTGGTCAAAGTCTATAAAGTCTATTCTGTTTTTCCCTCCTTTGTTTTTTTTTTTTTTGTTTTTTTTTTTTTTGGGTTTTTTTGCGGTACGTGGGCCTCTCACGGCCTCTCCCGCTGCGGAGCACAGCCTCAGCGGCCATGGCTCACGGGCCCAGCCGCTCCGCGTCATGTGGGATCTTCGCGGACCGGGGCACGAACCAGTGTCCCCTGCATCGGCAGGCGTACTCTCAACCACTGCGCCACCAGGGAAGCCCTAGTTTTCCCTCCTTTTTGCTCTAGTGTAGCTGGACTATGGTCCTACCAGCAGGGATTAAAGTAGTGTGATTTCTAGGCAGGGATTTTGTCTTTCTTGCTCACTCTCTTAAACTCCTATTTACCACAGTTCCTAGCAAATGCTCAATACATATTCATGGAATGAATGTGCAGAAGTCAGAGAAGATCAACTGATTAGCCTATCAAAGGATGTAATATGGAAAAACTTAAGAGTTTCGTAGGAAAATGGACTCTCTAAAGGAAGCATGTGTTCAATATAGGATTTCTTCTTCTGGTAATCTTAGTTTCCTTTAAACTCAAACAGTTTTAGGACAGTTTTGTTCTTTAAGAAATTAAACATAGAAATATTAAAGTATTTAATGTTTTAAATATTTAACACAAGCATTTAGTATATTAAATTATTAAATAATTTTAATTTTAAGGACTAAAATACTGATATTAAATTAAATATTAATGTTGTGATATTAAATTATTTATTAAGCCAATTAGAATTATATTAAAGGTATGAATAATAAACACAAATATAAAATAATTCAATAATTCAGTCAGTCATTCAAAAACCATATTAGCTACTGACTATGTGCTGGGCAGTGTCCTAGGTACTTGGGATATAATAGTGAATAAAAAGATAAAACCTCTCTTAGGGAGTGAGAGAAGACAGACAACAAACAGCTAGAGAATGAACAAACAAGTAAATGTGTAAGTGTATGGGCGTGATAAGTTGTATGGAGGAAAATACAACAGAATAAGGTTATAGAGCATTGTGGAGAAGTACTATTTTATACAGGATGAACAAGGGCATGCAGTAGTTACCTGAATGGAATGAAGGAATAAACCATAAGGGTCACTGTGGGAAGTCATTTCAAGCCTAAGAGACAGATGAAACAGATTTGAATGGGAAGGATGTTTGTCATATTCAAGGAAGAGCAAAATTTCTGATGTAGCATAAGAATGAAAGACAGAAATGATTCAGGAATTATATGATAATAGTGGGTATGTTGTGTAGAGGCCAGAGTAAGGACTCTGAGCTTTATTCTTACTGAGATTTCAAGCTCCTGGGGGATTTAGAACATAAGAATGATATAATATGACTTAGTTTAAAACTAATGACATAGTTTTAAAGAGATAGCTCTGGCTACATACCAGGGGAGGGAAGCCAGGATAGGTGGACACACAATTTAGAATCAGAGAGACCAGTTAGGAGGGTATTTTAATATAATAGAGATAATGTTGGGGGTGAAACATGGTATTTTTTGTGTGTGCTGTTTGTAGCAAATATCTTTATTCTGGATGTATTTCAAATATAGTGCTGATGTATTAGAAGTAGATAGTGAGAGAAAGAGTCAAGGATGAGTTATGGGTTTTTGGCTTGAGCAAATGAAAAACTGTGGGTACCATCCCTAAAACGAAGAGAAGTGGGGAGCGTGTGGTGTGGAGAAGGCAATCAAATACATGGTTTTAGGCAGGCTAAGTTTCAGATGTGTAATAGCCAAGTAGAAGCTTCACTAGGCAGCCAGATAGCTGTATTAAGTTGGTTTTCACTCAGACAAAAACCAATAGCCAGGAAGCAATTTGTGGAGAGAGGAGTTCTTTATTCTTTTCTGTCCAGGTATCAAAATTCCCTAACCAAAACAAAAAATGTATTTTGTCCTGTCTCTGAATTTCCTATGATATTTGAAAGAGCTAATAAACCTTTTATTTGTGCTTCCTTAATTTATTGTAATTAATTAAGATTAGCCTAAGAGCCATTTAGAAAATTAGTATAGCCTGAATATAATAAAAATGATAATCATCATATCACAGATTGACTTCTTACTTTATGCCAAGCACTCTTCTAAGTACTTTATTATAGTATTTGCCAAACTCATATTTTATTTCAGGTGTACTGAACACATAAAAGAGGCTTAGAAATGCTGAACAATTTGACTGGTTACATGGCTAATAGGTTCAAATAATTTCAAGCGCTGCATTCTTATAGAGCATTTAAAATCATGCTATAGGTTTGGGGCACAAATCATTTCTCCCTTCCATATTAATTTTTCCCTAAAAGATCAAAAAGAAGCAATAATGGTGTAAGAAGCATTTTTCTTTAGAGACAAAATAGTTCCCCTAACCAAACATTAATCTACTCAAGCACACCTAGTTACCTCTACCACCAAGACAATATTTTTCTGGTGTGTTTTTTGTTTTGTTTTGTTTTTGTTTTTGTTTTTCTGCTTTACTGTCCCAAAGCAGCCACCATGGAATTCCACATACCCAAATAGTACTCTCCTGCTCTCCATTCAAACGTTCTGGAGTTCACTGAACTCCTTATCCTATATCTGATATCCAGCACTGTCTCCATATTCCTAAACATTCTGACACTTTTTATTCAGTTTTTTGAACACTCAACAATACTCTTCTACTAAACTATTGTCCTGGAGTGTTAAAGCCCCTTGGCAATTCTGGGTGCCATTGTAGGCATTTAGAAAGTAACTAGGGAGGTGTAAAAAGTTGGCCATGAGAGACAGCGCTGATTTAGAAGATGACGTGGAACTGAGATATTGGATGTGAGCAGCAATTGCAATTGGTAACATTTGTTTATAACTTTGGACAGATGCTACTTAGTTGTAGGTGTGTATATTAGTTAGTAATGACTTGAAATTACCTCTAGTTATTTCAGGAAAAAGAAAAAAGAGAGAGCATTCAATCACTATTTTAGCCAACATAAAACAACCTTTGGTGTTCTCATAAAGGTGAAACATAAATACCATCAGGGAGTAGGGAAATCGTCCATTGGCTGTGCATCTAACTCCTTGCTTTTACTGATCCACTCTCAATCTGAAGTGGTAACCATCTGGCCCTAACATGAGCTATGTAACTTCAGTATAGATCTCTGCTTCTGCCCCCTTTAAGTTTGTTGCTCATATGTGTTCTACCATTGTCACACTTGAGGGACAGGTAGGTCTGTTTTGAATTTCAGAGGCATCATTTATTTCTGTGTGATGTTGGAAAAGTTACTTCATCTTTTGATTCCAGCTTTGTTTTTTCACATATGAAGCATATATGATGATACCTACTCTGCAGGTTTGTTGGGAATATGAAAAGAATTAGCATGTGTGAAACACATAGCATGGAAGCTATAAAATAGTAGATGCTCAATAAATATTATTATTAAATTTTTACATGTAAACAAAATGCATAATTAATTTATAATTATAACAAAGAAATATGTGGTTTTTGTTACTAATTCAAAAAAGGACCCTTGACATGTACAGAGGAACATACAGATTTCATCAAATAAAAATGTGAGTGGATGTGCATAATTTCTTTCATGTATGTGTTTGCACTCATAATACATTCTCCTTTAAATATTTTCTTTATTAAAGACACTTTTGGGTTTGAAACCACAAAGAATTGGTGATATTAAAAATAACCATTGAAATGTGATATTTATTCATAAAAATGTAAGTGATTTCTCCATATGTGGAGGCGTAAGTGTTTCAAAGAATTACGAAAGCCAAAACTTCAAAGGAGAATTATTAGAAAGAACACTTTAAGCAAAACATCATTAGAATTGTCTAATTCATTCTCCAAGTGTCCAACAAGATAACTAAATGACATTAGGAAAACCAAAATGTTGTCTGCATATTCAACCTTCTTGAAAAATGTCAGTAACAAATGGTATAACATAAAATAAAATTGAGTCTGTTATTGTCAGCTTTAAATTCTGATGCTCCTTTGGATGACTCATCTAAAGATCCATTGGTCTCTGTGTTTGTTTGACAGGTACTATCACAGGTCACTCTCCTTCTGAGGGCTTGCTTCATTATCCTGACTTTGACCTCCATTGGATTTCTTCTGGATCAAAGGTAAGAAGTGAAATTCTTTCATTTTATGTAACTTTATAATGTGGTTTTAAAAATATATGTGAAATTCAGCAAATGTTTGTTATTAAAAAAATAAAGTTGAAACTACAAATTCACACCTTCATTTTAAATGAGACAGAGTAGTGGTTTGTCTGGTTTTAAATCAAAGGTCCATTTTAAATCTAAGCCCTTTAAGTGAAATTTAGGTTTTTCAAGTATATTAAGAAAACTTATAAAATATAGTGATTAAGTAAGCAAAACATAGAGTATAACTGAGTATGTAATAAAACCTAAAAATTATTTATTTTTCCTTTGCTATTGAACAGTTCAGAATATACACCTAAGTGTATATATAGTTGTCTCTCGGTATTGGCAAGAGATTGGTTCCAGGACCCAGCCCCGCCCACCCCCATACCAAAATCTGCAGATGCTCAAGTCCCTTATGTAAAATGGCATAGTAGGGTTTCCCTGGTGGTGCAGTGGTTGAGAGTCCGCCTGCCGATGCAGGGGACACGGGTTCGTGCCCCGGTCCGGGAAGATCCCACATGCCGCGGAACGGCTGGGCCCGTGAGCCATGGCCGCTGAGCCTGCGCGTCCGGAGCCTGTGCTCTGCAACGGGAGAGGCCACAACAGTGAGAGGCCCGCGTACCGCAAAACAAAACAAAACAAAACAAAACACAAAGCAACAAAAACGAAAAAAAAATGGCATAGTATTTGCACAGAAGCTACGCACATGCTCCCATAAATTTAAATCATCTATCTAGATTACTTATAATACTTAATACAATGTATGTGCTATGTAAAGAGTTGTAAGTACAATATAAATGCTATGTAAATAGTTGCTGGCAGTGGGAAGTTCAAGTTTTACTTTTTGGAACTTTCTGGAATTTTTAAAAAATATTTTTTCATCTGCAGTTGGTTGAATCTGAGATGCAGAACCCATGAATATGGAGGGCCAACTGCATATTTAAAGTTTATGCCCTTTACCCTCACACAGCATAGTATTTAATGAATCCAGTTTCAAATACTACTCTGGCCAGAAAATACATTCACTTAAACAATTTTAAATTGCTTTTATGGCTGAAGGTATATAACAAAACACCCACTTGTTATTGCTTAGTATTTATCAATCATTAAAATTAATACTAATACTAATACTTATGTACTTAATATGTGCCACAGAATGCTTAATTATTTCTTGTAACACTTTAAGATAAGAATTACTATAAACTCCATTTTACAGGTTATGAAAGTCAGACAGAAGAACACTAAGAGAACACAAACCCAAGCAATATGACCTCAGAATTCACCAATTATAGAATTTACATGTAACTGTGAAAAATGGCAAAAAAGCTCAGTCATTCTTGAAATCTTATCATCGTTGTAGTGTAATTGTTTTTCAAGTAGGTAACCAATAACCAGATTACTTTCAGGAAATTTTAAATGTAAAAGTCCAGTAAACATACATTTAATCTATATTGAATATCATGTCACTTTCCTAAGAAATGCTTAATAGCTGCTCTGGAATATCAGTAGAATCTGAAGTTTCATCAAGATGCAGGTCCAAATGGTTAATGGAGCTGTGTACAGTATGCCTTCGCTATAAACATTTGGTAGAGGGATGCGGCTGGCACACTTCACATAGTCATATGTAAATGGTGTGTAGAATTTTAAACGTATTTTCTTCTATAGTTTAAAAATTGTGTTTATTTTATTTAACTTATTTGGCTTTCTATCCATCCCTACTTTTCTATATTAGAAATAAAAGGCATACTAAGCCATAAGAAAAGAAAATGAAAAACTGAGTCACAAGATAATCTGAAATAATTACCCAGATCCAAAGAATCAGGATCACGTTTTAAAGATCACAGTTCTGTTGGTTCCATATACGTAGTAAAATTATCAATCAGCCAATAACAATAGCATAGTTTTATGTTTTTAATGAAGATTTTTTTGTTTCCGTGGATACAAATAAATAGGCCAAATAAGCAAGCTATTGATTTTATCACAATATATCCTATGATACATTAAGCTATTCTTATTGTATATATTTATATAAAGTCTCCCCTGCCTCTGGCCTTATTTAGGAACTCATACTGAGATATAGGTATGTCATTGTACAAAGGAAGCCAGAAGAGAATGAAATGATATGTTTAAAGTGCTGAAAGAAAATTACTGCTAACCTGTAATTCTATATCCAGCAAAAATGTAGGTGAAGTAAAAACTGTTTATACAAATTTCTATAGCAAGCTTCACATTTGATAGTGAAATGTTGAAAATTTTCCTTTGAAACTGAGAAGCAGTTAGATATGCTCATTATTTAACACTGGGCTGGAAACTGTCAGTGGAGAAAGGAAAGAGAAAAGCCATAAGGATTTGAAAGGAATTAATAAATTAATTAGAAAATTAATTTATGTTAATCTAAAAGCTAATTAGTGAATTAATTAGAAAATCTAAGGAATCTATAGGGAATTTATTCAAATTAATGGATGAATTTCAGAAAAGTTTTTAAGAAATTATCATCAACGATATTTTTATGTACTAGGAAATATAAAACTTTGTGCAATAGCATCAAAGATATCAAATAGCAAGAAAAAACAATCCTAAAAAAATGAGTACAAAATCTCTAAACTACACTATAGAACTATTGAAATACTGTGAAAAATAAAGAATTTTTAAAATTGGAGAGATAACTATTCATAAATTAGAATCCTCAATATTGTAAAGATTATAATTTCAGCAATTGATTTACATATTCAGTGCAATTTGAATTAAAATTATAAAAGGTCTCTTCTTTGTGGAATTTGACAGGACCTTTCTAAAATACATGTATATGGAAATGCAAAAGCCCAGTAGTAGCCAGCACAATCTTGAGATTTTTTTACATGGCAGGAGTTGAGTTACTGGCTATCAAGATTTATTATAAAGCTACAGTAATTAGACATGTTTTATTGGCACAAAGATTAGAGCAGAGAACCTAGAAACAGATCTATGCATATATATGGACTTGATTTGTGACAAAGGTGTCCTTGCAGAGCTACGGGAAAATGCTATCTTTTCCATAAATGGTCTTAGTAAAACTGAATTTCCACATAGGAATAAGAAAAATAAACTTGACAAATATTTCACACCATAAAAAATTAATTCTGGGGTCAGGGGATTGCAGATTTAAAAGTGAGAGGAAAGCCAGTACAGATTCCAGCAGATAGTATAGTAACATATCTCTATAACCTTGGAGTAGGTAAAAATATTAAATGGTTCACAGAAATCCCTAATCACATAGATAAAACTGATGAATTAGATTAGAATAATATTACGAAAGTCAGTTCTTCAAAAATTAACTGTTATTAAGACAGTACAAAAGTAAAATTCTCAGGTAGGAGATGGTATTTGCCAATTTTTATAAGCAACAAAGACGTTGTATCACAAATGGCTAAAATTAAAAGAATTGACAATACCACCTATTGGAATGCTCACACCCTAAAGGAGGCAGTTTATATTGTGATACCTAATTTGAAAAACGGTTTGAGAATTTTACTAAATTTGAATGTGTGTGTGTGTGTGTGTGTGTGTGTATGTATATATATATATATATATATATACACACACACACACACACACACACACACACATATATACCCTATAACACGGCCATTCAATTCCAGATATATACTAACAATGCACCCCAAAATCACGTGAAATAATGTTCAGAAAGCATTGTTCCTAATAAACAAATGTGGCCAACAATCCAAATGTCCTTCACAAGGTGAATGGATGCATGAATATTCATAGGTTCACACAGTGGAATACTATGCACGAGTGAAGAATGACCTACTGCTGCATGCAGAATCGTAGATGTATCTCACTAACAACACTGACTGAAAGATGCTAAATACAAAAAGGTGCAGACAATATAATTTCATTTACAAAAAGTAAAAAAAAAGATGAGGAAAGAACAGCTTTTTAAAAAAAAGAACAGTTTTTAGAAATTTATGCTAAAGCAATAAAAATATAAGTAAAAGAGAGCAAGAAATGGTATGATTAGCATAAATGATAAACTAACAGGTTGTGATTCTTTTTGCAACAGAGGGAGGGTGGAAGTATTGAGGAGGTGAGATGTCTTTGGGGGGGACTACTATTGAGTAGTGGTTATATGGTTTATTTGTTGAAAATCATTGAGCTGCATATTTCTGTTTTGTGTACTTCTCCCTATGTATGTTTCACTTCACAATATAAAGTTAAACAGTAAACGATAGAACAGAATTAATAAAAATAAATGTGTTTTAAATCAGACATTTTATTTTCTGTTTTATCACTGAATATTACCCAAATATCAATTTAAAAAAATAATAGTTTACAGTAATGAAGTAAGATTATTTTACAAGGGAAAAAATTTCTTAACATTTTTTTCACATACACAAAAATCACATTACTTGGATGCAAATGAATCATAAACTGTCACCCTGTTTTAACTGAGTTTAAATTATTTGGTAGAAATGTGTTGTCTATTTTTGCACAAAAATGTTATATTCAATTTTATAGAAACAACATGTCATTATTTTTTTTAATTTTATTATTTATTTATTTTGGACTGTATTGGGTCTTCATTGCTGCACGCAGGCTTTTCTCTAGTTGTGGCGAGCAGGGGCCACTCTTCGGTGTGGTGAGCAGGCTTCTCATTGTGGTGGCTACTCTTTTGTGGCAGAGCACGGGCTCTGGGCACGCAGGCTTCAGTAGTTGTGGCATGTGGGCTCAGTAGTTGTGGCTCGTGGGCTCTAGAGCGCAGGCTCAGTAGTTGTGGCGCACCGGCTTAGTTGCTCCATGGCATGTGGGATCTTCCTGGACCTGTGCTCGAACCCGTGTCCCCTGCATTGGCAGGAGGATTCTTAACAGCTGCACCACCAGGGAAGTCCACAACATGTCATAATTGATGGCAGAAGAATTTTTTAAGCTTATAATAAATACACTATTTTAGATTTTTTTATACTTTTTTCTTTACCTCTATATTCTAAATTAACTAAATAAAATATAACTTTATTATAATGACATTAATTCAATAATATTTTATTTAAAAATTCACCTTACATAAAAATACCATTTGTCTTTTATGAAAATATTTAATTATACAATAAATGTTGGTTGACTGTTATATGAAATGTATTTTAATCCGATAAAGTAGCTGTTCATTCCTATTATTATAAGGCAATTTAGAAATGCCTATCTGTGTGACCCTCAACTCCATTTTAAATACATATACCTATTTTATATGTTAGAGTTTGAATTTCAAGAATACTATATATAACGAAAATATTCATCACAAAATGATTAATAAAGATCTATGCTGCCTATCATGTTAGACTTAACTACACATTGTCATGTTCCCAATATTTCATAATTCGAGCATTCATTATTTTAGAGTACTGTCGTTAACTATGTCAGTCATCCTAAGAAGTCATCTATTAAATGAAGTTTGAAGGTATTGGGTCAGTGAGGGGAGTCTAGTCTTGAAACCCTAGAAATTTAGTTGTCTAATATTTTATTTATTGAAAATGTTTCACCCTAATTCACAAACTAAGCAATAAATTGATAAAGAATAGATTTTCCTTAAAAGATGCATTTTGTGTCTTAGTTTAATGCCTTTTTTCAAGCAGCTTCAGAGGCACATGCTCCTCAAATATATTAAAATACTATGTGTTTCTTGAAAATTAAAATAAGTATATATCACTCTATTAATTATACCAGGTAATAAAGAGCATATTTAAAGCTAATGCATGTAGGGCTTCCCCGGTGGCGCAGTGGTTGAGAGTCTCCCTGCCAATGCAGGGGACACGGGCTTGTGCCCCAGTCCAGGAAGATCCCACATGCGTCCGGAGTCTGTGCTCCGCAACGGGAGAGGCCACAACAGTGAGAGGCATGCGTACCGCAAACAAAACAAAACAAAACAAAATAAAGCTAATGCATGTAAATGACATTTTATTTCAGACCTAAGGCAGCTGTTCTGGAAGCTTTCCGTTGCTTGGTGTTCCTAATGCTGTGTAGATTGGGTCATCTGAAGTCTTTCATCCCTTCTTTGTCATTTGCTTTTGAGGTAAGATATTTGCTTTAGGTAGCTATAGCAGGATTAAACATCTGTTGCATATTTAATTCATTCATTCAACAATGTTTTTGTCTATTTATTTTGTGACTAGTATTTGTGGGAAATTTTTACCCATTCACTTACTTGCCAGTACTTATTTGTTGTGTCACCTTGAGCTAGTTAATATTGTTGAGTCTCAGTTGTTTGTTCTCTAAATTTGGATTGATACTATTAACCTTCATAAAGTGGTTGGACAAATTGCATTGCATGATGTTTATAAAGAAAGTAGGCCGTGTAGTTGTTTCTCAACAAGTGGTAGAAGTGACTTTACAAAAAGTTTTTGGCAGAGTCTCTGCCATTTGAGATTTTTCTTTTTAGGCTGTTAAAGTGAAAATTGTGTCTAGGATGTTTTGTTAATTACTTAAGAGAGTTAATAATTCTATAGAAATAAAATCATTAATGTAATTGAGATTTTTCTACAACTGAAAAATATGTTTAATTTGACCTGTTAGGATTAAAACTTATCTTCCAAGAACACTGAACTTTTGCATTCATATTTATGATTTTGAATCTTAGATAACTGTTAAAAAACATAATTGTCATCACTATTGTTTTAATGGACATGGTTTTATTCTTTTAAATCAAGGGCTATATTGTTGAACTTTGGTGCTGAGCAACCCACCAACATCCTCGGAATGTGCATTGTATAACCTTATTTAAGCATGAAACATAGATGCTAATAGTCTCTCCAGTGTTAATGGAAAACTGAAAGAGACACTTTCATAATTGAGTAATAATTATAAGTTGGGACAGACGCTTTGGAAGACAATTCAGTGATACTTATCAAATTACAGATACTCATACCCTTTGACCCAGCATTCCACTCCAAGGAATTTGTGCTACACAAATGATACGCTCACACGTGTGCAAACTGATGTATATGCAAAGTTAGTCATTTGTAATGGAATGACTGAAAACAACCTAATAGCCATTAATAGGGAACTGCTTAAATTTTGTGGTTCACTCACAAAGTAGAATATGCATTTACCAATGGAAAGAGCAAAGTTTTTAATACCAGTATGGAGCATTTATAAAAAATACATATATATTTGATCTTGCTGCATCATGTGTGTATATATTAAACAGAGAGAGAGAGGGGAAAAGAGAGAAAGAGAAAGAAAGAGAATAAAACTTGAAACAGGAGAATTTGTGAAGTATGCTACCATACAAGGCATATAAGTATAAAAATGAAGAAGGGGAGTTATATGCATATAAATGTACAAATATTTTTACATGTATGTAAATGTATCCAGAAATATAAACAAGATCCTTACACGTGGTTGCTTGTGGGAAAGTGAATTGTGTGACTAGAAGAAAAGAATAGGGGGAAGATTCTTCATTAAGTTAATATTTTTTGGTACCTTAAAATTTCTGAACCATGTAAATATATTCCCAATTTTTAAAAAATCTAAATTAAAAAAATGAAGTATTAAATCTTAGTACCAGGATCTTGGATATCATCTAATCTAACATATATATTTAAATAGGCATTAAATAAAGTTAATATGTCTACATGTATTTTGTTTCTTGAGGTTACAACCTAAAATCAAAATAAAGAAGCATAAATTGTACATGTTTAATGAAGTTTAGAAATATAAATGCAAAAAAAACCCCTTAAAAATAAAAAAAACATCATTTTCACATTTTATATGAGGGAAGCCCTTCTAATTGGAGGCATGAAGGAGAGTAATTACATTTAATGAACCTACTCTTGGGTATATTGTGGTAGTTTATCTTAAATGCTCCAGAACAAAGAGAGAAGGTAGGTTCTTTAAGTTGTCCGTGTTGCAAACGTGAAAAGAAATAGTTACAAAAAACACTGGGGTTTGTGATGGTGGGATAGTGAAGGGCAGTGTAGTGTGTCCAGCTTTTGAGGGTGATGAACTCTAGGGGTGAAGCGCTATCTGTTTACTTAAATTAGTCAGTAGGTGAAAGCGAATGTTAGGACTTGAGCTTTGAAGCCATATTGTCTGAATTTGATTCCTGGCTCAGGAACTTACTTTCGGTGTGTCCTCGGGCAGTTATTTGATCACTTAAATATTCTTGGCCTTAACTTCCTCATCTGTAAAGGAATAAACTAATAATGTCTATCAAATAGGGTTTTGAGAATTAAATGAGATAATCTATGTAAGAGATTTAATACAGTGCTCAACACAGTACATGCTTAATAAATGTTAGGTGCTATTATTATTATTTTATATGAGCTTAAGGATCCCTTGAAATAATTTTTTGGCTTGCCACGAGATCCAAAAGTCAAGTTTGGGAACTACTGACATAGGGGTTGGGAAGGAGAAACAATGTTGAACTTAATGTTATGGTAATGGATTCTTAGCCTGACACTCACTTTTTTGGACATTGGACTCTGCCTCAGGTCGTTCACCTGTAAAATAGGTTTAACGAGAGCTAATACGCATAGAGCTCATACTGTGTTCTAAAAGACTTACCTGCATTATTTCGTTTAGTCTTCATATCAAACTTATGATGTGATTACTATTATTATTTTCATAATGGAAAACTGAGTAACAGGTTGAATCACTTGTTTGAATTCACATAGGTAATATGCAGACAAGTCAGGATACAGCAAAGGCAGTCTGACACCATAGCTCTTGATCACTAAGCAATGTTTTCTTCCATGTATTGATAGCAGTACTCACCTACCTCAAGGGGTTTAGATGAAATTTCAGATGCAGTGTAACAAAAGTACCTTGAAAAATGTGGAGAGCTAAAAGGTCTTATCCATTTAGCTGCAAAGTGCTCTGAAAAGACTAATAGTTTGAATAAGTTACCTCTGAATTATCTTTGGTTTATGATTCAAGGAAGGGAGGACCATGGCCAAATCTTTCAAGCTGCTTACCTGTTCTTTCCAGAAAGGCACACACATGGCCAATTCTTCAAGAACAGATATTGCCTGTGATTTGCCACTAAAACGTTTCCTTAAAGTGGTATAATAATGATGTCTACTCCATGTGGCGTGGTGGAAAAATTAAATGACACAAAGGAAGAACATAGGAAGCACTTGATACATTTTAATTATCATTATTCATATTACTATTATTACTGCTATTATTGTTGTTATAAAAAGTATTTGTACTACTATTATCATTATTAAAATATTATTATTATTAGCCACTGAATTTCCGAGGTTAAACCTGAATAAGTCTTCTCTGACCAGAGGTCAATGACTATGTGGTAAAGACTGGGCAAGTATTTTATTATCAACATTTTTACCTGTGAAATAGGCTTTTTTCCACTTCTTTTTAAAGTTCAAAAATTTAAAAATTAAAACCAGTTACCAAATCTTGTTTCCTAATTGTGAATTTCAAATTTGTGTTTTCCTAACATTTTTATTTCTTAGAACTTTATGTAAATCTTTGCCATTTATCAAAGCTTTACTAAAACTGTTCTTTGCACCCCACAAGTTGTACAGAAACCTAATGAATGGCCTCAGTGACTCCATTCAATATGAATTAGAACTGACTGACTAGGAGTGATTATTCTACAAGGATACAGTGTTCTCATCATTTTTCTTTGAATCTATCATTAGAATCAGAGACATTGAAGCAATTAATCCTCTTTCCTTTATAAATCAATGTTGTACGTATTGCCAACATCAGCTTGTAGCCCGATGACTCTTCTCTGTTTATCTCGAAGGCTGGTTGGAGATTGTCTGTTATATTGCTTTATTATGTAAGCCAAATTCCATAGGTGTGCATGACAACAGTCCTATGTTAAACAAGCGTACTGCTGACCACACCTGTTCAGCTAAAAACACATACACACAAGCACACACAGACTGAAAAAGTGATCTTAAATTATTTTTCACTTATATTATAAAAGAGCTCTTAGGTAGGTAGTTACAATTCTGAGTCAGAAATACAAGGTATGAATCTGATCCTGTGACTTCCATGTGGAAGTTTTATTCCCTTTAGCTTGGATCCACGAGAACATTAAGTAAGGGTGTGGTGCTCTTGCCATTTATAAATAAAATTTACTGGTATACAAAAGCATAGTTGTCTATCTAGTGCATGAAATGATTAGTCCATGCCTTTGTACATACCTTTTTGGATAGATCAATCAATATCTTGACTGACTCACATACTTTTTTAAAAACTTGCTGTTTTATGTATAAGAAATTCGACAGAAAACCAATCACCTCACTGTTTCATTCACTCATTTCTCACTCACATAAGCAACACGTATTTTTTTTCTGCTGGCTCAGGTACAATTTGTTTTTTCTAAGATCATCTATGAATTTGTGATTGATTTAACTTGCATCAGTAGCTTTAAACGTGTCTAACCTGAAAGACACTTAAAGAAAAGATAGCAAGGTCAAAGATCAATAAATATTTTGATAAGTATATGGGTATATAAGATAATGGGAAATACTTGTTTGCATATATTTTGATACTATATATATTTTGTTTCACATAACTTTTTATTTAATTGAGGAGATAGTTTAGGGTACTGGAAAAAGCATTGGCTTTGAAGTCACACAAATCTAAGTGCCATTTCCAGCTCTGCCGATTGGTTGTATGGCCTTGAGGGATTACCTAAAATAACCACACCTTCGTTCCCTCAACAAAAAGGAGAATAAAAAACGTATGGAAGTTGTTTTTATATTCAAAGGAGTAAAGAGGATAGTCTGTAGAACCTACCATAATATCTGGCATGTAAGTAATAATTATATCCACTTATCTATGCCATATTCACACACACACTACATACACAAACTACATACACACATTTAAAACAATGTTTTGAGAACTAGGGCATTAAAAGCAATGAAAACAAAAACCTGAGAATAACTGCTTATTAGTTGATTCCTAAAGAACATGCAATGTCTATAAATTTAGACCTCAGAAAAACCCTAAATTCTTACAGTTTTTGCTTGAATCATTAAAATGGAAACACATCACTGTTAAATGGTGAACCAACTTATGTCTGCTGAAGATGTGCACAAGAGGGGAGTAGAATTTGAACAAGCAGAGGGGAAGGTGGAGAGCACTTGACTGAAGGGAGGTTACAGTGAAAGGTCTGGAAGCAGGGGTGGCCATGGACTGTTTGAGTGATGAGATGAAACTAGTGACAACAGCCCAAAGAGTGGATCCTGATAGGAGGTAAACACGTGCTCACAGAAGACAGAACCAGCCTGCCTAATGCTCTAAGTGGCAAAAAGAAACGTTTATTCAACACTTACTGAACGCCTGATCCAGCAAGAACATAGCAAAACCTTCCCTTTGTGAGCTCGATTTTAATCAGTGTATTAATTTTTGATTGCTGTAAAAAAACTTACCATAAATTTAGTGGCTTAAAACAACACACATTTACTGTCTAACAGTTTCCATGGGTCAGGAAGTCAGACACAGTTTCATTCTATGCTCTCTGCTCGGGATCTCAAAAGGCTGCATTTCAGGTGTCCACTAGATTGTGTTCTCATCTGGAGGCTTATCTGTGGAAAAATCCATTTCCAGGCTCACTCAGGTTGTTGACAGAATTCATTTCCTTGCAGCTGTATGACTTAGGGCCCCACTTTCTGTGGCTTTTGACTGGAGGCTGCCCTGAGGTCCCAGAGGCCGCCTGCAGGTCCCTGCCATGTGGGCTTCCTCTGCACGGCCTTCTACTTCATCAAACCCCAAAGAGAAACTCTTGCTTCAGGAAGGGCTCAGGGCCTCTTTGAAGGATTTTTACGCGATTCAGCCAGGCTCATCCAGGATACTCTACTTTTATCAAATGAAAAAGTAGATGTCCTCTTAGTGCCCTGACCACATTTTCTACTCCTTTCCTTCTTGCTTGCTTAGTTCCAGGCATGTGCAGTGTTCTAGAAACATGCTCAGTATACCCTGCCTCAGTACCTTTGCTCTTGATTTTACCTTTGCCTGCTCTTTCCCAGGAATCCACAGGACTTTTGCCCTCATATCAGGTCTTACCTGAAATGCCACCAGCCTTCCTTGGGTACCATTTTTGTTGTTGTTGTTATTTTCTAATTTTGCCTCGTCCACCCCTGATTTAATTTTCCCCTTAGTATTTATATGTATATAAGTATTTGTCTGAATTATTGTCCGTACTCTCTCCAACTGTGGCAGACAGAACCTTGAGTGACACCATAATCCCTGCCTCTGCTGTTTATGACCTGTCAGCCTATATAATCCCCTCCCCCAGAATACGGGTGAGACTTGTGAATGCTTCTAGCCAATAGAATATGGTAAAGACTTCAGCATTTATTTGTTGATTCAGTAAATGTTGAGTGAACACTGACAGCACCTACTCCACAGCTATAATCACCCAAATGGGAGAGAGCAAGTTGTTGGAATTTTCACCTTACATAGAATGCTGAATTAAATATTGAATACTTCAAATAACAAGGCATGCATATTCACATGTCCCTTGTTATCCAAATGGTTGATCAAATGCGTGTGTCCGGAAGTGAAGGGAGGTCTAGCAGTTCTTAGCAGCATCATGTTTCATGGAGTCTTCCTTTCTTCTTTTTAGTAAAATTCAACCTTCTTTGCTGTTTAAGTTATCTGTTCCTACAAAACAAACCAACCCCAAATTTAATGTCTTAAAATAATGAAGATTTATTATTTCTCACAATTCTGTGGTGTTTCTACCACTGTTTTAATGTAGGCTCACGCATCAGGCTGTATTCAGCTTAAGGGTCAGCTGGGCTGAATGTACACAAGGGTCACATGAGGGGATGTCCATTTTGGCTGTTGATGGGAACACCTTTATTTTCACTCCACAAGACCTCTCTCCAGTGGACCAGACCAGGTTTTTAACCTGGCAATTTCAGGATCATGACAACTAAATCTGCCACACTTCTTGAAGCCTAGGCTCTGGAACTCAAAAAGTGTCATTTCTTCCATATTCTATTGGTCAAAGAACATCACTAGGCCAGCCATTGTTCAAGGAGTAGAAAGATAGACTCCATCTCTTGATTAGAAGAGCAGGCAATTATAAAAGGGTATGATGAATTTATGGCCATTATCTAATCTACCACACTTGGGCTTTATATTATTTAGGTTCATCTCACAATGATGATTAGTATATCACAGGATGTAGACATATTTGCCTGAAGCCATCTTAGTTGGTTCATTTCAGCTGTATATCTGTTCTCATTATGAATGTGGAGAATAGACTGCACCCAACTTTTTTTCATGAAATATATGCTAGTCTGCCATAAACATACTTACGGATTTATGTGGAAAAATAACACGCGCAGGCACGCACACACGCGTGCGCGCGCGCACACACACACACAGACTTATGATATTCGATATAGAGCAGTTTTGACTAATCTATTTCAGTATTATTCAAACCTCAAATATTTTTATCAACCGTACAAAGTTTGCATTTATGAAAAGTACCTATATGTTTTAAATAATACTTTCTTCATATCAACTCATAATTTTTCCATTATAGTATTTATTATACATTAAATTATATAAAATAGTTTTTAAAAGACAGAATGAAAACCACCTGCCTTAAAAATAAATATTACAATACCAGTGAAGTATTGTTAACACTGTGATGTGCTACCTGGGTGATCCTACTCTATATCACACTCCCACAGATACTACCATTGTTTTGTACTTTGTGTTTATCATTGTCATGCTTTTTCTAAACAAATTCTAATTTTTTCATATATTCTTAACTTTATCACTAAGCAATATTTGATTTATTTAAAAACTTTGAGTAGAACAAAATATCATATATGTATAGTTTCCTGCAATTTCCTTTAATTTACTGAACGTTTTGTTTCTAAAATATAGCCTTTTTATTGCATGTATTTGTACTTTATGTACATTGTATGACTGTATCCAATATCCGTTCTCTAATGTTTGTTTCTAGCTTTTACTTTCACAATGCTGCAATGAAAATTCATGCACAGGTCTTGTAGTGCACATGGCATATATGTAGTTTCTCTGGGGTTATACAAGTAGATGTGGAATTGTTGGATTGTAGGATGTGGCCCGTTTATATTCCTAAGAGAACGCTAATTTGTTTTCCAAAGTTATTGTAAAATTTACCACTAAAAGAGTATAAATTCCCTCCCCAAAGTCAGAATTGTCAGCTTTCTTAACTTTTGTTCATCTGGGGGATTAAATGATATCTCATTGTATTCCTAATTACCATCTTCTTGTTTATTACTGAAGATGATCATTATTTCATCTTCATTGGTTATTTATGTTTCTTTTCCAGTGATATGCACTTGCATATCATTTACCCAGTTTTTCTATTTGGTTGTTATTTAGTTCTTCTGCTTTTTAGAAATTCTGTGTACGATACCATTCCTTCATCATTTATATTTGTTAAAAGTATCTTTCCTCAGCTTGTAGTTTGTCTCATTGCCCCTGGATTGAACTCAGATAGGTTTTATTTCCACAGAGTAATGCCATATAATAGTATACTACCTCCACACATAAACATGATACTACCATTCGTTATTATGAACTCTGATAAACATATACTTTTTCTTATATACATAGTGCTAAATATATCCAGCTACAGTTTTTCCTGTAACTACCAGTATAAGCCTATATGAATCTTGGACAGGGTTATGAATCTAGTCTATAATTATGCAAAAATAAAAAGCTAACATATAATATGAAGTTTAATTCCACAAGCCTGACTTCTTTAGCAAGGTTTATGGGCTGTTTGAATTTTAAATACATAGATCAGAATTTCCCCTATCCTTTTTTAGGAGAAAGTACTCAAAGTTACTTCAGAATCTTTACATTATATCAAAACTGCTAAAATACTGAAATGCTCCTATGTCCATAATGCTACATTACAGAGAATATATGAGTCTTCTATTAAACAACCCAAATATTAGCCATTATTTCCTGTACATTAGCTATTTATCCAATAGGTGAATATAAGCCACTTCACCAGCCAGATCACAGTTCTAGAATGTAATCCCTTTTGTACTCTTTAAATTAAGAAATTTGAAAATAACCTGCATGTGACATATTAGAGTATATGTTTTATAAGACATAAGAGATTTTTATTTTTAGGAAAATATGCAACATTCATGGAATAGTATAAAATACACAAGCATTGAGATTATTAGCAAATTTCCTTTAGATTTTTTTGCGTGTTCATATAAGAACGTTTTTCACTCTTCTGCCTTCACCTCTAATTCAATTTAAGTATCATTGCCACTTTCTTTTAAAATGTTTTTATTCTTTCACCCTCCCTTATATTCCTTGCATTTTTATTATCTAAAGATATAAAATTTTCAACGTATAGCACATACAAACAGCAAATACTCTGTTCCAGGTCCTGTGCAGAGAGCTTTATGTGTGTAAACTCATTGACAGTGCACATGTATCTCTCATGTCCATTCATATACTGTTCTATAAGAGTGGATAGAACATAAGTAATGCATTGATTGTGGAGCAGGATTAGTAGCAAGTGAAAATAAACTGATTGGGGTGATTTATATGAGGCTCCTTTTTAAAAACTCCTCTCCACTGCCTGTGTTTTTTCTAGAAATAATTACTTTTTCTTTCTATGAGCAACAAAATACTTGGTAACCAAAATAAAACAATATTAGAATATAGTACTGCTTTTTTTGTTTTACGATAGCACAAAGAGACTACATTTGACACAGTGGATTGTAGATGATCACGTTAAAATTCCTGAAATTTACTGGCCCTCGTATGAGATTTTTAAAATAAATTTTGAATCTACATACAAGAAAATATTAATCCCTGATCGTTTTCTATGTATAATATTTTCCTATTAAGATGGTTAAAAATTAAGAGATATAAATATATCTTATATTTTTACCCACCTGTCCCTTCTCCCTTAGGCTTTTATTTGAAAAGTACTAGCCTGGGCATCTACAAAATATGGTTGCTTTTGCAAATACTTTATCTTCAAGGAAATTTTCACCATCAAGCACTTTTTCCCACATTTTAATACTATATGAATTATGAGGAACACTAATTTTACGTATTTCTGTTAACTTATACTCAAATCATCAAAGCATAGGTATTTTATGAACATTTTACATCGTAATATATTGTTTTTAAAAAATATTTTAAATGCCTTTCTTTTTGTTTAGTTTTTGTTTCCTTGCTTTTGCTTTTTGCTTGTTTCACTTCTCTTGTTTGAAAACAGGAAGTGATTACTTGCCCAGAGATTAACTAGAAGAGAAAACATGTTGAATTTATTTCGATATCACAAACTTTGGAATTTTGAGTGATTTCTAAAATGGATACCATCTCTCTTAATTATACTGCTTAGATAAAAACAAAAATTTAGGAATGTTAGAAGTCTAGCGTTCTGCATCGCCCCTTCCTGACCACTGAACCAGTTTCCATCCTGTTGACTCACATCACTCTACATTTTTCATGGCTGTCCTTTTACCTGACTTAGTTGTGAGTATAATCTACCAATGTCAGCGTAGTGAATTACGAGCAGCAGCTTAAGGTAAACATCATTTACTCATAAGAAATTATTTCCACATCACCTTGGTTTTCGACTTGGCATTAAAAAAAAAAGAAATCCTGTCCCTTTTTATAATCACCTGTTTTACATTTGAAATAACAAAGAGCCTCGAATTTTGCCTTCTCTAGTCTGAGTGTGCCGTGAGCTGTGCTATGATTTATGACCTGAGCATCCAACACTCTCCATATACACTAACAAGATGGCCCACTGCGTTTGAAATATATCCCCCAAATGAAAGCAAACACAGCCTTGTGATATAAAGCCTTGTCTTCATGCAAGGAATTAAACATACACAAGTTCTAATTTTTAGTCTTTCTTTTTGCATTGCCTTTAAGAATGGCTAAAATAAGTTAAGATCCATGGGTGGACAGGATTTCACACAGTAGATGAGGGTTCTAAGGGGAATCCTGACCCTGAGAAAAAGGTGCAGGGATACTTGGCAGAATGTCAGCATGGTTTTCACTAGTACATGACAGGGACTCATTATGGGCTTGCTGTTGCCTGTAAGCTGGTTTCACTACCATCAACTATGAGGCCAGAATGCCTGGTTCCAGATGCTCTCACCAATTGACCGTAAAATTGCTATGCATTTCTGGCCAAACCCAAGATTTTAAAAGCTCCCCTTCCCCTCCCCTCAACACCCTAACCCCCAATTCCCTCTAAAAAGCTGCTCATTATTCTTCCTTTGCCCCCTGATCTCAGCAAAAGAAATACTTCTGGAATCAATTAGAAATGTCTGCCCTTGATGAGGTTTGCACGTGAGTTTGGAGTTGTGAGGCTTTGATAGTGGCAGCCAACAGCTGCAGTTTCAGGTGGTAAAATCTAAGAAGGAATTTTCCAGGGTTTATTTACCATCATAAAAATTTTAAAAATAGGCAAGACACGTTAGGAGACTCTCTCATATGCCTTTGAAAATGAAGTTAAATTTGGATTATATATTTATTTTATCTACAGTGAGCAAACTGGAGATCTCTGATTGGGGGAATCTTTCCATTGCTTTAATAGATTGTGTCAAATGGTTATAAATTCTGGAAATGGGGATCTCCTTCCTGAAGGTTAATGGTAAAAGAACATCTGTTATTTCTTCTGTCATATTAATTGCTTGACAACTAAAGATAGTCAAGGTTAAGGGAAATCAAAACCCATCTTCTGAAAATAATGTGAATTAATACTGTGTAATACGTTTGCCTGCTCTTTTTCTCTCTAGCTATATGTGTATATGTTATTTAATAAAAACTATAATAAGAACTTTTTTCCTTTTTAACCATAGTATTTGGTAAGCTTTTATTAATGCTCATTTGATAAGATGCTATAAGCTTCTTTTTATATTTTGTGTCCAATTAAAGCACATCAGCTATTGTAGCGTGAAAATGACATGATTTTCCTAAAGCCAAATTAAAAGGCAAAGTTAACACAGGTATTCAAATTATCACTGGGCACACGTCCGTTTCTTTCCTTAAGTACATGACATGCTTCCTGGAAGTCTGCTTCTGTTTCTCCTGCTGGCTAAAAAGCAGAGAAAGTTTCAACGGTACATTTTTAGCAATGAAATTTTCACTCATGCCTTCAAGAAATATTACCAATTTTTTTTTCTCAGAGGATCACCATTAAAAACAGAATTTTAGTTCCCAGAACTACCTATTACTTCTGTAGTCAAATGGAACTTTAAGCACCTGTTATTTCCTCTTAAAGTATTGCAATTTCTACTTATATAATGGTGGAGAGGTATGTAAAAGGAATTTTGTGTCTGTTTCTCTGGTAGTATCTTCATATTTAACGGCAACAGAGATAAGTTTAAATTTGCATTTTTATGAGAACTCTTATCACATGTGCAGACATCTGCCTACCGGTTAGTCTGGTTTCTAGATTGAAGTATATTAGTTAGTAAAACTAAATGAATAAATTACTGTATTATCAAGTGTACCTAATATATCATACAATTTTATTATATTCATGGAATAACTTTAAGTAGGCTGAAAAACTCAGTTGCTTAAAATACCTAATGTCACATGTATGCCACAATGTAATAAAGGTCAAAAAGACATATATTACCTAATAGTTTGCTGGGTAAAGTAGCATACCAACAGCAACAAAAACCAAAAGAAACAAGACTGAACAACTTAATTACCATCTTTCAAAAATAATGCCCCATTTATCCTTCTCAAGGTCCTCCATATGCTCTGCATGTTATTGGTGAGCCAAACTTCCTTTTACTGAGTAAAACAAAAAAAGCTATATGCAGCCTTTAAGAACATTTTAAAAGTTACCTCCTTGTGATCAACTTGTTACAGAAAGGAAAAGCTGACTAATTTGTTCATTCCTTTTCTCTGAGATGAAACATCCCGTGTGTTTTCTAAATATGTTCAGAACTAAGAGCAAAATCTGTCTGTTTGGTATTAAGCCCATTGATAGTTGCAAACCCGCTAATAACCATTTGGACATGCAATCTCAGAGAAAAGGATCTAGCTGATGGAGAATTACCACCTGACACCCTTACTTGTGACTCCTAAGTTTGCTGTTTAACTGGTATTATCTTCTCTTCACGCTTACATAATGGATCAGGGAATCAGCTGATACAGATTAAAAGCTAATATGGATTTTCAACACAGCTTATGCTGTGTTTTATATTATTCCTACCAAAATTCAATACCTGTAAGGAATTTGATCTAGTGTACGGCCCAAGAGAGTACTACCTCTTTTAAATTGTGTTTGTTTATGACAGTGTCTGATACTGCCTCAGCCTAGCTTTGTACAAGTGTTTAAAATACTGTGATGAGATGGAGAAAAAACTGGCATCAGGTTCCAGACACATGGATGTTATGAATTAACAACATGAGGAAAGTCACTAAGTTCTCAGTTTCACCATCTGTAAAGTCAAGGGAATGAAGTTGATTTCTAAAGTTACTTCAATGTTTAAGGTTTCATACTGGCTATGTAATTTTTGAAAAACAGATTAAATAGATACTATTGGTTTACATTCATATGATAAATTCACTAAGAAGAGTGCGATTCTGAGGAATCTTTGGGAAATGAAGTATTGAGTCTATGAGATTTTTCAGTACATGATGTGTGAGAACATAAAAGATAGGCCTGGGACAATAATAATCCTAATCGTGCTTTGCGAGAATTTAATTGCACCTGCATATAATCACCACTTCACCCTTTTCAACCTAGAGTCACTCCAAACAAATGAATAATCAAAACAGATTTTAAAAGTTTGCTTGCTATAAGTCCATTTTCCAGATAAGCTTTCTTACTGGTGATGATGGAGCTTGGAAGGGTTCCAGGCCAGTGGAAATGGAGTCAGGTCATTGGAGTGGGCTCGGAAACAAATCTGTGACTGGGAGAACACTGGATATTGAAATACTAATCCCAGTATCTATAATATAAATTGAAAGCAAGTCTTTAACAAGGCTCTCTGAGAATCCTTGTGCCAAAAACTGATAATAGCTGTGCATAGAGAGTGTTATCAATATTCAGCAACAGTGTTATTGTCAATGTGCCTAGAGTTAAGGCAACCAGAGGAATATATTCCTTCCACTTTGTTCTCCTTAAGTGTCAATTATAAATCACTGAGGTGTCACTCACAGAAAGAAGTCTCAATGTGAGACACATGAGTGGTTTACAATCAGCATGTGAAAGTGTTTAATCAAAATACATTAGTCAGATAACTTAGAAAAAACTTTGCTCTTCCATTTATTGTTAGTGATACTATGTGGAAATTGCAGTGCAAAAAAATATTTTCCTCAGTTTGCTAAATATTCTTCAGATGATTGCAGAAGGCTATGGATAATTTTGTATTAGATTTTCGTTTATTTTAAAACCAACAAGTAAAATGGTAGACTAATTTCAATGTGCAATGGTACTTTTAGCTCAGGCTTATTTCATTATTCCAGAGGAAAATCTTCATATGAAAATCAGGGAGATTCTTTATTTATATTTATCCTCAGTAATAATGGCCCTGAAAAAGTAGGTTATCTGACTGTATGAATACACAAATGTTACAAAGCAGCAAATGGAAGGGACTGTAGCCAAAGCTATAGTAGATTAATACATACTTGAGAATACCTGTTCCCAATTAACCATAGAATGTATTCCAGGTCATTACAGGTGTAAATATGACACCACCAAAAGAAACTAACAAAGCTTCAGTAACTGACCCTAAAGAAATGGAGATCTATGAACTGTCAAAGAATTCAGAATAATCTTCTTAAGGAAGTTTAGCGAACTACAAGAAGGCACAAACAGACAACTAGACAAAACTAGGAAAACAATGTATGAACAGAATGAGAAGTTTGACAAGGAAATAGCAACCATAAAAAAAAAAAACAACAGAAAAACTAGAGTTGAAAAATACAAAACCTGAACTGAAGAATTCAATAGAGGTTTTCAAAAATAGATGTGACCACACAAAAGAAAGATTCATCTACCTAGAGGACAGGACATTTGAATTACCCAAAGGATCAAAACAAATAAAAGAGAAAAAGAAAAAGTGAAGAAAGCCTACTATGGGAATGGTAATTACGGGATGCAATGAAAATATATAATATTTGCATTATGGGAATTCCAGAAGGAGAAGAGAAAGATGAAGGGATAGAATATTTAAAGCAACAGTGGCTGAAAACTACCCAAACATGGGGAGAGAAATGGACATACAGATCCATGAGGCCCAAAGGCTCCAAATAGGTTGAAACCATATAGGGCTAAATTGTCAAAAATCAAAGACAAAAAAATAATTTTAAGAGCAGCAAGAGAAGAGAAAAGTTATGTAGGAGGTAACCCCCATAAAAGTATCAGTGAATTTCTCAATAGAAACTATTCTGGCCAGGAGGGAATGGTATGACATATTCAAAATATTGAAAGAAAATAACTGTCAACTGAGAATTCTGTATCCAGTGAAGCTATTCTTCAGAAACAAAGTAGAGATAAAGACTCCTGAACAAACAAAAGCTAAGGGAATTCATTACCACAAGACCTGCCTTACAAAAAATGCTAAAGGGGGTTCTTTAGTGGAATTAAAATAACGCTAATTAACAACATAAAAACATAAAAGGGTAGCACAAATCTCACTGCTAATGGTAAATATATAGTCATAGTTAGATTTTGTAATATGACAATACTGGTGCATAACTCACAACTTTAGTTTAAAAGTTAAAAAAAGAACATGTAAAAATAACCATGACTACAAGTCTAATCTGTTTTAGTTATACAATATAAAAATATGTAAGTTGTAAAAAACAACATCCTAAAATATGAGGGGAAGAGAAGTGAAAGTGTAAAGTTTAGAAATTTTATTGAAGTTAAGCTGTTATCAATTTAAAATAGGCTGTTAAAATTCTAAGATATTTTATGTAAGCTTCACAGTAACCAGAAATGAAAATCCTATAGCAATTACACAAAAAAACTATAGACTATAAAGAAGTTAAAGCATACTGATAGCAAAAGACATCATGACACAAAACAGACAGCAGGGTAAAAAACAAGGAACAACGGATCTATAAAACAAACAGAAAACAATTAACAAAACGGCAATTGTAAGTCCGTATCTATCGATAATTTCATATAAATGTAAATTGATTAAAATTTCTGATCAAAATTCATAGAATAGCTCAAATGGATAATAAAAACAAAATCCAGCAATATGCCTACAAGAGATGCACTTTAGCCTTAGAGACACACATAGACAGAGAGTAAAGGGATGGACAAGATATTTCAAGCAAATGGTATCAAAATAAAAGCAGAAATAGCTATACTCAGACAAAATAGACTTTAAACTAAAAATGGTAAAAAGAGACAAAATCATTATATAATTATAAAGAGCTCAATCCGTCAAGAAGATATAGCATTTATAAATATTTATGCATCCAACAGTAGAGCACCTAAATATATAAAGCAAAATCTAACAGAGCTAAAGGGAGAAGTAATCAGTAATACAATAATAGTTGGGGACTTTAATCCCCACTCTCAATAATGGATAGAATATCTATACAGAGAATCAATGAGGAAACAGTGATCTGAACAACACTATAGATTAAATGGATGTAACAGACATATACCAAACAGACACATACAAAACATTTTATCTGACAACAGTGGAATACATTCTTCTCAAGTGCACATGGAACATTTTCTAGGAAAGACCATATGTTAGGCCACAAAACAAGCCTTAGCAAATTCAAGAAGACTGGAATCATACCAGATATCTCCTCTGATCACAATGGCATGAAACTAGAAAGCAATAACAAGAAAAACACTGGAAAAATCATGAACACATGGAAATTAAACAACACTCTCCTGAATGACCGATGGGTTCAAGAAGAAATTACAGTGGAAATAAAAAAGTTTCTTGAGACAAATTAAAATGAAAACACAATATACCAGACTTATAGGATGCAGCAAAATCAGTTCTAAGAGGGAAGTTCGTAACAATAAGTGCATACATTAAGGAGCAAGAAAGACCCCAAATAAATAACCTAACTCTATACCTTAAGGAACTAGAAAACAGAGAACAAACTGAGCCCAAAATTAGCAGAAAAAAAAAGAAAAGAAATAATGAAGATTAGAGCAGAAATAAATGAAATAGAGAGCCAAAACAATAGAAAAGATTAATTAAAATAGATGATTCTTTAAGAAGCTAAACAAAACGGACAAACCTTTATCAAGACTAACCAAGAAAAAGGACCCAAATCAACAAAATTATAAATGTAAAAGGAGACATTACAACTGATACCACAGAAATTCAAGAGATCATAACAGGCTACTATGAACAACTATGTGCCAATAAACTATCAACCTAGAAGAAATGGAAAAAAAATTTTAGAAACATACAACTTATTAAGACTGAATCAGGGAGAAATAGAGAATATGAATAGAACAATTGTTAGTAAGGAGATTTAATCAGTAATCAAAAATCTCCCAACAAATAAAAGCCCAGGACCAGATGGCTTCATTGGTGAATTTTGCCAAACATTTAAAGAAAAATTAGCATCAATCCTTATCAAAATCTTCTCAAAATTGAAGTGGAGCGAACACTTCAAAACTCATTTTACAAGGCCAGAATTATTCTGATACCAAAACCAGAACAAGACATTACTAGGAAAGAAAACTACAGGCCAATATCCCTGATGAGTATAGATGCAAAAATTCTCCATCAAATACTAGCAAACCAAATTCAGCAGCATATTAAAAAGGTCATTTACCATGATCAAATGGGATTTATCCCTAGGATTCAAGGGATAAATACACAACATACACAATCAATCAATATGATACATCACCTTAATAGAATGAGAAAATAATCATATGATCATTTCAGTAGACACAGAAAAAGCATTTGGCAAAATTCAACATCCATTTATTATAAAAGCTCTTAACAAATTAAGCATAGAAAGAACATATATCAACATATTAAATGCTAACTATGACAAGTCCACAGCTAACATACTCAGTGGTGGAAAGTTGGAAGTTTTTCTCTAAAATCAGGATAAGGGTGCCCACTCTCACCACCCCTATTCAACATAGTACTAGAAGTCTCAACTAGAGCAAGTAGGCAATAAAAAGAAATAAAAGGTATCAGAATTGGAAAGGAAGAAGTAAAATCATCTCTGTTTGCATGTGATATGATTTTATATAGAGAAAATCCTAAAGCCTCAAATAAAATTTGTTAGATCTAGTCAATGAATTCAGTAGTTTCTGGATACAAAATTAACATACAAAAATCAGTAGCATTTCTATACAATAAGAACAAAATAAGAAATCGATCTCATTTATAAAATGAGCAAAAACAATAAAATACTTAGGAATAAACTTAACTAAAGAGATGAAATTTCTCTGCTGAAAACTAAAGGACATCAAAAGAAATTGAAGAAGACACAAATAAATGGAAAGGTATCCATGTTCATGGATTGGAAGAATTAATATTGTTAACATGTCAATACTACCAAAAGCCTTCTATACATTCAGTGTAATCCCTATCGAGATTCCAATGGCATTTTTTGCAGAAGTAGAAAAAATAGCCCTAAAATTTATATCTAACCACAAGAGGCCCCAAATAGCCAAAGAAATTGCAAGAAAGAACAAAGCAGGAGGTATCACACTTCCTGATATACTGTAAAGCTATAGTCATCAAAACTGTATGGTACTGGCAAATAGACCAGTTGAACAGTATCAAGAGCCCAGAAATAAACTCGAGCATATATGGTCAATTAATATTTGATAAGGGAGATAAGAATACTCAATGGAGAAAGGACAGTCTCTTCAATGAATGATGCTGAAATAATTGGATATTCACATATAAAAGAATGAAACTGGACCCATATCTTATACTGCTTACAAAAGTTAACTCAAAATAGATTAAAGACTTCAATATAAGACCTGAAACCGTAGAACTCCTAGAAGAAAACAGGCATAAACCTCCTTAACATGGGTCTTAGTAATGATTTTTTTTTGGATATGACACAAACAACAAAATGAAAATTACATAAGTGGGACTACATCAGACTAAAAAGCTTCTGCACAGCAAAGGAAACCATCAACAAAGTGAAAAGACAACCCTTGAAATGGGAAAAAAAAATATTTGCAAAATATATATCTGATAAGGGACTAATATCCAAAATATATAAAGAACTCATACAACTCAATAGCAAACCCCTCCAAATATCCCTATTAACAATAGACAAAAGAGCTGAATAGATATTTCTCCAAAGAAGATCTAGGAAGGGCCAACACATACATGAAAAAATACTCAATATCACTAGTCACTGGGGGAACACAAATTAAAACTACTAGATATCATCTTATACCTATTAGAATGACTATCATAAAAAAACATAGATAAATGCTGGCGTGAATGTGTAACAAAGGAACCCTTGTATACAGTTGGTGGATTGTAAATTAGTACAACCACTGTGGCAAACAGTATGGAGGATCCTCAAGAATTAAAAAGGGAACTAACATATGATCCAGCAATTACACTTCTTAGAATACATTCAAAGGAAATGAAAATACTAACTTGAAAAAATATCTGCATCCTCATGTTTATAGCAGCATTAATTACAATAGCCAAGACATGGCTTTTAAGTTAAATAACTACTAGGATGTAATGTACAACATGATGACTATAGCTAACACTGCTGTATGACATATAGAAAAGTTGCTAAGAAAGTAAATTCTAAGAGTTCTCATCACAAGAAGTTATTTTTCTTTCCTTTCTTTTTATTGTATCTTTATGAAAAGATGGACGTTAGCTGAACCTAGTGTGGTAATTACTTCACAATATATGTAAATCAAACTATCATGCTGTATGACTTAAACTTATACAGTGATGTATGTCAATTTTTTTCAATAAAACTGGAAAAAGTTTTGATAGTTTACCAACATTTTTAAATCAGGAAACTTTAAGAACCTGGATTAATGATTTCTCTTGAAAAATTTAAAGATCTGGCAACACTGAACTGGCATTCCCATAGGACATTAATGAGTTAAAGCCAAAGAATGGTTTTGAGTCCATGAATGGTCCTCTAGGCAGGGTTTTGACTCTTTCGGGTCACAGACATCAAGAAGGACAGGCAAATAAAAGTTACAGACAGCATGTAAGTCCCTGTAACTTTGTGCCATGGAAGAAAATGACTAGATTACCTATTATAGATTAAAGGAGGATGTTTCAATATTGAGATGAAAATAAATGGAGGGATAAACCGCTGTTGTCAGCTTTCATCATTTGAGATATTTTAGAATTGGAAGAAACCTAATTATCCTTTTTGGCACTTTACAGATGTGCCCTACATGTGACATGGATCTAAGTCTTTTGCTGTTTGTATATTTATGGTTTGTAGGTGCATGAAATTTGTCAGGAGGTGCGCAGAAACACACACACACACACACACACACACACACACAGACAATAACATTGGAATACTCTGGGGAGAGAAATTGCATGGCAGGAGAACAGATGTGGAAGGGACCTTTTCACAGAATCTTTAAAGGTTGATTCATGTGAATGTACTACCTATTTTTATGACCTATGTTGATAGGCCAAAGAGTAATTTTTTCCATAAATGTATAAGAAATAAACATAATACACTAAAGCATGTACATTTAGATATATAAAATGGTTACTTGTAAATACAGTTTTAATTCAAACAAATGGATCTAATTAAAAAAAGAACAAGGTGCACTTCAATTTAGACAACTTTGCTTTTTGCTGATAACACTAAAATAACTGGTTTTTTCAAAGCCATATGTTGAATATACTCAGCTCATTTGTCTGATTTTAACCCTTGAATAATTAAAAAAATTAACCTCTTGACTAAAGTCAAACTGTTGAATTTTTCTGAGTATAACTTTTAAAAACTGCTATATGTTTTACTTCTAGATCTGTGATTTAGAAAAATGAGGGGGCTTGAAATATAAGGAAGGTATAACAATACCATATTCCTCTTATTATTTAGGTGTTACGCAAGAAAGAGTAAATTATCCCCTTAACTGTCAAATAAAAATTGCGTGATGAGGTAAGATTAGCAAATATCATGCTTTACCATTGAATCCTAAGCTCAGAACTCCTGAAACACTTTGTAATATTTAAATGTTAGAAATATGTGTTATGAAGAAATGAATATACAAAGCCCAAGTTATTTACTAAATAAAGTATTTGAGACCTAGACCAAACAACGCTGTTACTTCTTTCCCAATGGGATTTGAGTGATTACATCTGTCTTGGCAGAAGTGGATTGGTTTATCTTAATGTAAAGTCCATGTAATGCTTATATTATATTGTTTACATTGCTGATTGAATGCTAATATACAGTGTATGCAGTTTGAGATGCCTGTTTCCAGTTTGAAGGATATAGTTTTTATATGACAAAGAATACTATCAATGGGTTTTGATGTTTACCTGAATATAATGCATCTTTTTTGTATTACATCTACCAAGAAAGAATCAGTATTTTTCATCCTATTCATAACAAAAATCTATTTAAATGATCCTTTCTTTTATTTATAAGGAAAATGTTTAGTTATATTGAACAATAATTATATTAGCACTTATTAAGAATTAATATTTTATTACTAAAACATTGAGGTTTCATTCAACTTACTGGATTGAATACATCCATCAATCAGTCACATACTCAAGAAATATTAAGTACCAACTTTGCGATGGAATTGTTATCATAGAGGTTAGGAACAGGGAGTGGGAACTCACAAATTTTGGTTTGGGTTCTGGCTTTGATATTTACAAGTTGTGCGAAAATTAGTAAGTTTTCAAGCTTTCAGGGGATAACAATAGAATTGTTGCAAGAATTAAATGATATATTGGATGTAAAACAATTCTGCTGCATGGTACATATTTAACAAGTGCTAGCTGGTGTTGTTACTGATGATGAAAACAACAATAACAACAGCACCAGTACCAAGTATTGAGACCGATACTAAGGGAAAATGGCAAATGAGACATTATCCCAGTCTTTAAGAAGGTGGAGGAGATGATCAAATAGACTAGTGATTCCAGGAGAGTGTGATAAATGCTGTGTTAAAGTTATGCCCAGCATGCTCTGAGAGAACAGTGAAGAAAAGCATGAAGAATCCAGTTGTGGTGTGTGATAAGATTTCCCGAGGTGATGATGTGTATCTTGAGCATCAGTGGAAGTTTACAAACTGAAGGGTTTTGAGGGAGGGCATGTCAAGCAGACCAAGCAGCTTGGGCCAAGGCGGTAGGTGAGAAAATGGCCACCATGTTGGGGAATTGACAGTAGTTCTTTATGGCTCTAGTGTTAGGTGACGGTGGAAGATCACAAGGGATAATATTAGAAAAATGAAAAGTGTGATAGCAGAAAAAGAAGTGTAGAGAGTACACAATAGGAGTTTGGGGTTTTGTCCTCATGGCATCACCACCAATGCCATTGAAGAGTTTTAAGCACAGAGGCCGTTTGCTTAGACTCACATTTTAATATAATCACTGAAATGGTTTTGTAAAGAAAAAATTGGTAGGGAACAGGTAAGAGACAAGAAATGTATTAGGGATTAATTGTAGTAATCCTGGTAAGATATGACAGTGACTTGAACTAGGATAGTCACTCTACGGAGAGAGGGATACAGAAAAGTGAGAAATTTAGGATAATTTATGTCAGCATCTCAGGAAAATTACAGTCTCACCAGAGAGATAAAACTAATAGAAGAGAGTAAGATGACTAATTCAGGTAAAATGTTGAGAGAGGTTATATTTAAGTTTAGAGATTTATTCAACCAGTGAAAAAGCATCATACCATTTAGGTGGTCCTACATCCATATTCCTAGTTTCGAATTGTAATATATTTTTGCTCCACAGATTAATTCTAGGTCTGAAACCATTAGTCTGTTGCAAAATTAGCAATGCCCAAAACTCTGTGTTGCTTTAGCTTTGTTGAGAGAAACCCAAACTCCTTAAGGGAATTAGGACACCAGTATTTGTAATTATATATATGTATGCATTTATTTATTCAGTAAATATTATTGAGTGCCTATTATGTATCATACATGTCTGTAGGTGTTTCAGATATATCAGTGACCAAAAATATGTATTATTTTCTAAATGGGTAATCAAGAAATTCTTGATTTAAGCTTGGAATTGTATCATTTTATTTGTAACAGCCCGACTGATAGCCAAGTTGTTTCTTTTTTTAAAATCCCAAATCTGTAAGAGGAAAATGATAGCCAGCATCATCCACTGAATTTTACTGATAGTTAAAGTAAAAATTATTATTTTCTAAATCTTGTTTCCCATATGTACATGAGTGAGTACAAATTTCAACTTTTTTTTTTGCGGTATGCGGGCCTCTCATTGTTGTGGCCTCTCCTGTTACGGAGCACAGGCTCTGGACGCGCAGGCTCAGTGGCCATGGCTCACAGGCCTAGCCGCTCCACGGCATGTGGGATCTTCCTGGACCGGGGCACAAACCCATGTCCCCTGCATCGGCAGGCGGACTCTCAACCACTGTGCCAACAGGGAAGCCCCCCAAATTTCAACTCTTAAACCATGTTTAAAATGGAATATTACTCAGCCATAAAAAGAAACGAAATTGAGCTATTTGTAATGAGGTGGATAGACCTAGAGTCTGTCATACAGATTGAAGTAAGTCAGATAGAGAAAGACAAATACCGTATACTAACACATATATATGGAATTTAAGAAAAAAAATGTCATGAAGAACCTAGTGGGTAAGACAGGAATAAAGACAGAGACCTACTGGAGAACGGACTTGAGGATATGGGGAGGGGGAAGGGTGAGCTGTGACAAAGCGAGAGAGAGGCATGGACATATATACACTAGCAAAAGTAAGGTAGATAGCTAGTGGGAAGCAGCCGCATAGCACAGGGAGATCAGCTCAGTGCTGTGTGACCCCCTGGAAGTTAAAAAAAAACATGTTTAAGACATGCTACCAGAAGGAAAAATTTTGTCTGCTATTTCAGTACTAAGTAATAAATGGATCTCACTCCTCTGCTTTTCATGACTTTAAATCATTTTTGAAAGGCAATCACTACTATCATATACAAGTTTTGCAGAGGTTTTTGTGGTAAACATTACAGCAGATTTAAGTGGAAGCTATGAAGTTTGCGTCATTTAAAACTTGCGTCAGATAAAACTTGCGTCAGATAAAACTTGTGTCAGATAAAAATAAAACAGCAGTGAGGTGAAGCAAGGAGGTTGGTAAGGAATTGTGTATATGATACATTTTTTTTGTTTGCTAGTTTTGTAATTTGATCCTTTGAATTATATTTCTTTCTTTGATAGTAATAATCCCTGAAAGAATATGGTATCATAAATGCCAAAAGTGAACCCAGACCTACAAAAGATCCTGTTAATACTTTCCCTAACCCCTTTCATTCAAAAATCTTCTAAACTAAATATTCGGGCTTGTTTGCCTTTTCATGTCACTTAGAGGTATGCTGGTGTTAGGATAGGAAATGAGTTAAATATTTGATGGAATATCACCTATACTTATTATAATTTGATATTCAAAGCTTAATTAAGGATGAAATAAGGGTGAATGAACAAGAAGAGTGTTCAAGCACTCATTGACAGAAAGGCAATTTTGTGTTGAATATATTAAGAGAAAAAGGCATTGATATATTCTACCATAAAAGGTACATAGTTAGAAATTAATAGAATTGATCATTTTACAGTGGAGAGTTATGAAATATACTATATACTAATATGCTAATATACTATTGCAAAGGGTTCCTTAGAATGTAACTGAATATCAAATATAATTTAGGTTTTAATAATTGCTGTAGGAAAATATAAAATTTCTTAAAGATTTCCACTTGTGTAATTATTATTAGGTGCAAGAAAGGCAAAACATCCATTAAAGCAAAGGCCACTGATGTTTACCAAGTGTCTACTGCATTCTAAGTATGCATTTTCATGTACTCACAGCACCTTTTAGTATATATTATTATATGCACTTTTCAGATGAGGGAATTGAGACCCAGAAAGTTAGTTAACTTGTCTAAGGTCATATGATTGTAAGTTATAAGGGTAGAATTCAAACCTCTTTTCTAACTGTACATTTGCTATTATACTATACTCCCACATAATAGTATTATTTTGTCTCCTGAAGACTAACAATGACTGCGTTGATGAGGATATTAACACACATGACAGTTCCCTTATAAATACATACATTAATGAAATAAGCTATTTTTTTAAAGTCTGATCAGGACATCAAGCCCAAATCTCTTGACCTCCTAAAAACATTCCCATTCTGAGAACTTTTATTGATGAGACTGCCTAAAAACTTGGAAGACGTGATATGAAGCCTGGTCTAACTAATGGCAGGTGTGGGAAATGATGGAAGGTGGGAGGAGTTTACCAGTGAAGTGATTAACACTGGATTTTAAAAACAAGTTAACTCTCCTTAGGTGGGAAAGGATTTGGAAGACATACATGAATTTACTTCAATTTAATTTTTTAGCAACAACCTTGACCTTTCCCTCCTTCTTCATTGGTTCTGGTTTCCACAGCAATGTTCTCTTGTGGGTTTTATTCTTGCCTTACTAGCCCCTCCTTTTTAGCTGCTAGAAGCAACTTTTTTTCTCACCATCATTTCTCGTAGTGCCTCAGGCTCAGTTCTCTTACTTTCACTCTGTGTCATCTACTCCCAACCCAAGACAATTTACCTTAGTCTCGTGGATTTCAACGCCTTCTAAATGCTATTGACCTAAAATTTTATCTACCTTTTCCTGGTTTCTCCATTGAATTTCAGACTTATTAAATCTAATTACCTACTCTGTATATAAGTGGGGCAATGCAAGTTTGGAAATAATAGGAGCTGTCTAAGCTGAAGATGTAAATTTGGGAGACAACCATTTAAAGATCCATGGGAATTGATGAGTTTGGAGAGGCAAGTTAGGTTTCTTATATTATTCTAACTACAAAAATGCAGACATAAAACAATCTCACTGCTCACTCATATTACTTTATTTGAATACATGTAAATCTAATTAAGCTCTATAATGGTTATTTCTATTTGAAACAATTTTTTGTTTGTTTTAGAACCACTAGTTAGCATTCTAACCAATTTATGTATGAGAGAACAGATAAAATTACAACTTGGTATTATTACCAGTTCTTCAATTCTGTATGAAGCAGCAGGGATTCAACCTCCTATACCAAACATTGATCTGTTAAAGATCTAACAGATGTAAATACTTGCAGGCAATGTGATTGGGTGAAGATGATTCATTCTGTGCGCTACATTTTAAATGAAATTCAGTGTCATGAAATCTACTCTTCTTTGAAACATACTTTCATTCATCCCTTCATTTGTCCACTCATTTCACTCATCCCTCATTTGTCCCCTCATTTATAATCCCCAAAATACATTTATTTTAAAGTTAGTTTACTTTTTAGGATGCATAGAAGTACTTGGTCTTCTGGTTCCTGAGTAGAGACTGCAGTAAGGGAGGGAGGAGGGCTGTGGAGGTACCCACACGTGGAAGAGTTTTAAAGTGCATCTCCGTCAGATGCTGACCTTCAAATTGCATAATCAGAGGTGAGAGCTTCACAGTTTTACAGCTAGCAAATCTGAAAGCAGAGATACAGCAGCAAAATATTTTGTGTAACACCTTGAATGATTAAGATTAAATTATATATATTATTTTTATCTATGGTTAGCAATAAATTCTTATAACTTAAATATTTGCCTATCAAATGAATGTGTGGAATTTTACCTTTTCCTTTGGGGGTGATGAAAATGTTTTGGAACTTGACAGAGGTGGTGGTTGCCCAATACTGCGCTAAAGGCCTCTGAACTGTACACGTTTAAGTGATTCATTTTATGTTATGTGAATTTGCCCTCAGTAAAAAAAAAAAAAGAAAAAGTGTCACGCAGAGGAAAAAGATGAAATCAGTGTTTCAAATTTCTCTAGATTGTAAAAAACAAAAGTAAAAATCCCCCTGTTTACATACAAGAAAGTATTTCTAAAGTACTTAGAAAACAGACCTATCCACCAGAGATAAAATTTTTGTAGCATATTCCCTCTAGCCAAGCTAAGTCACTGCTTAATTAAAGCCCCAGATCCTCTATTATGTCTGCCTGGGAGCCTTTAAGCGCTTTCTTCAGTTAATTGCTAGAGCTAAGAATCCACTGGAGAGTGACTTCCTTTTGCTACTCAAAGTTCGGAAGGTGGAGCCCAGGTGCCTTAATTTATCTGCCCACGATCAAAAGGGCTAGCAATCTGGTAAATGTCAGAAACAGCCGGCAGGACGCGGCCAGACGCTGCACTCAGAGACAGGTGGACGAAGGCTGCTAAAGAGATTTCACCCCTGAGCGCTGCCTCGGCAGCGTCTGCATTTTGTGAACATGTTGCTAGCAAGCTTTAAGATGTGCTGGGTGAGCAGGTGGGTTGCACTTGACCCTCCCATGTCCCCTGGCAGAATTACAAAACGCTCTTCTCTGGGGAGATGCTGCCTATCTTGCAGGTAAGGGTGGATTTAATCAGTCTTCCCATCTGCCCCTTTTTCCAAAATCCTTTTCTCAGTTTGGAAGATCTCTGACCCGGTAGAGATGAGCAGTGGGGGTGGATGTCATTGTATCCCCTTTAGCTTTGCTGAGTGAGGGGATACACCCCTATTTTATGGGTAATCACTCCTCTCATTGCCTGTCTCCCCTTTTTATTTTGTCTTTCCCCACCCCCCAGAATAATTGAGAATGTAAATTATATAATTATAAAATATGTTCTGTTATTGAAATGTGATTTTTGGCTTAAGGTGTTTCCTCTTCTGGCATTAATGTTTGGTACTGTTATAGGTTTTGAATGAAAGAAAGTGTAGAGAGAGTGGGTATATTTGATTCCAACTTTAGAAAGCCTGTGGTTGCCCTTGGGCTGCTTCCTACCGGAGAGCCCTTGCTCCGTATCTCACAGACTTAGAGCTGGGACAGTTTGCTGCCGCGATAAAGAGACCCAGTTACTTTCTTTTAAGGAAATTTGGTGGCATATAACATAGTGATATACATGGTTACATATGTTTGGGTGCCCCCAGGGAGGGAAGTGGAAAGTTTGACAATCCTGCGTATATTTTCAGATGTTGAAGTTCATGAACTCTAAAGGACCAGGTGTCAAAATGGTTTTGTTTATGTGGTTTGGGAAAATTACAGTCTAAATGTAAATACAATCTAGGCTATCTTGATTTGCTGAAATATGTGTAGGGCCTGATAAGACAAATACTTAATAAATGCCTTTCGAATAATGTAAATGCTACAACCTAGAATTTAGTAGATATGTCTAAACTGGAAGTAACTCATAGTTTAGTTTCTCTGTGACTTTCTCAATGTGCATCAAAACACACAAAGTAGTCAAATTCCAAGTACCTGAAGATGAGTATAACAGCCCAGATCCTGGAATCTAAAGAATGTGCTTAATATATTCAATGGCACACATTTAAATGACAAATTTCCCCAAAATCATTAACTCAGAACACATCACTCCATAAAATATATTTTATTCAACAGCAATCCTTAAACATGAATCCATAGGATGAATTTTGGGATTGAAGATGAAGAATAGCAAGTGGGTATGCTGAAAGTTAATGGTGGATATTTTTTTCCCTATTGAGTCAACCAATTTTATAGGAAAGAACGGTGTCCGCCAAATTTAAAAAAAACAAATAAACCCTAAAATAGTATGGTTGGTTTGATTCAGTTGGCACTGAGATTTTCTAAGTAAAGGAAAGAACTGGGTGGACATATATTTGTGGTGAGAGGATAGTTTTAGGGTTTTTTGTTCTTTTGGTGGGTGTGATGCATTTCTTTTGTTGTCATAATTTGTGATGTGAATTGAATGTGGTAGAAGTGATGGCCCTTAAATTTTTTTTGATGTGGATGTGTTTGTGTTTATGTGTGTATAGAGGTTATTTACTTTTCACTTGAATGAAAGAATTTAAATAATATAGTGGATTTCTCCCAGTCAAGCACTTAGCTTTGAGATTAGTGTGTATTTTTATAGGGCCCCGTTTCTCTCATGTATTTTAGATTAGATCTGCTTATGATGAAGTATTTTCTCATGATAGTGATTCGTTTAAGACACTAAACTAATTTCTTTATGGATTGGTTATATATGTGTATATGAAATTCCTACACTTGGCTTAATGTGATCTATTTAAAGTAACATGAAGACTACTGTTAAGTTTTGGTGAGAAATCTGAATATTGTGAGTGGCTACAGAAACCATAACTGAAAACAAGTAATGTGTAGAGTGTAGACTGCTACTGTATTATCTAAGTTATGGATATGAAAGCTAAAGTATATTTATCTACACATACTACAATAAATCTTAACAGTAACTGGTATGCAGAGAACATTTGAAAGGTAGTCCTGGCCAGACACAAGTCGTTTGGCAGTGGCCTTGCCTAGTATATATTTTCAGGCCTGTCTGCACAAAGATGCTGGCATGTTAACCATGATTTCTATTCCAGGTGATGGATTTCTATCCAAGTAAGTGAGTGACTAAATATTTTCCGGTGGAATCTAGGCACCATAAAATCACTGAAGCCAAATAAAAAAGTTGTCGACCTTTCTAAAATGTAATTATAATAGCTTTGCGTACCACTATGACAGAAGAAATGTTTCCACTTAGGTCACCAAATAATGGAATGGGTTGAACCTAATTGGGAAAAAAAAAGGTAATACGAGTATACTGCTAATATTTCTTTTTATCAGCAGTAATGAATGTCTTACTGTGTTTTTATGAATTTCCAGAAAACTTCCTGGTCATTAACAATAACTGAATACACTGATTCCACATCCAACTCTATCAAAGAAAACAAATCCAATCTGAACCCACTGAAAACCCATGCCATCATCACTTCATCTCATTTATTCTACACAGAACCAGTTGAGAAACCGAACACTTTACATTAGTTTATTTGTGTTACCCTAAGCAATTAGAGATGAATATGCCTTCCCAAGCGATATAAATGTGAGGCTCCCTTTGTGGCAGGTTGTTTAAATTTACAACATAAAGCTAGCATTTCCATCTCCAATAAAATCCAAACAGACATTTAATTTTGGTGCATGACATTTCTGACTAAAATAGAGCCAGAAAAGGCTCTAGGACAGCTCTTATTGTTCATGAATTCGAACAAATTGGGGATCTGTGAATTTATAGCCAGGTTTTTCTGTACTATTGTTTAAAATAGCACACATGGAAAACACGCCATGGGTGTGTTGTAATTCAGCTTTAATGATGTAACACTTGGTTTCAGTCAGTTGTTGGAGGGCTGCAAGTGACATTGGTTTTGTGCTTCAGACGTTGCATGTAACTTAGCAATTATAGTAAGGCTTTCAATAATGGCTGTTGGCGGGATATCCGCAAGTGAAGTCATAGCAATTTTGAAAGAGAAAGCTAATAAAAATACACCTGCTTGTAGTGGAAAGTGAGCCTTTAATATATCTGCTTTGAAGTTGGGCGAAGCCTTTGGTATTAACTAACAGATATTATGAAGTAAGAATAATCCACTGCCCCAGGGGAGAGCAAGGTTGAAGTTACAAAAGACTGTTATTTTCTAATCACCGACTTTTCAGTCACTCTAATATCATGAAAGGAGAATAGAATGAGGTGATTTTTTTTCTGAAATACCTCGAAGACATTACTATTTGAAAGCAAATCGTAATTGTAAATATACAAGCTAGCACATACATATTCCTTAAACTAGTCAACAAGGGCATAAATAACACTTTTTAGTAAGTGTGTTTTTGTTGTCAGAGACTTCAGAATGATGTGAAATTTTACATTCTAATATATCACTTCAAGATGACGTTTAAAGTTTCAAATTTTGCTTTATGAGTTTTTCTTTCTCCTTCCTACTTTTCCCTGGCCACTTCTAAAGTCATTTATTTATAGTTCTTTACATGTAAAAAAAATGAGAAAGGTGTTCGTGAAACTTCCTTTTACATCATTTGGAGTATTACTGCTCTCAGGAATCCTCTTTGTGATATGGGAAATTAATTCCCTCTGTTGTTCACTTGCTTCCTTCACACTTACTTGGGCTTACTTGTAGTCTATAGTAACTTTAATGGGAAATTTAAAACATTGAGTCCATAATAAATGCTGATATATTGACATCACTGGAAGAAGAGATATTTAAGGAATAAATACAGTTGGAATTTGGAAGTTCTGCAGAGAAAAATGACTATTAAGTACCATACTACAATTACTTTTACCACTTTTCCTGATACTTATTGCAATAATATTTTTAACTCTTAAGTGTGATGTCTAGATTAGTGTGAAATAATTTGTACAATCAGTATTTTTCCAAGTGCTTTAAATATGGATGGTTTTCTGTAGCCATTTTCTCTACAAGTGAATTTTTTTTTTTTTTTTTTTTTTTTTTTTTTTTTTGCGGTACACGGGCCTCTCACTGTTGTGGCCTCTCCCGTTGCGGAGCACAGGCTCCGGACGCGCAGGCGCAGCGGCCATGGCTCACGGGCCCAGCTGCTCCGCGGCATGTGGGATCTTCCCGGACCGGGGCACGAACCCGTGTCCCCTGCATCGGCAGGCGGACTCTCAACCACTGCGCCACCAGGGAAGCCCCTACAAGTGAATTTTTGAACCCATGGCAGTAACTTTCTTTTTTTTTTCTTCTTCTCTTTTTTTTTCCTTTTCAATTCAGTAGTGCATCTCAATAGAGAGTATCAAGTAACCCAAAGGGTATACATTAGCACTTGTCAGGGCCACATCAACATGCTAAGCACATTGAAACTTATTACCAAGTTCAAAGAGAGTATATGGACTCTAAATCCCTTGTTAATGTGGTAAAGAATCATCATCAACGTGTTTGTTTTATTGAAAGGAAGTTACATTTTATTTCTCATTTATGAAATGGACTTTGATGTTTCTTTAAGCCAGAGGGATTTTTTTCCACAGTTCATTTACTATATCAGCTAAGTGCACTCTTGTTATAGAATGAGAAGTCGTTTTGGGGGGAAAGGAATAGAGTTGTTTTCTCTATAGAATTTCAGTGTGTAATTTGCATTTAACTTTGAAAGTGGATTGTTGTTGCATCTTGACACCTGCTGAGATGAGTATCCATTTCAGGCTACAAAGTGGTGCTCTGAAATAAGTATCAGCAAGCTTGTTCAATTTTGTCAGCTGTGTCATCACAGTACGAGATATTATGGTAAAATAGAATTGAACTCAATTTTCTGGTTGTATGTTTGGGCTATAAGCTTTTCCTTCTAGTATGCATCAAGAATTTCTATTGCCGGAGAGATTCCAAGGATTAAAAAAGGGAAACTGATCAATTTAACACTCATATGCCCAGAAAGCATCATGTAATTTATACCACAATGTGAGACATTGGTATTATTCTGTAATATCTGCCAGAGGATCGAGAGGTGAAATATAGTTTTAAATATCATTATGTAACAAAAATGTAAAATGTATTTTTATTTTGGTAATGAATATAAATATAAATTATTTGGGTAAATCATTTTATTTTGAATAATAGTAGTTATTTATTAAGCCCCAACTAAGTACCAGGCACCCTCTTGGGCCCCTGACTTCATTTAGTTTATCTCATTTCATATTAACTATTCTTGGAATTATACAGAATGGCCTTGTTTCGTATTTTGACTTGCCCAAGGTCATACAACTAATAAGCGGAAAAATCAGGATATCAGGTTAGGATGGGCCAGAAGCTGGAGGCGAGGTAGGCAAGGGAAAATGAGGTGAAGTATCAGAAAGAGGATACAATGAGAGAATATATTAAAGAAAAATGTAAGTGAAGTACACGGAATCCAGTGCCTGAAGATGTGGTCTTTTAAAATTTTTGTGAGAGTTCCTGATAAGAGAGATTTTGGTCTCAGGGGTGCTTTTGACAGTTGAAATCCATTCAGTTCCTCATGTTTGCTGCGTTCCTGTGATAAACCAGAAGCAGGCACGGAGTAAACTGTCAGTAACAGAGAGGGGAGTCCTGACAGGGAGGAAGATGCCCGTGTCCAGTGAAGGTGTATATTAACATTTTTTGCTCACAAAAAGACTGACATCATTTTTTTGTTTAGTGCAGTCTTCTGTGTCTTTTAGGACCCCAGGCTCCTTCCATCTTATGGTTTCTCCTCCCTCTCTTCTGAAGGAAGAGTAGAAGGGGAGGAGAATATTGTCCACTAGAGGGCTTTAGGCTGTGGTGGAAGCAGCACATATAACCTCTCCTCCCATTTCATTGTCAGGACTTAGTCAGATGGCCATTCTTAATTAAACATGAGGCTGAAAAATACAATCGAGCCTAACAAGAGACGGTTATGTTTTAGCAAACACTTAGTCTTGGCTATAAGTTGCAAAAATCTATATGGTAGCACAGCCTGTCCTGAGAGAGGTCTCTCTGTTTTTTTCTGTGTTTAAGCACCAGCCCCACCTCTCCCCCCTGCCCCAACATACAATTTTAATAGCACCTTTCGCAATTTTTTAAAGCACATACTGTGTGCTAGTCACTATACTATCCACTTGGTTTACATTTCTTCATTTTATCCCCATAACAATTCCATAAGATATGTTACTCATGTTATAGTTATTTTGGCTACATAACAAGATATCCTAAATCTTAGGGGCTTAACAGTAGCAATCATTTATATTCTCATAGCTCCTTTGGGTCAGGAATTCAGGAAAGGCTTAGCTGGGCAGTCATTACTTAGCTGGGAGTCTATCTCTGCTGCACTGGCAGTCATATGTTGGCTGGGGTTGAAATCATCTAAAAGCTTGACTAAGACTGGAGGTCTTACTTCCAAGGCTTGAAAGATGAAACCGGTCATGGACTTGGTAACTTCAGTTCCTCTGTATCGACCTGTCTTCTTGCTTGCTTAAATGTCTTTAAAACATGGCTTCTGGGTCGCTCAGAGTGAACAATCTAAGAGGTGAGGGGAGAAGCTGTAATGCCTTTTATGATAGTTTAGAAGTCACCCAATATCACTTCACCGTGTCCTGTGGGTCACACAGGGCCAATCCTGATTCATTGTGGGAGGATCTTTTATATAACAGGGTGACTACCAGAGGGATAGATCACTGGGATCATTTTGCAGGTTGATTCATACACTTCCATTTAGGAGGTAAGGATGGTGAGGCTTAAAGGAAGGTTAAGTGTATTGCTCAAGGTCACATAATTAGCGAGCCCATACCTGCACACAGAATGTTTGGCTTTAAAATTCATACTATTAACAATGAAAATACATTGTCACTATGAGCAGATAAAGTACGTACGCATGTGTTTCTCCCAGAAAAAAATACGTGCAGCCAGTAAGCACAAACAGAAGCTAAAGCTACTATAGAAATTCAGATAGTTCAAATTTGAAATAAAGGGAGTGCTTAGTATCAGAAAAGCTCAGAACTTTCTTGCAACTCAGGTCTAGAAATTACAACATAAATGATTATCAAAATATTCATTTTCCATACATACATATTGTATTAGTAAGTCATCAGTTCCTTTTTGGGTATTGAAATTAGCAGAAGAGGAGGAACTAGGTGAGGATTATAGTTAGGGTTGAAATTCAACCTTACCAAAAGCCCCTTTCTGGAGCCGGGACAATTGCTCCTATTTTTTTTCTCCTCCCCCAAAGATAAAGTTAACTATTATCAACGGTTTTAAAGTGAAGCACAGTTAGGCTGTGAGCCTAGGATTCTATTTTCTTAGACTATTTGTAAGTAGGTTGGCAGATGGATATTTTAGTTTTATAATACTGTGAAATAATCCAGCTTATCATTGGTGATTACAATAAAAAGAATATAATGCTTAAACATTAATAGTCTCAAAAAGTTAAGAAATTTTTGTATAATGTCTTGTCGTTAAATTTAGTGTATCAAAAATAAATGATGGGCTTCCCTGGTGGCGCAGTGGTTGAGAGTCCGCCTGCCGATGCAGGGGACGCGGGTTCGTGCCCCGGTCCGGGAGGATCCCACATGCCGCGGAGCGGCTGGGCCCGTGGGCCATGGCCGCTGGGCCTGCGCGTCCGGAGCCTGTGCTCCGCAGCGGGAGAGGCCACAGCAGTGAGAGGCCCGCGTACCGCAAAAAAAAAAATAAATAAATAAATGATGCCATGCAATTCCATACGTTAGTGACATTTCCCCCTCTACCAGTCCATAAGCTTCTCGGGCACAAGATACATGTCTCGTTTTATTTGCAGTCTCTGACATTACGTACAGAGTTAATACTCCACTAACTTCCGCAAGCTGCATCTTCACTCTCTACCAAACTCAACAAGAAAAGACATTCATGGGAATGAATCTCCCTTATGCTCCTCCAGCAAATAGCATCCAAACTCCCACAGGAGAGTTTGAATCTGAAGCTACCGCTTCCTATCCCATGATCACTCTGTTTCCCTTTCTGTAAAATGGAGAGTCAGGGACATTGGTTTTGAGAGGATTAAACAGGATAATGAAGTTAATGAAGAGAACATTTCTAATACAGATAACAGTAAGTGACAACTATAGTGACTATATAAAAATGGTACCTGCTAGTTGCTAGGTTATTCCACTCTGAAAGTAAAGATATATTTGAATCCTTCTTCTGTCATTTTCATTTCAGAAACAAATGTTTTTCCTTCAGGCAAGTACTCATTGTTTACCTGGCCCCAGGCTTCTTGATTATAGTCAATGTCTTGTCATGCTTTTTAGGAACTTCCAATTAGTTGTGGAGGTTTTCTCCCTCTGCCCTATCAAACTTTAACTGGAGATCCTCATGACCTCTCTTCTTATATTTCTGAAATTTTTAATAACTTGTTTTTATTAGCCGTGATTTAAGTCATTGAAAAAAATGCTTAGTGGGCATAACTATGTGCCAGGAATTTTCTTAGTTTCTAGAGGTATGTCAGAAACAATACAAACAAAAACCAAAGCCCTCAGGGGGCTAACATTTTAGTAAAGAAGGAAAGACTGTAGAAATAGTTTAACAAAATACACCCTGTGTTACATAGTGATAAGTCAGATGTGAGGAATAACAAAACAAGGGAAGTGAAGAGGGAACTGGGGAGGGAAGGACTGCAAGAGATGTGTGTGTTCCAATAAACTCTCAGCAAACACCTGAAAAAGGTACAGGTGCAAACCATACAGTTATTTTAGGAAACAGGGGTCCAGGCAGAGAGAAAGGATAATTCTAAACCCTGCTATGAGAGGATGATTGGTGTGTTCAAGGAAGAGCTATAAGAGCAATGGGACTGGAAAGGATGGATGGAAGGAGAGAGGAGTAGAAGATGCGTCGAAGAAGTAACATGGGAACAGAGTTCATCAAGACTTATTGGCTAGTATTAGGGATACATGGGAAAATATTGGAAATTTTTGAGCAGAAGAGTAATGTGATATGACTTAACCTTTCAAAAATCACTTGAGGTGGTGCAGTGGTTAAGAATCCACCTGCCGATGCAGGGGACACGGGTTCAAGCCCTGGTCTGGGAAGATCCTACATGCCGCAGAGCAACTAAACCTGTGCACCACAACTACTGAGCCTGCGCTCTAGAGCCCGTGAGCTACAACTACTGAGTCGGTGAGCCACAACTACTGAAGCCCACACACCTAGAGCCCATGCTCTCCAACAAGAGAAGCCACCACAATGAGAAGCTGGTGCACCGCGACAAAGACCCAACACAGCCAATAAATAAATTAATTAAATTTTTAAAAAATCACTTGAAAACTTAGCTTTAAAAGGAATATTGATTGACTATTTTGAAGTAAAAGCATATGCGTTTCCTTCGCCTGTGTAAAACCCTCAGTGACTGCTTCTGGGCATCAGGCTTAGTATAAGATCCTTTTTGATTAGCTTCTCCAACGCCAGATTTTTCTTTCAGTTATCCTGGTGTCTTCCTCTTTGAAGGAATGCATTTTTCAGAGTTACTCTAGCCTGGGTACAGGCTACTCATGTGGGAAATATCTCCTTTCCTTGTTCTTCAGTGACAATCCTCTTTTTAAAATTTGCCTGAATTTTTAATAACTTAAGAAATCAGCTTACCATTGTCTCATGGAGGCCTCTAGTCTCTCGCTCCTACTTCCAAACTACATACACCCCAAAGGTAGATAACCTTCCTGTTGTAGCGCGTTGTAATTTATATTTCCTATATCATTGTGCTATCGTTGTCTCTTTTCTACCCTTTTCTTTTGCATTAAACTCCTAAGTTTCATAACTGAGTTGCAATAAAGGATATGCAGCCTCCTTAACTCAGTGGCTGACACACTGTTGGTGCTGAACAAATGATCTTTGCATGTGAGCAAGTGAGGCTCCAGGAAGATGCATTAGGCTAAGTCTGGTCATCCGTACACTTGCTCCTTTTCTTTCTGGAATTCAGGTTCAAGTAGTCTTTTTGGTAGCTGATACAGTCTCCCTATCCCAAGGTGTTTTGTCTCCTCAAACACTGGTTCCTCCTTCTTCTCTGATCTCTAGCCTCAAGGATTTTTCATTTTTAGTGTTCTTTCTCCTAATTGCAAATATAAAATAGAAAATATCATTTAGGTGGTCTTCAACAGAGAAGTCACAAAACATTTCTCCCATACATAGTAAGTTGAGAACAGAGCTGAGTTGCTATGTGTATTCTAGGCAGTTAACTAGACCTATTCTTAAGCTAAGAGGTTCATTCCTGTACAAGGGCTTCATGACACAACATGGGGTTCAAACCTTTGCCTCAGCATAATTACAAATACTAAACATTGTGAACTTTCAGGATTGATCAAAAAGAATTGAAATAATTTACATAAATCTACAAAAGCCAAAATTCTATTCTCTGGAAAGTTGTAAACTTTCCAGCATTTCACAAAATCTTTCCTATGTTAGTGCTGGGACTACAGTTTTTAAATCTTTTCCAAGATAATACCTGGCAGTCTGACAAGTTGAATTACTGAAGGCAGGATACAGCAAACCTCTGTTTTTTTCTTTTTCACCATACCTGTTGCACACAGAAACCCTTCTCCTATGATTACCCTATTTCCCAGAGGGCTAAAGATGCAACCCACAACAAATGGTATCTGTTTGTCTCAAGTAGGCCATTTGCATTTTTGAAATTGATGTCCATTCCAAAATGGTGATCCTAGAGTTTTGTCATCTCCTCACAAGAGAGAAGGCCACTTCTTTAAGTGAAATCATTATAACCACATGTAAGAGATACTATATGATCAAGATCAAGAATGAATGTTTCATATGATCAGTCGGTTCAGAAAAAAATAAGAAAAATGGAGGTAGAATAATCTTTAAAGCATTATTGAAAGCTCTGGAGAAGTCTTTGCACAACAGATAGAACATTGAGAGGCAGGTACACAAGTAAAGAGGTCTGTGGGTTTTGTGTTGGAGAATCTATATTCAGGAAAGGGGACTCTAAAGAGACAAAGTAATGTCAACTTTGAATTAATTTACATTTTGCCAGGATACTACAGTCTAAAAATCACCTATTTCCCCTTCCCTCCACTCATATTAAACTGCTCTATGTCAGTTTCTAAGTAATGAAATATAGCCAAATGTAAAACTTGGTGAGAATTTTGCCATATAGATGCCCAGGCTCCATCTAGTGGCAGAAGGTAACTGTAAGTTTTTACCATTTTCCCAGAGCCTTAAAAAAATATATTTAATAGAGTTTGCATCTTGAGGACACTATGAATTAAGTTTTATATTCTTTCTAAGAAACAGTAATATCCAAGGTTAAAAACTTGTTTCCACCATATTAGTTTTGTACCACTTCTAATGAGACTTTTATTTCTTCTGCTTTATAAAATTTAACCTACACAGTAATTACAGTGAATATCCATTTTTGTAAGTTTTTGTTCTTTTGTTTTCTTCATTTTTTTTGTCATTCAAGAGGACAAACACAAATTTCACAATCAAGGTAAGATGCCAAAAATTGTCTCATGGTTCAAAAAATTATAAAGCTTATGAACAAAAACTAATAATAAATTAATGAAACAATGATATAATTAAATAAAGTTAGAACTGGGTGAAAAATCTAAGTTGACTAGCTAAAAGTGAGATACGAAGTGGTAAAGTACAATACCATATTTTCAATTTAAGCATTTTACTTCTTACATGGTATTTCTTTCAGTGTCTTGAGTTGTTATTTTCTCCTGTTTCAACAGTTTTTTCCTTAAATATATTTTAAAGTCCTGATGAATTAAGGTATTGTCATTTGCCTGTGCGTACATACATATGATTTTGTGTGTGTGTGTGTGTGTGTGTGTGTGTGTGTGTGTGTGTGTGTGTAGGGTGTTTTACTCTTTATCAGATCAGTTTGGATGTGAATTTCGTGAGGGAAGTTAGTTTAAAAAAACAGTTATCTTAACAGCTTTTTATAGTAAATTTTAATCTGAGATTAAATTATGTATTAAATTTTACATATAAATATTAAACATATACTTGTTAATATTTATAATTACGTATATCTGAAAATATTAAATAAAATAGATACAATTTATTCACTTCTAAAACCTTCCCAATAAAAGTGTCATTGCAAATTTAACATGCATTTTGGTTTGCATATAAAATCTGAGCATCTCTGCGTAAGACCAACTCTATATATCTATTATAAAAGATTGGGAGTATTTCAGTATCCTACCTGAAATATTTCAGTAGGTTGCTGTAGCATGGAATCAGAGATATATCAATTGTTTAAATAAAGAAACCATGAAGAACAACAAATGTTTTTAAATAAAACTGGAAAAATCATTATAATTTGACAGCATCCCTCCTACCATCTCCATATTAAATATTTATATTGTACACACTGTATTTTTCCTCTCAGTTTTTCTCTTACCCCCATAAAAGGAAGGTAATGGGATTTCTCCCATGATGGTTATTATTTTCCCAGTATGCCTTCCCCTAATTCTTTCATATCAAAGAATTAAAAAACAAAACAATATAAATATATATACAAAAACTTGAACAGTCAATTTGTTTCTGACTTTTGGAACACATTCTTAAGGTAAATTGCCTGTATCAGTGCAGATTAGTTAATTAATTTGTTCTGGTCTTAACTATATGAAAAACAAGATTATTCTTTATCAGTATATTTGCTTATCGTCTTTTTATATTGGAAGTTTAAAAGAATTCTTATTACTCCAAAGTTTGTACTATTCTTGAAGTATGAGGTTTTTATTTAAGCATTAGGTATGCCTAATTTCTATCCTTTGTTTTTTAGATTATACAGGTTGATCTTCATAGTTACGTATATATAGCTTACTATTTTCTTTACACAGAAAAAAGTTAATATAGTATATTTAAATCAGAATTTACCAGTCCTGATAACTTGTGCTTTTACTCTCTTCACCTCTTATTGGCCCATTCCTATCCCATTTGGTATGACATACTTCTGACAATTTTTCATTAAGATTCATAAAGTGTATTTGATTTTTCAATTGACATTTGCTAATGATGTGTTATTTGGTATTGCGTTTTTCTTATTAATCATATATTTCTATTCAACGAGGAAATAAAGTTTCCTGTAGTAATTAAAAATTTTTAACATCTTTATTGGAGTATAGTTTCTTTTCAATGTTGTGTTAGTTTCTGCTGTATAACAAAGTGATTCAGCTATATGTATACATATATCCCCATATCCCCTCCTTCTTGCATCGCCCTCCCACCCTCCGTATACCACCCCTCTAGGTGGTCGCAAAGCACCTAGCTGATCTCCCTGTGCTATGCAGGTGCTTCCCCCTAGCTATCTGTTTTACATTTGGTAGTGTATATATGTCCATACCATTATCTCACTTCGTTCCGGCTTACCCTTCCCCCTCCCTGTGTCCTCAAGTCCATTCTCTACATCTGCGTCTTTATTCCTGTCCTGCCCATAGGGTCATCAGAACCTCTTTTTTTTTTTTAGATTCCATATATGTGTGTTAGCATACGGTATTTGTTTTTCTCTTTCTGACTTCACTCTGTATGACAGACTCTAGGTCCATCCACCTCAGTACAAATAGCTCAATTTCATTTCTTTTTATGGCTGAGTAATATTCCATAGTATATATGTGCTACATCTTCTTTATCCAACCTAAGTTGGACACTTAGGTTGCTTCCATATCCTGACTATTGTAAATGGTGCTACAATGAACATTGTGGTACATGACTCTTTGAATTATGGTTTTCTCAGGGTCTGTGCCCAGTGGTGGGATTGCTGAGTCATATGATAGTTCTATTTTTAGGTTTTTAACGACCTACATACTGTTCTCCATTGTGGCTATATCAATTTACATTCTCACCAACAGTGCAAGAGAGTTCCTTTTTCTCAACACCGTCTCCAACATATATTGTTTGTAGATTTCTTGATGATGGCCATTCTGACCGAGGTGAGGTGATACCTTGTAATTTTGATTTGCATTTCTCTAATGATTAGTGACGTTGAGCATCCTTTCATGTGTTTGTTGGCAACTGTATATCTGCTTTGGACAAACATCTATTTAGATCTTTTGCCCATTTTTGGATTGCGTTGTTTGTTTTTATGATATTGAGCTGCATGAGCTGTTTATATATTTTGGAGATTAATCCTTTGTCAGTTGCTTCGTTTGCAAATATTTTCTCCCATTCTGAGGGTTGTCTTTTCGTCTTGTTTATGGTGTCCTTAGCCATGCAAAAGCTTTTAAGTTTCATTAGGTCCCATGTGTTTATTTTTGTTTTTATTTCCATTTCTCTAGGAGGTGGGTCCAAAAGGATCTTGCTGTGATTTATGTCATAGAGTGTTCTGCCTATGTTTTCCTCTAAGAGTTTGATGGTGTCTGGCCTAACATTTAGGTCTTCTTTTTTTTTTTGCGGTATGTGGGCCTCTCACTGCTGTGGTCTCTCGCATACGGGGCACAAGCTCCGGACACGCAGGCTCAGCGGTCATGGCTCACGGGCCCAGCCACCCCGCGGCATGTGGGATCCTCCCAGACCAGGACACGAACCTGTGTACCCTGCATCGGCAGGCAGACTCTCTACCACCGCGCCACGAGGGAAGCCTTTCTCTTTTTTTAACATCTTTATTGGAGTATAATTGCTTTACAATGGTGTGTTACTTTGTTTTATAACAAAGTGAATCAGTTATACATATACATATGTTCCCATATCTCTTCCCTCTTGTGTCTCTCTCCCTCCCACCCTGCATATCCCACCCCTCGAGGTGGTCACAAAGTGGACAACCTTGTCTTCTTCCTGATCTTAGTGGAAATGGTTTCAGTTTTTCACCATTGAGAATGATGTTGGCTGTGGGTTTGTCACATATGGCCTTTATTTCTGTGAGGTAGGTTACCTCTATGTCTACCTTCTGGAGAGTTATTATCATAAATGCGTGTTGAATTTTGTCAAAAGCTTTTTCTGCATCTATTGAGATTATCATATGATTTTTATCCTTCAATTTGTTAATATGGTGTAAGCTGCAATGAGCATTTTAGTATGTGAATCTTTTTGAATTATGGTTTTCTCAGGGTATATGCCCAGTAGTGGGGTTGCTGGGTCGTATGGTAGTTCTATTTTTAGTTTTTTAAGGAATCTCCCTACTGTTCTCCTTAGTGGCTGTATTAATTTACATTCCCAGCAACAGTGCAAGAGGGTTCCCTTTTCTCCACATCCTCTCCAGCACTTATTGTTTCTAAATTTTTTTGATGATGGCCATTCTGACCGGTGGCAGATGATATCTCATTGTAGTTTTGATTTGCATTTCTCGAATGATTAATGATGTTGAGCATTCTTTCATGTGTTTGTTGGCAATCTGTATATCTTCTTTGGAGAAATTTCTATTTCGGTCTTCTGCCCATTTTGGATTGGGATGTTTGCTTTTTGTTATCGAGCTGTATGTGCTGCTTGTGAATTTTGGAAATTAATCCTTTGTCAGTTGCTTGATTTGCAAATATTTTCTCCCATTCTGAGGGTTGTCTTTTGGACTTGTTTATGGTTTCCTTTGCTGTGCAAAAGCTTTGGATTGGAAGAATCAACATTGTGAAAATGAATCTACTACCGAAAGCAATCTACAGATTCATTGAAATCCCTATCAAACTACCACTGGCAGTTTAGTTTTGGTATCAGGGTGACGGTGGCCTTGTAGAATGAGTTTGGAAGTGTTCCTCCCTCTGCTATATTTTGGAAGAGTTTGAGAAGGATAGGTGTTAGCTCTTCCCCAAATGTTTGATAGAATTCGCCTGTGAAGCTAACTTGTCTTGGGCAGGAAGTCACCTTGTCATGGGTTTGTTGGAAGATTTTTAATCACAGTCTCAATTTCAGTGCTTGTGATTGGTCTGTTTATATTTTCTCTTTCTTCCTGGTTCAGTCTCAGAAGGTTAGCATTTCTCGAATGATTAATGATGTTGGACATTCTTTCATGTGTTTGTTGGCAATCTGTATATCTTCTCTGGAGAAACTTCTATTTCGGTCTTCTGCCCATTTTGGATTGGGATGTTTGCTTTTTGTTATCGAGCTGTATGTGCTGCTTGTGAATTTTGGAAATTAATCCTTTGTCAGTTGCTTGATTTGCAAATATTTTCTCCCATTCTGAGGGTTGTCTTTTGGACTTGTTTATGGTTTCCTTTGCTGTGCAAAAGCTTTGGATTGGAAGAATCAACATTGTGAAAATGAATCTACTACCGAAAGCAATCTACAGATTCATTGAAATCCCTATCAAACTACCACTGGCAGTTTTTATAGAACTAGAACAAAAAATTTCACAATTTGTATGGAAACACAAAAGACCCCGCATAGCCAAAGCAATCTTGAGAATGAAAAATAGAGCTGGAGGAATCAGGCTCCCTGACTTCAGACTATACCACAAAGCTACTGTTATCAAGACAGTATGGTACTGGCACAAAAACAGGAATATAGATCAATGGAACAGAATAGAAAGCCCAGAGATAAACCCACGCACATATGGTCACCTTATCTTTGATAAAGGAGGCAAGAATATAGAGTGGAGAAAAGACAGCCTCTTCAATAAGTGGTGCTGGGACAACTGGACAGCCACATGTAAAAGTATGAAATTAGATCACTCCCTAACACCAAACACAAAAATAAACTCAAAATGGATTAGAGACCTAAATGTAAGGCCAGACACTATAAAACTCTTAGAGGAAAACGTAGGCAGAACACTCTATGACATAAATCACAGCAAGATCCTTTTTGACCCACCTCCTAGAGAAATGGAAATAAAAACAAAAATAAACAACTCTTGCTACTTTTAATATTTTTTCTTTGTATTTAATTTTTGAAAGTTTGATTAATATGTGTTTTGGCATGTTCTGCTTGGATTTATCCTGTATGGGACTCTCTGTGCTTCCTGGACTTGACTATTTCCTTTCCCGTGTTATAGAAGTTTTCAACTATAATCTCTTCAAATATTTTCTGTCCCTTTTGTTTTCTCTTCTTTTTCTGGGACCCCCTATAATTCGAATGTTGGTGTGTTTAATGTTGTCCTGAGGTCTCTGAGACTGTCCTCAATTCTTTTCATTCTTTTTTCTTTATTCTGCTCTGTGGTAGTTATTTCCACTATTTTATCTTCCAGGTCACTTATCTGTTCTTCTGCCTCATTGTTCTGCTATTGATTCCTTCTAGAGAATTTTTAGTTTCATTTATTGTGTTGTTCATCACTGTTTGTTTGCCCTTTAGTTCTTCTAGGTGCTTGTTAAGCATTTCTTGTATTTTCTCCATTCTATTTCCAAGATTTTGGTCATCATTACTATCATTACTCTGAATTCTTTTTCAGGTAGATTGTCTTTCCTCTTCATATGTTTGGTTTGGTGGGTTTTTACCTTGCTCGTTCATCTGCTGCATATTTCTCTGTCTTCTCATTTTGTTTAACTTATTGTGTTTGGGGTCTCCTTTTTGCAGACTGCAGGTTTGTAGTTCCCGTTGTTTTTGGTGTCTGCCCCCAGTGGGTGAGGTTGGTTCAGTGGCTTGTGTAAGCTTCCTGGTGGAGGGGACTGGTGCCCGTGTTCTGGTGGGTGGGGCTGGATCTTTTCTCTCCAGTGGGCAGGACCACATCCAGTGGTGTGTATTGGGGTGTCTATGACCTTATTATGATTTCAGGCAGTCTCTCTGCTAATGGGTGGGATTGTGTTCCTGTCTTAGTATTTGTTTGGCATGGGGCATCCAGCACTGGAGGTTGCTGGCCGTTGGGTGGAGCTGGGTCTTGGCATTGAGACAGAGATCTCTGGGAGAGCTGTCACCGATTGGTCCAATGTCCTGAACTCGGCTCTCCCATCTCAGAGTCTCAGTCCTGATGTCAGGCCAGAGCACCAAGACCCTGTCCGCCACATGGCTCAGAACAAAGAGATTAATTAATTAATTAATTAATAAAAATTAAAAAGTAATAAATAAAAAAATTAAGAAAAATTATTAACATAAAAAATAATAATTAAAAAAAAGAGAGAGCAACCAAACCAATAAACAAATCCACCAGTGATAACAAGTGCTAAAAACTAAACTAAGATAAACATAAATATCAGAAACAAATCAGTCATAGACAGGAAACCACAAGTGTACATTTGCTCCTAAAGCCCACCGCCTCAAGTTTGGGACAATTCGTTGTCTCTTCAGGTATTCCACACATGAAGGGTACATCAAGTTGCTTGTGGGGATTTAATCTGCTGCTACTGAGGCTGCATGGAGAAATTTCCCTTTCTGTTCTTTGTTCCCACAGCTCCTGGGGTTCAGCTTTGGTTTTGGCTCCGCCTCTGTTTGTAGGTCGCCCTCAGGCATCTGTTCCCTGCGTGCACAGGACAGGTTTAAAGCAGCGGCTGATTAGGGGCCTCTGGCTCATTCAGGTCAGGGGGAGGGAGGGGTACGGAATGCAGGGTGAGCCTGCGGCAGCAGAGGGCAGCATGACTTTACAAGAGGCGCACCATGTGTTCTGGGGAAGTTGTCCCTGGATCAAAGGACCCTGGCAGTGGCGTGCTGCACAGGTTCCCAGGGGGTATAGATAGTGACCTGTGCTTGCACACAGGATTCTTGGTGGCTGCAGCAGCAGCTTAGCGTTTCATGCCCATCTCTGGGGTCCAAGCTGATAGCCGTGGCTCGCACCCATCTCTGGAGGTCGTTTAGGCAGTGCTCTGCCTTCTTTGGGCAGACAGGGAAGGAATCTCTTCTCCTCGTGCACCCTGAAACAATGGTCCCTTGCCTCTTAGGCAGGTCCAGACTTTTTCCCGGACTCCCTCCCAGCTAGCCATGGCACACTAGCCCCCTTCAGGCCGTGTTCACGCAGCCAACCCCAGTCCTCTCCCTGAGATCCGACCTCTGAAGCCTGAGCCTCAGCTCCCAGCCCCCACCTGCCCTGGCAGCTGAGCAGACAAGCCTCTCAGGCTGGTGAGTGCTGGTCGGCACCAGTCCTCTGTGCGGGAATCTCTCCACTTTGCCCTCCGCACCCCAGTGGCTGCGCTCTCCTCCGTGGCTCCGAAGCTTCCCCCCTCCGCCACCCGCAGTCTCTGCCCGTGAAGGGGCTTCCTAGTGTTTGGAAACCTTTCCTCCTTCACAGCTCCTTCCCAGAGGTGCTGGTCCGGTCCCTATTCTTTTGTCTCTGTTTTTTCTTTTGCCCTACCCAGGTACGTGGGGAGTTTCTTGCCTTTTGGGAAGTCTGAGCTCTTCTGCCTAGAATTTTTTTTTTTTAAGCCTAACCTATTTTGTTTAGTTTATTTCCATTTTCAATAACTTTATTACTCTAGAAAAACCAGTAGGAAAAAGAATAAACACCTAATTTTCCATTGTCATAGCCCAAGATTTTCGGCTCTGAAAAGAGGGTCTGGTATGCAGGTTAAAGCAGAAAAAAATAGCCAGCTTACTAGCCTATGGAGAGTAATAACCAATCTACCCATATTTTCAGAATCTCCTTAAATTCGAATCACAGAAAGAAAAGTATTGAAGCAAAATCTCAGGTCTCATTTGTCTTTCTTTTTACTATTAAAGTTTATTTTTGTTGAATAGATGACTTCTAAATGTAGCAGTGATATATGTCTTTTAAAATTTTTGCATCTTGCACTGTTAAATACAAAATTTTCAGCAAATCGTCTTATCTACAAATGCAAACTGTAGAGATGCGTCCTTTCTTTATATCATGCAGTCGTCTTTTGCCTCTGCCCCCTGACCCAAGAAAACCCTCAAGAGCTCCATTCTTAGTTAATGTTGGACATACCTGTTCTTATTTGGAGGTGATGATGTATATATAAGCATTTGCCACCAACAGATCCTCGCCATTGCTTCGTGTAAGAATATATCCCACTTGGAAACCTTTAGTGCCAGTTGTGTTTAGAATCCGGTATATTTTAGAGCTTTTAAAAGGTACACGTACCATGTATTATGCAACACCCCTAGGGGGTCTGTTGCAGCACCCTTAGTCCAGCAATCAATACTTTTTGTAGCAAATTTGCCAGCCAAAAAAAAAAAAAAAAAATTGGGGGGCAAATTTTTGTCTAAATGAATATTAATAGCCTTCTGTCAATTCCAGTTAAGTTCTATGGCAAAATAAAATAAGAAACATGCACGTACACACAGACATAACAGGTGGATTTCAGAGCTTTTGAATTTCATAAAAGAATTGTAAATTGTACAAAGAATTATCTCTGGAGGTGTCTCCATCTCTCTCTGCCAGAATAGGGGCTTGAATGAAATGGGGTGAGTGGATTTAGAGTTAGTTTCTTAGCAGAGTTATTTAAGACAATTTCCATAACATTTAGCTTCACGTTAAAAAAGTCATACCACATTTAAACTTTGTGTTTTTAAAGACTAAAGAAACTTGCTATATAACCCAAATGTAACATATATTTGACAATTATGTTAAACACAGTCGTTTTCTTAATTTGATTTCTTTGATCAGAAAGGGAAAGCTTGTGCTTTTTCTGTTTTTCTAATTTGGAGATTGTTTCTTCAAGCTCATTTATATCCATGCATTTAATAGGACTTATGTAGCACTGTGTGACATCTATCATCTCATTTAATAATGGCTGTCAGTTCATTTCCCAGTAAAGACAGGGAAAACAAGAATGTTGAGCTACTTTGGAAATCTAGCCATTAAGGAAATAAATCCTCTCTAAGTTTATATTTAATGTTCCTTTTTATTATTTTCATATTATGAAAATGCAATGTGAACATTTTAATGTGTAAATGGAGAGTTGAGTGATTTAATGTCCTTTTTTTTTCTTTATACAAACTTAAGTATAACTCACTTAGAATATTTAAAGGCAAAATTTCTATTCAATTGTAGAACTAGTATGAGAAGGCTTGGGAAAAGAATCAAGGTATTAGAATTTTCACCTACAGAGGTGACTATGTTACAGCTTCTCTGGCTACTTTGAAGATTTTGTCTTTGGTGTTCTGCAGTTTCACTAAAATACATCTGGTTTTAGATTCTTTTTATTTATTTGCTTAGGATTCTCTGGGTTTCTTAAAGTTATAAATTGATGTCTTTCATCAGTTTGGGAAATTCTTGCCTTTAATCCCTTTAAATACTGCTTCTGATGCAGTCTCTCTGCCATCTCATCCTAAAACTCTAATTAAACATATTTTTAAAACTTCATTATTGTGTCCTTTTACACTCCCTTCTGTTTCATCCTCCCACCTTCACTCCTGTCCTCTACCTCCTGAATTTTACTGTGGATTGACTTTTTAGGCTTATACTCGACTTCATCTGTTTTTACTTCGTGTATGTCTAATTTGCTCCAAAGCAAAACCCACTGAATTGTTGTATTTTTTGTTTCTATATCTAGCCAGTTCTTTTTCATATCTTTTATGTAACTTCACCATTTTCCATCGACAAAACTGAAGCTTGGCATATACCTCCTTAAAAATATTAAAGATGTGTATCTATAATCTATGTCAAATAATACCAATATCTTTTAGTACTTAAGATTCTATTCTGTTGTCTTTCATTTCTCTTGCTTCTCATTCGTGGAGTCTTCTCTCCTATGTTTCTGGTGATTTTTAATTGTGTGATAGATATTAAATTTAAAGTTTAATTTATAGAGATTAATGAGTCCTAGGAAAATCCACCAAAGAGGATCTTAAATTACCATTGGCATAGTCTCTAACAATCCAGATAACCTTAACTCAACCTTGAGGCATGATATTTTCTACATACATGTTTAAAAGCCAAGCTTCAGAGCATGCAAAGCATGGTTTGTTTGGTTTATCCCGTCAGTCCTAGGATGCATCCCTTTGGTCTTCAGTTCAAATTCAGAGTTGATTCACCAGGGTCACTCCTTTGGGAGACCCTAGACTTTGATTTTCTTCCTCCATCCTCTCCCAGTTGGTAAATTCAGTGAGAGCAAGAGAATCCTGAATGTTGGACTCATCCCATCCTCTCCAATTGCTTGCTCTGATGATGCCACACAGCATTCTTTAATTTCCCCCAAAATATTTTAAAATGATTTTGTCGCACTTTTTTAGTTTCTTCACTGGAGGAGTGATTACCAAGATTGCCATTCGTCAAAGAGGAAATTCCATAGGAAGGCATCAACAATCAACTTTGTGTAGAATAGAAATGAGTAGGAGGAATTTAGGTCAGGACAAGGCTGGTAGAGGGAAAAGAGGGTGAAGGAAAAGCCCCACTGAGAGATTTTGGCAATAATCAGTGGTGGAAGTAGGAATAAAGTAGGATCATGGAAGTCAAAGGGAGAAAGAGTTTCAAGAAGAGATAATGAGTAGCACTGTAAGAATGACCAAATAGGATGAGTACTGAGCAAAGGGTAACTGAATTAGGAAAGCATTAGAGAATTTAATGTGAACAACTTCAAGACGAATTTTAGGGTTTTCTGAATTACTAGTTAGGTAAAAAAGCATATTTACCAGCTTCTTTAAGAAGCTGGGTAATGGCAAGAAAAGAAGAAGGGTTTTGAGACAATGTAGGACATAATTCTAGTCCATATATTTTAAAACATTTTAAATTAAATCATACCGTGATTAAACTGGAATTAAATTTCATTAATTAAATTAAATGGACTCCACGGATGATGCTTACCAAACCAATCCTAAAATCTGACAAGACATATAAGAGAAATTTCTTTTAAGGTTGAAAGAAAAATAGTATTAGATCTTCCAGATTTTTCTTAATTTGATAATATTTAATTTCTGTGAACTCATCTGCAAATATATCCACCTGTCTGAAAATATGGTTTAGGAATTCAAGACCAGCAAGGTATTTTTATCTTTAAATGGATACATTTTAAAATAATATCATTTTGAGAGATACAGTATATATCCAAGGCTCTATCTTTATCAGCAGAAACCTGAACTTGATTGCCTTGTGTTAGAATAAAACTCACATGATGGACAATTCAGAGACTTTTTAATCTTTTTTATTTGTATGTAACAAAGAATACAGAGTGAAGTAAGTCAGAAGGAGAGAAACAAATATCGTATATTAACGCATATATGTGGAACCTAGAAAAATGGTACAGATGAACCGGTTTGCAGGGCAGAAAAAAAAAATAAAAGGAAACCTTTCTGAATCCCTTCCTGTGGAAATTAATAAATGGTGCTATTCATTGAATACTACCATTGCTTTACTGAGTGGCAAATTCTCTTCTCCTGCTTGCTATACCACCGGGTACCCAACCCCCGGGCCGCAGACCAGTACCGGGCCGCGGCCTGTTAGGAACCGGGCCGCACAGCAGGAGATGAGCAGTGGGCGAGCGAGCAAAACTTCACTTGCCGCTCCCCATCGCTCCCCACCGCTCGCATTACTGCCTGAACCATCAACCCCCCCACCTCCCACTGTGGAAAAATTGTTTTCCACAAAACTGGCCCCTGGTGCCAAAAAGGTTGGGCACCGCTGCTATACCAGACACTTGTATCAAATACCTTCCGACTGTGTTTGGAAATTAATAAATGAATGAAAGTCTTCTGGGATATTTTACTTTACTATTAGTGGTTTTAATAATAATGTGTTCACGTTCACTCCAATCAAGTTCATCTTTAAGAGGATTTAACAGGTTTTTAAAATGGTAAGGAAGCTTAGACCAACCAATAGGTTAGGAAATTTCTCTTATTACAAGATGATTTTGAACCCAATAACTTGAGTGGAATTTGAACCTTTTGCCTTTTCCCACTGCTGATTTAATAAAGAAAACTGGATTACTCACACTGATTTATTCTAGTCTGCATTTATTTTATGTCCCAACACTAAATATAAGCTTCTGGTTTCATGTAGACGTCTGCCAATGGTCATGTTGCAGTTGGTTAAATAAGCTTTCACAGTGTCCTGGGATTATGGAATTGACTACTTTTCAGGGTCATACATTTATACCTTATATATGTTAGATATACAGTTCCAGTCAAAAATAATCTTAAAAATAACAAAGATTAATATTGATCTGCAATATAGTAGAATATTTCTGTGATTTGTGCTAAATAATGACAGAATTTACTAAAATGAAAGTCAAAGTTACTATTTTGAGAGTCAGTCACAAGGAAGATTCACTTGACTGATTGGGAGAAAAGCAGAGTTGTAAATTGAAAGTCTTTTCTAAAGTACTTATGGTTTAATAACAATGCCACATGTGGATATACTTGATGTATTTCTTTTTTCCTATGTCCATCTTGCCAGTTATAGAAAGCAAAAAGCTAAACATTCTCTTTATGTGAAGACCATTTGGTTTTACTACTGTGAAACTGGAATGCCACTGGCAGACAGTGAATTATGCTATCTACATACTGCCTAAAATTTAAAAAATAATAATTTAAGTGACATACAGTCAATAAACCTGTAAAGTGGACTGATTTATTAAGTTACACAGGAATCTACTTTGAAACTTTTTTTCTTGGATTTCTTGCTAAAAACTATATTGCTTACAAAGTTAAAGAGTAAATATATAACCTATTAAGGACTTCAATATCGTACAGCAAAACATGTGTTGACTTTATTGAGATCCCCTTTGCCTAGTGATCTAATGAAAAAATTTTTTGGCATATTTGTCAGGAAAGATAGCAGTGTCATGGGCAGTCTTTAGACACCCGCGCAACCACAAAAGAATAGATCTTTGGCCTGGAACACTTCTTTACCTAGAGGCAAAGTGCCTACACAGACTATGCGGGGTTTATCACCTTGAATGGGAACATCTTTCTCTATTTCAGACTCAGTGAGCACTCCTTTGTTCTGCTGTAGTTTGTGTGTCACTGTCCCACAGGCTTCTGTATTTCAGACTACATGGAGGAGGAGAAGGGGTCCTTCTACTGCGTAAAGAGAGGGGTGCCCTAATTGCCCTGTTTCCACTACCAAGAGGACCCACTAGCCATGTAGGAACTGATGCACACTATTGGTGCTGACCTTGCTCTGACTCTTCTCTTCCTTGTTTAATGCATTTTTCCACCCAGTGCTTGACTGTGCTGTGTTTTCCTTGGCGAGTCCTATACAAAGATGCAGTGGGCAGAAGTGTTTGGACCTCTCTTCCTGGTGGCTGGCATTGTGATGATCTTTGCTATCCTCCATGGAATTGGAGTACTCCCCTGGCATTGATAACTGGTGCGTGGTGTTCCAATCAACAATATTGTTTCTAATAATCTCTCTCAAAATTAATGCTTCTTGGAGCATCATTTAGAAATTGTTTCTCTAGATAACTGAAATTTCAGATATTAGAAAGGTCTTGTTTTTTGACATTTATTAAACTGCTAAATTATTGTGAAGTTGACCTATAATTAAGAAAATTATGAAAAATGGTGTGATGGTCCTTTAAAATCTATTTACTCTATGGATATAGTTGGCATTCTTCATTATGGTCCTCTTTAGGAAGTTAACAGGTATAGTTATGTAATCTTGATAAACTCATTTATATCTGTCTTACGTATTGATGTCTGTTAATTTTGTAACTGGTTTTGTTTTTCTATTTGTGTTGGTTGCTAAATAGCCGAGAGTCAAATATGCAGCAAATATCCGCATATGTTTTGCTTTTCTCTTCACTTGCACTTCAATTTTACTTTAAATGTTTTGCTGCATGTATGTTATCTATTGTTGCAGTAACAAATGACCACAGATTTAATGGCTTAAAACAACAAAGATTTATGATTTCACAGCTCTGCATGTCAGAAGTCTGGGTTGGCTCAGCTCTTTCCTCTGCTCTAAGTTTCAAAGGGCAAAATCAAGGTGTCAGTCTGCTGGGTTCTTACCAGGAGGCTTTAGGAAAAATTTACTCCAAGTTCATTTAGGTTGTTGATAAAACCCAGAGCCTCGTGGTTGTAGGACTGACATTCCCATTTTTTTTTTGCTGTCTATCAGCTAGGGGCTGCTGTTAATTGCCAAAAGCCCTCCCTCAATCCCTACATTAAGACCTCTGCATCTCAGAGCTAGTAGTGTAGTGACATATTAAATCCTTCTCAGGTTTGAAATCTCTGATTTCCTCTTCTGCTACGTATTTTTTCTCCTCTTTTGCCTCTAGCCAGAGAAATTTCACTGCTTTCAAGGACTCAGGTGATTAGATTGGGTCCATCTGCATAATTCAGGATGATCTTCCTATCTTAAGGTTTATAAACTTAATTATATCTGCACAATCCCTTTTGCCTTGTAAGACAATGTACTCACAGTCCCAGAGATTAGGACATGGACATCTTTGGGGGGTCATTACCCAACCTACTGCAGTACACTTTATAAATATTTGTATACTGTTTTTTGATATGTCATAAATAACATTTTAAGAATAAATCAAGAAAAAATGATTAGATTATGTTGCAGTGAACTGGGGAAAAAAGCCCTCAGATTAATATAGATACAAGAAAAGTTTCGTTAAATTTTTGAAGGATAAAATTTGATTTATAGTACAATGTAGGTGTTTTCATTTTTTAATTTTATATTTAGATATATAAAATAAACATTTGCAAACTTTAAACATACATATTTCACCGGGTTTTTTGGTCTATTTTCCTAAGTTACTGAACATAATAAATGTCTGTCTGTGAATTATATCACTATATTACTATGACATTATTGCTTTTCCTTATCTCTCTTCTTTGTGTTTGAGTTCATGAAGCAGTTGCTTTATTGAACTAAATTTTGTGTTTATCAGAACCTTAAATCCTTTCACTCTCTAAAATGCAGGCATATCTGTTAGTAAAAATTCCCCAATCTTTTCAGGAAGCCTAGCTGTTAGGATGTGGGTTTTTTGAAAATTATACTGACAAAAGTAAGATAAATCTGGGCCCAACTGCTTACTAGTTTTAGAATATTTAAATGTTATGTAAACTCCCTGTTTTGTTTCCTCATTTGTAAATGTGTTTAATAGTAGTTACCTCATAGGACTGAGGGTAGTAACTGTAAATTGTTTAGCAGTATGTTTGGAATGTAGTTAATAGAAAGTCAGTGAGGGAGGATTTATTTTTATTAAAACTACTATTACAGGGCTTCCCTGGTGGCGCAGTGGTTGAGAGTCCGCCTGCCGATGCAGGGGACGCTGGTTCGTGCCCCTGTCTGGGAGGATCCCACGTGCTGCGGAGCGGCTGGGCCCGTGGGCCATGGCCGCTGGGCCTGTGCGTCCGGAGCCTGTGCTCCACAGCGGGAGAGGCCACAGCAGCGAGAGGCCCGCATACAGCAAAAAAAACAAACAAACAAACAAACAAAAAAACTACTATTACAGGGGATCAGTGAGAAACATGCCTTTATTGCCATGAAAAAGGACAAATCATAAAAGGGCTTTCTCTGTTCACCTAAAACTTGTTTTCATTTTTAGCCCCTTAAGACATTGATCATAGTTTTTCGTTACATACTGAGTGTTCATATAGACATTCCCACATGTTAACCGTCTCTTTTTCTGTATTTTTTCTGCATCTCTGACATTCTGTCTCGGTCACTTTTCTTCTGAAGTTCAGAAGAATTTCCTTCAGGGGCTGTTGGCTGGCAGTGGACTTTCCAAGTTTTTGTTTGTCTGAAAATATTTTTATTTCACAACTCCATTCCTTTTTTAAGATTTTTTTTTGATGTGGACCATTTTTTTTTAAGTCTTTATTGAATTTGTTACAATATTGCTTCTGTTTTATGTTTTGATGTTTTGGCCCTGAGGCATGTGGAATCATAATTCACCGACCAGAGATCGAACCCACACCCCCTGCACTGGAAGGTGAAGTCTTAACCACTAGACCACCAGGAAATCCCAACAACTCCATTCTTGAAAGATCTCCCCGTGCCTTTCCCCCAGGTGTAGAATTCTAGGTCGGCAGCTATTTTCTTTCAGCATGCTAAAGATGTATTTGATTGTCTTAGGACTTCCGTGACTATTCTTGAGAGGTCAGCTCTCATCCCAACTGTCAATTATTTGGAAGCAACCTGCCTTTTATTCTTCCCCTGCCCTAGAAACTTTAAGCATTTCCTTTCTGTATTGTGTTTTATAGTTTTAATATGATATATCTAGGCTTGACTTTCTTTTTATTTATTGTGCTTGGCATTCATCTGACTTTGTGAAGATACGAAATTGTGTTTTATATCAGTCCTGGAAAATCTCCAACCTTTCATTTCTTAAATACTGCTGTTCCCCAACTCTCTCTTCCTTTCCTTTTGGAACTCTGATTAAATGTATGTTAGACCTTCTAGACCTTCTCACCCTATCTTCCATGTCTTTTAATTTCTCTCTCTCTAAAAAAAAAATATATATCCATTTTTTTCTCCCACTACTGCATTTAGATAAAATGTACTTAACAGTTTACAAAGCATTTCTTCATGTGTATCTAATCTGATATTATAATCTGATGTTAAACCCAACTATTGAGCTTAAAGATTCTGGTTATTCTGCTTTTTATTACCAGGAGTACTGTTTTCTTAAAATGTATTACTTTATAGTTTATTTCCTACAAATATTTTCAAACGTATCTTTTATTTTTTTCAATATGGCAAAAGGCAAAAGGAGGTTTTTTTAGAATATACGTCTGGTAGTTTCAAAAGACCTGTTTTAACTTTCTATTATTCGTGTTTATTTTCACTCAGGATGCTTTGTTTTCTTGTGAACTTGATTGCTTTTCATTATATATTGGCCACTGCCTTTAAAAAAATTATATATAGTGATTCATTAAGGCCTAAAATTAGTGGTTTCCTCCAGAGAGAATTTGTGTCTGCTTTGGCTAGACAGTTGAAGATTCAGTCAGACAAGTCATTTGGTCCCCCTGAGATACATGGACTTTGCTGCACATCTGAGCAAGTGTTGGCTTGTGATTGCAACTTCTTGGGGACCCTTTTCTCCCACCTACTCTCAGGGCCTAAGCAAATTTCTTTCTGGTATCCTGATGTTAGAAAGGTAGGTGGGATCACTTGAGATTCCAGATTAATGTGGAGGGGGTTTCTGTTAGATTTCTCATCTTGCATGGTTCTTAGATTTTCATTTATTTCCCCTTCGTCGAGATGAGGACATCAAAAAATAAGTAATGTTTGATAGAGCACAGATATCCTCAGCCCCAAATTAGTTCTCACACTCCTGAGTTCCTATTTTCCTTTGAATTTTTGGTTCTGTAATTCTCTCATTAGCTCTTCAGTACTTTATATATATCTATATATCTATATATCTATATATATATATCCAGCATTTTTTGTTTTTAGTAGCAGGGATGTTTAACTCTGTGTGGTAGGCAGAATAATGGCTCCCTAAATATGTCCGTATCCTAATTTCCAGAACCTATGAATATGCTATGTTATATGGTATGGCAAGGAGAATTGGAGGTTGCAGTTGGAATTAATGTTAATCATCTGACATTGAGATGGGGAGATTGTCCTGAATTGTCTGGGTGGGCCCAGTGTAATCACAAGGGTTTTAAAAAGTGAAAGGAGGCAGGAGAGTCTGAGTGAGGTGATGTGAGAAGCACTCAACTGGTTATTACTGGCTTTGAAGATGGAAGAGGGCCTTGAGCCAAAGAATGTGGGCAGCCTCTAGAAGCTGGAAAAAGCAAGGAAACGGATTCTCCCTTAGAGCCTCCGGAGAGGAAGGCAGCCCTGCCAACATACTTGATTTTAGAACAGTAAGACCCAGTTCAGACCTCTGACCTCCAGAACTGTAAAATAATTAATCTGTGTTATTTTAAACCACTAGATTTGTGGTAATTTATAACAGCAGCAATAGGAAAATAATATACTTTATCTTAACAGGAATAGAAGCTCCCAATTTTTTTTTATAAAGAGTATAAATATTAAAAATAACGGTAGTACTGTCTCTATAGTCCTGGTTATTTTACATTAATTACTTAAAACATTATAATAGTGAAATAACATGATGCTGAGGAAAATAAGGGCATTTTTGTCTGATCCAATTTGTTATATTAGTGATTGATGCTCTCTACCTTAAATCCCTATTGATTTGAAGCTAAAAGACAAACTATTTCAAATGGTTACCAAATATGCTTATTTCTGGCAAAGTGATAGAAACTGAAATTTTAACTGGGTCCCTTCCTCCCAAGTTATAGCTAAGGATAGAATGGAAATTTTTGCTAAAAATATTATCTTGACTTTTTTAGCAAATAAAAACCTAAATAACCACAGCTTTGATCATTTACTCCATGTGCGTTTTTGTGAGAGGTTTTACATTTGTTTAAATAACATTACTGATTCAAATTATTCTTTAAATTAAAACCAAACTCGATCTATTTAAAGTGTGCCAAGTTACTCAGCCTTCCTGCTATGTCTGCTCACAGCAGCTGCTAATCCTAAAAGGACTGGCGCGGACCGTGTGAGGACCTTGGGGATAGGATCCTATGACAAATCATGATGAGCAAAAATTTCCTTCCAGACAGCATATGATATATATGTTTTGTCATAAAATTTATATGAAGTTGAAGGAATATAAATAAATTTAGCATTAATTTGGAAACCTGCAAAAATGGGATTGGGAGAATTAGACCTCACTTCTACTGATCCTGGAGTCAAGTATACTTTGCAGTGGGTGACAGTGTTTATTAAATATGGGGAATGCTGTTTATTAAGTAGAATGATGATCATTTATTGAGGGACCTTAGGCAAGTCCTTCTTGGCCTTCTTCGTGTTATCTCTCAAATGATAAAGAATAAATATAATAACTAAAGTTTTTCTCTCTCTAACATTCTATTTTAGAGAGGCTACACACTCCCAAACCTACACAAACATATATATGCTCACATACTATTATTATAATATATATAAATATAGTAATAAATAAGGACCCTCCTCTAACATTCTAAATATGTTTTTTAAAATAAAATTCAATAAAAACAGCACCTGAGTTACATTGGCTAGATGAGAGATCTTATGTTCCAGGGAGGAGCTGGAAAAAGGTACAAATCATTGTGGCTAGGGCAATGGTCTTCAAAATTGCCTTAGTTACCTCTAACCCATAAAGTTTATTTTATAACTCTTTTGATATAGTTGAAGATCGTCACTATTACTGGGAGATGTTAAGAAAGTATAAAGTATTTCCCTCTGCTGATCATCTTTTACTGGTACCTACTCAAAAATTTGGAGATGTCCTCCTATGGAAAAAATGTTGGCCCTACTCATCTTGCTGGTCTGTAAAACAGCTCAGAGAGGAAAATGATGATTCTTCATAATGCGTGCCTGCAGTTGCAATTAGCGTGTTCCCCCAAAGGACTTTTAGCAGGGCTTGTCTTTCTAGAATAGACCATGACTCTTCTATACTGAGTAGTTGATAAATAACTGCTTGAAGGGAATGCTGCTGATGGACTATTTCTTGATGTCGCTGTTTCAGCCTGTGACTCCAGCCCAGTATTTGGGACAATGGAATGCATAGTAAAGCTGCTTAATATTAAGAAATGTTAAGCTTTTAAGTTGTGAATTTAAGCCAAATCTCTCTGTGTGACCAACTACGAGTCAGTGATTTTGAAATCAAACTAAAATTGGATTAAATATTAATTTTACCACACACTGACTGAAGGACTTTGGATAAATTACTTAAATATTGTGAAACTTTGTTTCCTTATCCACAAAATGTAGAAAACATTGCCTGCTTCGAAGAGTTATTTGAAATCCTCTGTAAACTGTAAAGCATGTAATAATGTTAGTTGTTATATTCTCGTTATATGCAATGTAATAATATGATTATCAACAGATACAGGAATATCAAAGGGCTTTGCTTAGTACAGAAGTATTTTTGTGATTTTATCTGAGTTATAAGTTTGAAAGCTCTGATGAAAATGAATTTAAGGATATCAACTTTGTCCTTAAGAGGCTTACAGTAAATTGATACATGCAAATGAGGAAACGGTTATTGTGCAAAGTGAAAACCTCTAGGATATAGGTAGAGGATGCTGCAGGAGTATAGTAGAAGGGATATCCAATCTTGACTAGTAGCTCAGAAAGGGCTTCTCAAATGATGTAAACTTGGTTAAAGACTTACAGAAGAAGAATGAGAGTAAATTGAGCAGGATAAGGAAAAGAGGATCCATTTTTAAGTAGGAAGAAAATCATGTGCAAAGTTATGACAACTTTTCTATATTCAGGGAGTAACACATGTTTTGGAGTGGCAGGTACCTGTGTAGGGAGTGAATGGGATATGATGAGTTAGAGACGTACATACAGGATAAGCAGAATTTATCCCACTCTGTCGTTATGAGAAGAACCAAAATTTAATAAGAGAAGCGACATGAATGGATTTGCTCTTTGGAAGATTCTTCTGGCAGCTTGTGGGTGATGTATGGAGAGCTGGAGGAAACCAGTGAGGCCTGAGGCCTTGCGGGGAAATTCTGGGTATTTAGAAAGCAGGGCTGAAAATAGACTAAAGCATTAGGCATTGGGAACAAATGGGATTGACTAGAGAGATTTAAGAGAGACTCTATCTCACGTGTTTACTAACTGGTCAGAGGTGGAGGATACCTGTGGAGTCTTGCATAGTCTCTTGAATTTCAGAATTGGTGAGTTCATACTGTTATTGAGATAGAAACATGGGAAAGGCAAAGATTTGAAAGAAAAGATACTGAGTTTATTTGTTGGCCTGTTTATACTGAGGTACATGTAAGATACCTGAATCTCAGTTGCCAGTCTGAAACTCAGGAAAATAGGTCAGGCCTGGAGGTATAGATTTGGGTGCAGTTTGAAGGTGGTAATTGCAGCCAACAGCACAGAAGCAATCACCTAGGGAAATTTTTTTTATTGTTGCTCACTTTGACGCAATTACATGATTAGGTAATTATAATGTCTACTTCCTGTAGGTGTCATAAGAGAAAAAAAAAGTCTTGTATAAGTTAGTGATTTATTTTAAAACATCCACATTAGCTTTTAAAAAAACAAGTAAATTAAAGAGTCATATTATGTTAGATTTTAAATTGATTTGCCCATCTAAGGAAAAGGTCGTATATCAGGTACTGTCACTATCACTTTTAGATTATTTTCAGTTATACCTGTAAGTAAGTGTATGCCTGTTTTCGTTTTTTCCCATGTGAAAAAATGGGTGATTCCGTTTTTTCCAAATAAATGGTTTTGGCTTGAAGACAAGTCATGTCAAACAAGAATTCCCACATTTTAGGATCCCAAAACAATCCATCGTGATGGAATATAAATAATGTCTTTATCCTTCACAAGACTATTAGAGTTAGGGGACTAGACTAGACAGTTTAGATAGTGTAATACATGTATCTCATCGTCATTACTCTTAGATTTGTCTTATTAGCAATGAATGAAATAATTGTTTAATTACAAATTTAAAATTATTATATTTTTCCTTCTGGAGTCACTTTATCATTGTTTCATGCTTAATAAGTTTAAATGTAGATACTTACATTGCTTTTTAAAAATAAATTTATTTTATTTATTTATTTTTGGCTGCCTTGGGTCTTCGTTGCTGCGCACGGGCTTTCTCTAGTTGCAATGAGCAGGAGCTACTCTTCCTTGCGGTGTGTGGGCTTCTCATTGCACTGGCTTCTCTTGTTGCAGAGCACGGGCTCTAGGCACGTGGGCTTCAATAGCTGTGGCTCGTGGGCTCAGTAGTTGTGGCTCTCGGGCTCTAGGGTACAGACTCAGTAGCTCCATGGCATGTGGAACCTTCCCGGACCAGGGCTCAAACCCGTGTCCCCTGCATTGGCAGGTGGATTCTTAACCCCTGTACCACCAGGGAAGCCCACTTACATTGCTTTTTAACATCAGAACTCCCCCAAATCTTATGTGCTTTAATGACGTTTATTTCTCATAATTGTAACTTATGCATTTAGAAATGGTGAACTACTTTATATAAAGAAAGAGTTCATTATCTTTGTTATGGTGATTATAACTTATCTTAATAATATTTTACACCTCAGATGTATGACTTATGTATTTCCAGTAGCCTTCTTCCAGTGTGGTGTACTTAGCATAATAAAGTAGAAATCTTAGTTTAGGGACATACTGTTCAGCCTACAAGAATTAATACAATCTAAAATAGTAGGTGAAAATTTAAACTGTGCTAATTCTAAACATTAAAATCTAACCATTCGAAGCATTAACAGTCCTTAACAGTGTCATAAATCATTTTAAGTTTTTAGCAAGGTAACAAAAATTGCTATATTTTGTATGCTTTTTTTTACATAGTCATATTTTTTATAAGTAAATTTGGGCTCCAGGCCAAGGAGAACTTTGGAGAACTTTTAAGTTTGAGAGACTGTCTCACAGCTGGAAAGCACCCCAAAGTGGATTGATTGGAGAAGAATATGTTTTCCATTATCCAGCTCTCTACCAAACTATTTCTTGTAGCTTGAAAATAATAAAGGTTTTGTAAGCCCCAAGAGGTCTTTTTTGATCCATGAATGAAGTTACCCTGGATTCATATAACTAAAATCTGACTTCCTTTCAGCCACTGAAATTCGAAACCCTTCCATTTATTAGTATAGAATAAGAAAATTCTTCCCTGTCAAAACTTTGTATTTTAATGAAGTCAATGTCAATGCATATCACAAGTTTTTGTTCCAATTAAAGTGAGTATAATATGATGTAAAAGAAAATGTAAAGTGAGTAATGGAAGTAGGTTAATTAAAACAATATAAGGGGATGCATTCAAGTAGCCTTCTAATTACTTTTAAGAACTTTCTTTTATCAACAGTTATACTTTTTTCTTCTACTTATCACAAAATTATTTTATTATGAATTTCCAGAAAAATAAGATATTTGAAGACTTTTGATTGTTGTTGCTTAAAATTTTTCATTACCCAGAATTTTAAGGTGAAAAAAATATCTTTAAAAAATCACTTGTTCTTCTAGCCCATCCACGTATCCATAATGCCGTTTTACCCATATTTGGATATTATACATTTTTAGTACCTTTTTGTAGAGGAATCCAAGTATCATTCATAGAATCTTCTATATGATTTCTCTTGAGCTACAGTTTCCATTTTATAATAGCACAGGGGAAAAATTAATTTGTTATGTATAACTGTGGTACACTAGTAAATTAGCATATCTAAGGTAAAATCCAGATCACCATTCCAAATTCTAAATCACATGTATATCCAGATTATATATATGTGGGAATGTAGTTTTGAAGCAATTTTCCTCAGAATAAAATTGGGAATTATTATTAAGAATTATTTACTATAAGTATTTGAGTCAAAGGAAATAACTATAAAATCACAAGGTTGAAAAAGTGGCACAATCACCCATCCTGCCAGTTGAAAAGAAATTGATGCAACATGTTGAACTTTGATCATTCAGGTTTCACCAGTGAACCCAAACACACAGAAAATCCTTCACTTCGGTTTACTTCCATAAGTGCCAATCCCTATTGCTCCATATCCAGGAGAGGTGGGGAAATGGAGGAATAAAAAAAACTGCAGATAATCCTCAAATCTGGATTTAGACAATATTGTTTACTTCCTGTCCTATCAAACTTTTTCTTTTTTTAACCAGATTTCTCGACAGAATTGCCTTCTCCTTGCCCCTGCCTGCCCTCTCGTGGAGAGCAGGAGTATGAGTAGAAAAAGCAAGGGCAAAGACACGTGGCAGAGCATCCACGGTGAGATGATGAATAATTACTTAAGATAGGTGTAACCACATGTCACTGGACACTAGCGTCTAGTAAAAATGTGTATATTTCAAAACAGTGCCCTACTTTTAATATTAAATTCCTTATACACTACTGAATGTCAGCTGGCTCACTCTGCCTTCAGATTTCAGGAGGGAATCCCAGAGGAAAGGGAAAGCAAGAGGAAATTGTTATCCAGTGTGCTTCCCAGGGTTTAACTAAATCATTGGCCAGAGTCGACTTTCTTATTAAGTGTTGGTGCTTTGTGTAAGTGAAAGAGTAACAGTGTCTCATATTTCCATGAGAATATTTTGGGGGATGGGAGGACAGATGGCAGAAGACATCTCACTTCTCAGTTCTGTTTAAATAACTTGATTAATAGTTTCATCTCAGTTCCTGCAGGCAGCATCCTAAAAAATGAGAGTTTCTGTTTCTTTGGGTTCATTGGACTATTAAAAAAGTCATGGCCCAGTAAAGGTTCAGTCATGGGCTTTTGAAATAAACAGAATCTTTGACTCATAACTAATAACTGAATAAGTAAGATTGTTATTATGAAATAATCGGGAAAATCCCCCAATCCTTCAGCTGTAAAATCTCCCCTATATTTCCATAATGAAACACTGAATGACAAACACTGAATCACCACCGTTTAACATAATTGAGAACGCATAATTGTTTGGTTTTCCTTATACCAATAGATTTGACATTGTACCCAATATTTCTGTCCTGGTTTGGCCATGTGCCTCGGTCCAGTTCTTCCCTTCCACAGCTGTTTGCTGGGTGCATTCTTACTTAAATAATGAGGCTCTGTGGAGAAGACCTCAAGGGGATTGAGGGACTAGAGAGGGCTGGAGGAGAGAAAAGGATGAAAAAAACTTTAAAAGATGAAAAATGTTAAGAGTTTATGTAGGTCAAGTCATTTAAGTTTTCATTAATTTATATTGTAATATGGGGATTTTTCAGCTACTTTGAGCAAAGAACCCACCTATTTTATAGAATAAAAAAATTCTGAGGATACTGTGAAGCCTTGGATAAGGGTGTTGGCTTGGTATTGTTTTTTTGTAAAAGGACCGAAAGTTGAACTAACCTAAATTTATGTTTTAGACTTGGGATTCTAGGTGTCCACAGAAAATAGTATTAGATATTTTGAGCTATTAGAGACATGCCTATGGCCTTGTTCCCTTCCAAGTAAAGATCATTATTTTAATGATAAGCAGAAGACATTAATAGAAAAAGAACTGATCCCCACAATTAAACAAAGAACAAAAAAAAAGCTGTGTGTGTGTCTGTGTGTATATGCATATCTATTTGTGTATAGGGAAGTACATATATACATATTTCTTTTTATCTTTTCTACCTAACATTTTTAAAAGGCAGGGCTGACTTAGTATTCCATTTTTTCCATAGCTTGCATCAAGTTCCCCACGCTCCACTTCTTTCTTTTGCTTTTCAGCACCTTCCTACCCCTCACATTCTTTTACGGCAGAGCGCAACTCTCACACTTTTTTCTAACAAGAAACACACATTGCAGTGAAACAGCCGAGGTCATCCTCATGCTCGCGTCATAGGTCAAGCAAGATCACTTACATTTTCGAGAGGGTCACTTCTTCTCACTGGGTGGGATATGACCTTTTTCCTTTTCATGGAAGAGAAACCACCCCAGATGTTCACCACCACTTCTCTCTTTTTTTCTAGTCTCTTCCTTGTTTGCTGCCAAACACACACTTAGGCATCATTCATCTTGCTAGTTATCTTCTGCTATGTTGAGAAATGATTGATCTTTATTTCTATCTGATGTATCTTAAATACAACAAAACAAAACAAACAAAAACCCCAACTGATACTTAGAATAAACTTTAGGTCGCACATACTTATTCTTTAACTTGAATGTCTAATTCTGAAAACTCCTGTATTATTCAACCATTTCTCTGCATCACTGTTGCTATCTTAATATCATCTGTGGACTGCACTTTTCTCATCACCATTTGCATTGTGAGCTGTCTTCTGAGAAGTAGCTCTAAGAATGCACTTCTGTTCTTCCTGTGTGGATTGTTCTTCCTGTTTCTTCACTGACTATCCCCAATTTCTGTCTTTTGAGGTCCTTCAAATTTTCTCACATAATACAACCAAGTTCGCACGTGTTTTGTACTGATTAAAAACATATAGATAATTCTCCTGTTTTAATCTTTCAGAGTAGTCAAGAAGGAATATGGGCAGAAAGTTATTACTATCAACAACAATTTCATGGCTTGAACCCTGCCTTCTTTATGAAGCTCAACCCTAGTTGATTTGTTCGTTTGACATATATTAATTGAAAACATACTACATGCCAGGTACTGCTCCAGTTACTGGAGGCACATCAGTGAGCAAAACAAAACAAAAAAGGCTTCTCTTCATGGAGCTTACAGTCTAAGGAAAATAGACTTTCTAATTCAAATAAGCCAATATATTGGAAAATAAATATCTGCTCTGTAACCAGTACTGAACTGAAAGCCTTATACCAGTCAGGTTGATTTATGTATTTTTTATTCTTATTTCCAGTGATTTTAATTTTTAAATAACTTTTACATTTTCCATCTCTTTTTCATTCCTAAGTTTGTTTTTATTAAGTTCTGGAGTTGGAACAAAATAATACATTTTAAAATAAGGAAATCTTGCAAAAATATCCCATACCTTCTGTTACCATACCAATTTTATTAGGGAACATTAATACCCTATAAAAAAATCCATAACCAACATGATTTTCAAAAAAAGTTCACTGTGTCATTTTTTGGTTAGAAGAACAATTCTGTAAATTAAAATCACATGTCTCTTGAGATGAAACATTTCTTTCCAAAGAAAGTTTGTTCATTTGAGAGATGAAAAATATTTATGGAGACCAAACTAACAGCTTATCTTAAAGGGACATTTTGCCCTTAAAAAATCTAACGATAATTCATTCAATCAAAAGGATCAATTATTAACCTTTTAATTGTGAATTATTTTTAAAACTGGAGAAAACATAGCAAACGTGTATGTACCCAAAGAGTTTTATCAAATCTCATTATGCCCCATCTGCTTAATAATTTTAAGTAAATATTACAAAAAAAGTTGAGGAGCTCTCTCTGTATACTCTTCTTTAATATCATTTTCCTCCTTTCAGTACTAGAAATAGCTTCTATTATAAATTCACAGAGGACTACATTCTGACTTTCATGGGTTCTTTTGTCTTTTTGGGCCACTTTCTCCATAAAAAAGTTCTTAAAAACTTGTATTTTCCAACTGTGTTGGTAGTAAGATGAATATAACCCAGGGTGAATTCTTATATGTTATATATTAAATGTTATTCATTTTTTTCTGGTTTAAAAACATTAAAATTAAAACAGTTTTTTGAGCCCCTGGGGCCTTGGCACTGTGGCTGTAATACCTAGTGGATAAATCAGTCCTGATTTCAGGCTTTATCATTCCTATGTTTTTGCTTATATATTTATCCATAAAGATTAATTCTTAAATTGCCACTTGTTGGGTTGTCTTTAGATCATGTTATGAGAATTAGTAGTATAATTTTGGTTGTCCTACTCTGGCATTTAAAAAATAAGAGTACATGTCTGCCTTTATTTTGTGGTTACATTCACTATTTGCATTCAGATTACCATCAATGACATTTTTCACTTCACCCACAAACACATACAATGACTAAAACAATGTAAATATGGAAAAGACTTTTTAAATATACAGTTGCTTCTTGGAACATAAGAATTTGTTTTCTTGTTGTCCAGTGGAAATTTTCTATGTGTGTGTGTTTATGTGTGTTTAAGTCAGAGGAGAGATTCAACTGACTCCTTAGTGTAACTTGTAATATACTGCAAACTTAAACATTGGCATGTTTAGAAATTAATCTCTGGAAAAATGCATTTTGCCATGGAGAGAGTGTCTGCGGCTGTTTGGCTTTACAGTTCAGTGCCATAATTTGTGTCATTTTTTTTTTTTTTTGGACAGGCACTACTATAGAATGTCATCCACACCTTTAAGATTTGCTAATTTCCTCCAGTTTTGCTCTTTCTCATGCCAGTTAGTGGTAGAAAAATTGCTTCTTCCATTCATCAGATGAGGTCATGCTCTGTTACTCTTCACATGAGAAGGCACTATGAGTGTTATATTTAAATGATATCAGCAAGGAAAAAATAGCTTGTTTCTTTTGAAGATGATTTCTGTGCTTTTACTCTCTAAGGATTTTAGGATAACTGTACTGAGCTATTTTCTTGAAAATTTTTAAATTTTATTCACCTCAATTAATAATGAACAATGGCTGTAACAGCCACTGTTTTATGTCTTTGGAGATGTCAGTACCACTATGATAAATTAATCCTGTCATATAGCTGCTATGGCTGAGAATATGCTGTGCACTCAACATATCCAAATCTGGTTGAGCTATTGAACTATCAATCTAGGATCCATGTTTGCTGGTGAAAGATACTCACCACTTTTGCTATCATGAACTCTCATTTAGTGGACCTATTTGCTAGCAAGTAAAAATGCCCAGCATTTCCTCATTGTGCTTTTATTTTTCCACCTTCTCTCTGACATTGCTTTTATTTTTCCCCCCTCTATCTATCTTTACTTCTTGTATCTCTCTATGTTCAAATCCTAAGTACCTTTCCAAGTGTCGACTCAAATGCTGCAAATTTCTTAGAATCTTCCTCATTTCCTACTTGGTTACCTCTACCTCTATCTTCCCCCATTTCTCTCAGGGTGGGAGTATTTGTTGTCTTCTGAAATCCCATGCCTTTGCCCATGTTTATTTAATGGTATTCACAGCTTTCTTCCTCATGTCATGGTTTACCCATATCTTCTTTACGTGTTCTTATCTGCTGAGTAAGGATAGAGGATATGTTGAATATATGTTTCTAATCCATAAAATGCTGAGCATAATATTAGCCCTTAGTAAATGCTTACATTAGAAATAGGTATCAGCTGTTACTAGTCCTAGATTAGGTATTGAGATACATATTTGAGAAATACACTCTATTTCTTCTCTCAAGAAGTTCAGTCTTCTTGAAGACACCAAGAAAAAATAAATTACGGCAAAGCACTCTTATCAGTAATACCATAGAGGTATGAACAGGGAGCACAGAACAAAAAGAAATGATATTCTCCAGAAAATACACTTTTCTTTCATCAAAACAGTGCTGTTGATATCACATGATATGATTTTATACAGATATGATAAATAAAGCTTAGTGAGGTGAATTTGCTCAACATAAATAACTCATAAGTAAAAGGAACAGGTTTTGAATTTCAGGTCTGGCTAATCTTAACTTAAACGTGAGGAGAAGAACCTAACAGTTTGGGGAGATGATGAGAAAGTGGCTAGAGATCAATTAGAAGAGGAGGAGGTAACACTTGAACTGAGCCTTGAAAGATGAATGGAAATAGCAATGTAGGGAGGCCTGGAGGACAGTGATAAAAGCAGATATGAGGTGTGAAATATCGTGGGGAGTTGGGGGAAATGAAAATAGTTCAGTGTGAGTGAGACAAAAGTGATGAAGTAAGAAGTAGACAAGAGTAAAATCATAGAGGACATTGGCACTAAGACATCTGTGTTTCAACCCAATAATGACGAAGAGTTTTAAGCAGAAGAATAAAATGGTTACCGTTGCTCTAGTAGATCACAGGCAAGTATAATATTTAAGAGGCTATAGAGAACAAACTGGTGGTTACCAGTGGGGAGAGGGAAGGGGAAGAGGTAAGACAAGGGTAGGGAATTGAGAGATACAAACTACGATGTATAAAATAAATAAACAAAAAGGATATATTTTACAGTACAGGGAAATATAACCATTATTTTGTAATAACTTTAAATGAACTATAAACTATAAAAATATCTAATCGCTATGTTGTATACCTGAAGTTAATATAATATTGTAAATCAACTATACTTCAGTAAAAAAGATTGTAATAACATACTTTAAATCTCCTTTAAAAAAAGAGGTTATAACTTGAAATGAGTAAGTGGCAATGATAACAGAAAAATGTAGAAGAGACAGGAGGTAACTAGAAGATACAATTGATCAGATGTTAAATGATTAGAGTGGTGTGAAGGAAAATAATTAAGGGGGGAGAAATCAGAGTTAATGGGCTAGATTGTAAAATAGAAAAGTGTGTGTTGAACTAATTTAATATTCTTAATTATTTTATATCACATTAATCATATTACATGGAAATTGATTAGCTTATAGTTTGCCAAGATAATTCTTATTATACATAGCTAGTCTCTGTTTCGTAGCTTTAAACAGATAGTCTTCAAAAGCTCAGAGGATATGAATCTTTATCCTCTTTTTATGGATTTGCCCAAATATTCCATATCAAATGTGCTTGGATATTTTATTGACTTATCTTGAGTTAAGGTATAGTGCCTTTAGAAGGGAGTCATGTTAAAAAATGGACTAGAATATTCACTTTCAGCATTGAATTTAGCATCTCCCCTAAGAATAAATATTTAAGCAATTAGAAGAGTCTTCGTGGCTATTTGAATTTCATGTTAATTCAATATCTATCATTTATCCTTCACACAAAACTCATTCACTCATGTTTTCCTACTTTCTGTCAATTCGTTAAATGCGTATAATTCTCTCTTCATACTTGAAATGATTTCATGGAAATATTCCTGGAGTAAATACTTTCATAATTGTTTGAAAATCTTTTACATTCTCACATGATAAGCTCAGTGTTGCCCAGGGAGGGGAATATACTGGTTAGATATTTTTCTTTTGTACATTTGTATGCCTTAGTCTCAAGTCCTTAGCCAAAAACAACACTAGCTTGTCTGTGATTTACTCTGTAGTAAATCAAGAAAAGAAGTAAACCTTTTCTTTCACAGTCTGCCTCTTTTGGCAAGCTTTCATGAGTCATTAGATGCTGAAAATTTACCACACTGTACAATTATAGCTCCATTTCTATTAAGATATTTGACTTGAAAAAACTCCATTTAAAACTGTATTCCATAATGCCAATAACTACAATAGTAAAACGTAGCACTGCCTAGGGTTGATATACTCTCTTCCTTTAGAAGTATTAAAAGTATTTTCTGTTTTCACTGCTCCACATTCTTCACAGCCCTGCGTCATTGCGGTTGGTTTGGATGGTATTATTCCGGGGATTTCATGCCCATGTTACCTTGAACACTGGAATGAGAAATGTTAACAATGGCTCACTAGTGATAGATTAAATTGGGATTCTCTTTATGTCAGTTAAGTGGGTATTTATTGAGCAAGTACTTTCCTCTGTGGATAGATGTGTGTGTGTGTGTGTGTGTGTGTGTGTGTGTGTGTGTGTGTGTGTGTCGTGTGACGTGGCTTGGCAGTATGTGAACGAAAGGCATAGATATCTATGGTATAACTTTTCTCTGTGGGTGTGTGTGTGTGTGTGTGTGTGTGTGTGTGTGTGTGTGTGTGTGTGTCGTGTGACGTGGCTTGGCAGTATGTGAACGAAAGGCATAGATATCTATGGTATAAGGTAGTCTGTAAACTCAGTGCTCTACGCAAGTTCAAAACATAGTTGAACAGCGAAGGGAGAGGTTTGTTCCATCTGAGGGATCTTAAGAAGACTATGGTAATACGGAAAACTGGGGGAAAAAATCCCACAAAACCCTAGTTTTGGCTTCTTTCAGGCGCAAGGACAAATCCCAGCTCAGCTAATTTTATAGTTTGTTGATGTGGCAAGTTATTTGGTGTTCCTGAACTCCTAGTTTCCTAATTTGGAAAAGAAAAATAAAAGTACTCTGTGGTTTGGGGTGGTAAGGGACTATTACAGAATTAATATTGTTAAAATACTTTTACTAGTAATCCCTCAATTACATTCCTTTTATGATACATTTTCACTGATGTTATTACTATGCTTATTATTACTAATTGTTAATTTTACTATTGAATAAGGGGAAATTTAAGCCATGACCTAAAATATGAGGAGGACTTTAACAAGGAGATGGAAAAGGGATGGCTATTTTACTCAGATGCAATGGGCACTGTGAGCAAGGGGTTGAGGCTGGGACAGTATAAGGCCCATGGTACACCTGGAAAGAGTTGCTAGTATCAAAAATCTTCTAAGTGGAAAACTCCTATTTTGTAAGACCAAATGAGATTAGATGAGATTAGACCTTGTCTAATCTGGAACTCATAATTTAGCCAAATAAACTGTGATCCTTGGAGAAGGTAAAAGCTATACAAAAGTGTATCTTAGTGGGGAGCGATCCTCTGTCATCAACTAAATTATCTAGGCATAATGTAGAATGCTTTCTCTATTGGTTGAGAGATTAAAGTTGGTCATTGTATGGTCTCATTCACTATAAAATTTTGTAATTCTGGGTAAAAATACTATCAACTTAAATCAGATTATTTCTATATTTTTTTCATGAAATATTTTTGTTTCATCCATAAATGTTTGTATTTAAGAAAGACAATTTAAGAACCTTTTATATACAGTATAATACTCTGATATTCTTCAATTAACATTGTATTGTTTATATTTTCAATATGTTTATAGAACTCGACACCATAATTTCATGATCACAAAAGTATGTATGTAATGATGGTATAAAGTTGTGTGTAAATAGCCTGTATTTATGGAAGGCAGATTTCCACATCTTCTTTATCCATTCATCTGTCAAAGGAAACAGGTTGCTTCTATACCTTAGTTATTGTAAGTAATGCTGCAATGAACATAGGGGTGCACACATATTTTGTAAGTAGTGTTTTTGTTTTCTTTGGATAAATCCCAGTAGAATTGCTGGATCATACAGAGTCCTATTTTTAATTTTTGAGGAACCTCCATACTGTTTGCCATAGTGGCTGCACCAATTCACATTCCCACCAACAGTGCAAGAAGTTTCCCTTTTCTCCACATTCTCATCAACACTTTCCATTTCTTGTCTTTTCAGTAATAGCCATTCTGACAAATATGAGGTGGTGTCTCATTGTGATTTTGATTTGCATTTCCCTGATGGTTAGTGTTGTTAAGCATCTTTTCATGTGCCTGTTGGCCATTTGTATGTCTTCTTCGGAAAAATGTCTATTCAGGTCCTCTGCCCATTTTTTAATTGGATTGCTTGCTTTTTTGATATAGGGTTGTATGAGTACTTTATATATTTTAGATATCAACCCCTTATCAGATAAAGCATTTATAAATATCTTCTCCCATTCAGTAGGTTGCCTTTTTGTTTTGCTGATGGTTTCCTTTCCTGTGCAAAACATTTTTAGTTTGATTTAGTCTCATTTGTTTATTTTTGCTTGTGTTGCATTTGTCTGAGGAGACAGGTCCAAAAAAATATTGCTAGAACTGACGTTAAAGAGCAGAGCATACTGCCTGTGTTTTCTTCGAGGAACTTTATGGTTTCAGGTCTTACATTTTAGTCTTTAATCCATTTTGAGTTTTTTTGTTTTGTTTTGGTTTGGTTTTTTATGCAAGAAAGTGGTCCAGTTTCATTCTTTTGCATGTAGTCATCCTATTTTCCCAGTACCTTTTTTTTTTTTTCCTCTCTCTTTTGCGGTACACGGGCCTCTCACTGTTGGGGCCTCTCCCATTGCAGAGCACAGGCTCCGGACGCGCAGGCTCAGCGGCCATGGCTCACGGGCCCAGCCGCTCCGCGGCATGTGGGATCTTCCCGGACCGGGGCACGAACCCGCGTCCCCTGCGTCGGCAGGCAGACTCTCAACCACTGCGCCACCAGGGAAGCCCATCCCAGCACCTTTTACTGAAGAGATTCTTTTCCTCATTGTATATTCTTGCCTCCTTTACCATAGATTACTTGATGATAGAAATGCTGATGTATTTCTATATTATTTTAATTCAAATTTATTGTGTTAAAAGTGAGGATTAAATTTTAGATCACCTTGTCATTCTCTAACCATGTATTTGTTAACTGGAAGGTATAAACTATAGTCTCCTTCCCACTTCCACATTTCCTATCATTCCTCCCTGAATTATTTTTCTCCATAGCGATTACTACCAATATATCAGGTCGCACTTATGTGTCTGTCCCTCCTGCATAAGGGCAGCAGGTTTTGTCTGCTTGCATGCTGCTATTTCTTCAGATTTAGAACAGTACTTGTTATGTAGCATGTGCTTAGTAAAAATTTGTTAAGTGAATAATTATACTACTTTTATTTTGGTCAGTTTTTTAGTCCATTTATCTTTTAAGTAATATATGTTTTCTAAATATAAATGAGGACTGTATACAACAGTCCTTCATCTATATTATGCTCTGAAAATATTTTCCGTTTGTAGTTTGACATAAATACTAAATAAATATATGTATAATCAATAAATACATACATTTATTTATGTCAATATAAACATAAATATTGTTGATATTTCAATATTGTCAATATTTATGTCAGCGTAGATGTTTTAGGAATATAAAGAAATAAAGACTAGAATGGTGGTTACCAGGAGTTGGAGAGTGGAGGAAATGGGGAGATGTTGGTCAAAGAGTTCAAAGTTACAGTTTTAAGATGAATAAGTTCTAGGGATCTAATGTATAGCACGGGGATTATAGTTAATAACAGTGTACTGCATAGTTGAAAGTTGCTAATAGAGTACATCTTAAATGTTCTCACTACAAAAAGAGAGATAGTAGATATGTGATGTGATGGAAGTGTTAGCTATCACTATAGTGGTAATCCTTTTGCAATATATAAGTGTATCACATCAACAAGTAGTATACTTTAAACTGACACTATGTTGTATGTCAAATTATATCTCAATAAAGTGGGAAAAAATAGTTGTTTTAAACTTGTGAACATCTGTTCATCTTTTCTTTTACAATTACGATTATATCCATAGCTTTCAAGATTAGAATTTTCTCTATTTTTGAGGTTGTAAAAAGTAATTCAGTTCTATTAGATTTTACTTTATGGTGGTTTCTTTTATTATTTTTTATTATTTTATTTAGGTCTTATTTAGGTTGATGATGTGGCTTTAAAATTATGTTTTCATATTGTTTTACTAGTTTTTGAATAAATATCATGACTTTTTATTTTTATGTTTCTTTTATCATGTATTGAATTACTGTATGCAAGCTATAAATTATTTTCTATTTGTCACATTGTTTTATTGATCAGAATGAAACTTTAGATACACTTTAGCATAATTTGGTAAGGCTCAAACAGCTACCAGTGATGTTTAGTGGGGTTTTCAGCATCTAAATATATATGAAATACTCAACACCTTTAAAATAAGCAGCTTTTCCATCTCCCCAAATTATATTTGTCTTAAATTATTCACATTTTTAAATATTTTTTAAGATTATCTTCATGTATATCACATATGTAGTTATCCCCATGTAGTTTAGAGTTATCACATGTAGTTTATATTTCATTAGAGTTATCCCTATGTAGTTTATATTTTTGTTATTGAAAATGACATTTTGTTATATTTTATAATTTAATATTATAGATTTTCATATTTCAGGAATATATAATCTGTGATAAAAGGATTCTAAGTGTTCCTTTTGCATGTAATAAATAAAAATTGTCAAAGGAAGCCTTTATTTAGTCTACATTCTTCTATAATTATGTGTATGTAAGCTTATTTACACACATGCATCTATACGTGTATGTAAGCTTATGTAGACATATGCATCTATATTACATTTAACCACAGATATTTTAATTTTAAAAAGATAAATTAAAAATGCAAATACCATAAGAAATATAATATGCACCATCTGAGGACCTTAAACAAATTTGTAACTATCATCTGACTTGCACATCTTGTGGTATTCTAAGTACTAGAGGAATTGCTGGGATCCAGAAAATTCATAAACCTTGGGTCTTGTTGTGGATGAGAATGAATGAAACTCACTGTCGGTAAAAAGAGCTAAATTAGGTTAAGCAGACGACATTGTCTGTCCTAAAAGATGATTTTCTAGCTCTTTTTTCTTAATAAGAAACCCTGGGAAAAAGTAAGTTAAAATGACCAGTCATCCAGAGGTTATGAATCAGGAAATCTGGTGTGGTGCCTCCAAATCTCTGTTTTAACTATCATTCAAATAATTTTTTAAGTCATCACAGAAGTTTGGGAAATATTGACATAAATAAAGTTTAAATGTTCTTTTGATTTCTTTAAATGATCTGGTGACAGAATGTGAGTACTCTAACCTTCCTTGGTTCTAGGTACTTTCACAGTCACCATCTTTGCTGTAGACATCTTTGCCTCAAGCATTTTTGTCCCAAACATTTGCTCATAACTAAGTGGCCATCAGGCTATTTTGCCATAAAGATACGACAGTGAAAAATAAAAAAGGGACATTAAAGAGTACATAAGGAAACATGAGAAATGAATAACAAAATGTCTTTATTGTGAAATGCAAAATATTTGAATACATTTAAAATGTATATAGATTCATGGCAATGCTATACAAATAACAGATTTTATTCAGTGGCTTGTACCTAAGCACTTGTCTTCCAAGTCTTTTGTTCATAGTATCTTGTACATTTCTTTCGTGTTTTGGGTTTTTTTGGCTTGTTGATTCATCTTTTCCTTCAGCACCACACTTTTCCTTTGCCAGTAAAATTTCTTCCTTCATTACAAGAGGTATCAGTTTCCAAATATTAGGAGGCATATTTGTAACTGAGCTTTGTGTTGCATTGTAAAGGCCTCTGAACTGTCATTTGTTCTTGGCATATTGTCACGTATCCCCTGATAGATGTTTCAAAGTTCTATGGAAAATGTGGGTTCAACTCTGAGCCTTCAATACCTTCAGCCTCTTTTTCCTCAAATGTAGCATTTCAAAATAAGAAACTAACTCTTGGGTCAAATACTTGTTATATGCCAGCTCGATAAAGCCATCAATAATGTCGCTAACTGGAAGCAATGCTAACACAGTTCAAACAGTTGACACCAAACTGTCAAGCAGTTATTTTATCTTTCAGGGGCAAAATTGCCTTATGGCCAATTATGTATTTTCACCCTTGGCCTCTTTCTTCTTCAATGTAGTGTGTTTCAGAATAAGGAACCAACTCTTGGGGCAAATCATTGTAATCTGTCAGCTCGATAAAGCCATTAATAATGTCACTAACTGGAAGAAGTGCTAATACATTTCAGCCAGTTGAAACCAAACTGTCAAACCCAAAACTGTCATCCAGTTATTTTATCTTTCATGGGCAAAATTGCCTTATGCAATTAGTTATGGGTTGAAAATGTTTGCAGCAAAAATGCTTGCAGCAAAGACGCTTACTCTGAAAATACTGGACATAATGACCTAACTTAATATAGGGAGTTCACCCTATTGATCGTGACATGAACCAATTTTCTAGTGGCTTCATTCCTCCATAGAACCACACGTAAGCCCAACCTCTTCTCCTTATATTCAGGATAGGCATCACTAAGAACAATGAAGAGCACATGAGAGACATCGAACTGAGTCTTGTCAGAAGATAATGAATGCATTTGATTATTCTCTCTTAGGCTTTGAGCATTCCTACAGAAAGAATACTTCATGGATTTTATTTAACTCAACAGTTCCCTAACTTAATACATTTCAGAAACTTTTCTGAGCTCCCTCACCCTCAACAACTATTAATATTCTATGAGAACAATGCTTTAAGAAACAAATTTTGGAAAATGCTTGAATAAGTAATACTCTTGCATGTGATGGCATAACAGACACTTAAAAGTAAAAATTTCAGGGCTTCCTTTCAGGGCGCAGTGGTTGAGAGTCCGCCTGCCGATGCAGGGGACACGTGTTCATGCCCCGGTCTGGGAAGATCCCACATGCCGCGGAGCGGCTAGGCCCGTGAGCCATGGCCGCTGAGCCTGCGCGTCTGGAGCCTGTGCTCCACAACGGGAGAGGCCACAACAGTGAGAGGCCCGCGTACCGCAAAAAAAAAAAAAAAAAAAAAAAACAGAAAAAGAAATATTGTAGATTCAATAGAGTCTATATATCAAATGCTTTTGTAAATTTCTTTTTCAGAGAGTATGTACTCTTAGTGTACCACAAAGCATATATTACCAAAGTAATGACTAAGCCAAAGTTATTATAGTAAAACTATACTTATTAGATATGTTTTGGATTTTTTGTCTGTAAATATATCTGATTAAATATTGTTCTTAAAGTGTGCCTATTATTAAAAAAATGAATCTTAACCATAGAGACAACTATACATTTTAAAATTTGATAACAAATAATAGTTCATCATTTAGTCCTATAAGTGAATACAATTAATGTTCTAAAATTTTTGCTTTATGTAACTGGTTGAAAGTTTTAAAAAACCTGTAATTTCTTTTTTGATATAATGCAAAACAAAGAACCAGAAGGTTTTTAATGGTTTGAATTATTAATTCAAATAAATTACTTTGTGTATGGACATAGAGGTTTAAAAGACTTAGCTTTTTGTAAATAAGAAGGAAGAAGCAGCTCTTCCATTACTCTTAAGATTCAACAATAGGAAAAGAAAATTTAAAGAGTGAATAAAAAAATGTTTCAAATTGAGCCAGAAGAGTCAGGTAATAGAACAACAGCACACTTAGCAGATCTCTGACTACCAGAGTTTTGGATCAACTCCCAGCTTTAGAAGTTGGATGAAATTGGTATGATGTTTGCCAAAATTGATGGAGGCTCCAAAAATGTTAAAAAGAAAAACAACAAAGAAACCCCCAAAAAAACTGTTCTTTATAAAGATGGAAATGTTCTTTCTTCTCCATACATAGTTTTTCTTTTTTTCTAGGATGACTTAATTCCTAAAATCTATTACTATCATGCATTTAATAACTTATTTTGCAGGCTTGTAAAAATGGTGATAAAGTTAAACTAAAAAAACAAAATTGTGCATCAGCATCTTTATGAAAGCATAAGAAAATAAGGATGAAAATAGAATTTCTACTCCCCATTGTATGTCTAAATTTTTTAGTAAGTAAATATCGATATGTATACAGATTTGGGTGCAAAGAACTCTGCCTTTATTAATTCATAATTGTTCATTCATCTCTTCTTAAGGGAAACTTAAAAAAGAAAATAATATATAATTTATAGTTTTCATTCAGATTTATTATATTAAAAGCTACTATTGGGAAGAAGTGCTCCATGATAAGAAATGAGTCCACAAACACAATTCCAGTTTTCCATATACACTTGAATGAGCAGAATTCTAGCTTAAATTTGTATATTTTACATTTTTAAATTAGGGAAAAATAGTCCATAATCTGAAGTTTAGAAAGGACTATATTTAAAGACTGGTATAATATTTCTGTATCTTAAATCATAATAATTTAATCAAAATTGGTTTTTTTTCAAAATTATTATTGGAAATGGCAATAAGCATTCTAGTTGAATTAAATGTGACTCAAGATTCTCACAGCACCTAGAAAATTTATATTATGGGTATATAACTCTTGATTGAAAATGCCAGTAATTAAAAGGACAGGAATTATGGGAAATACCTTTTTTAAATTGAAAACACATTTGGTAATGTATTTCAAAGAACCAGATTTAACATAGATAACATTATTTTAACTGTGTTCAAATGCACCTAAAATATTCATTGATGCCAATATATTTTGTGAAATATTCTGAAAAATTCTCATGCCTGCATGTAAGTATTTTTAGGTGTGTACGTATTGATAAGTTCTCAGAGTATTTTGGATCAAGTTGATATAATTCACTTTTAAAATAGAGTCTATATAACCTCAACATTGTATTTATAAATGTTTTCACCTATTCAAAAATTGACTAAAATCTGACATGACACAGGATAGGGAAAATAATCTATTTTGTGTCAGGTGTAGGACCAAATTACAATTTGTCTTGAGAGCCAAGTGGAGAGCTTCAGAGTTAATATTTTATATTTCTGAATATGGCAAACGACTTGGTGAAAGTTTTGCTCTGTCTGGCGAGGAGGAAATTTTGATGGCAAAGAAACTAGGACTAGGAATATCAGATATGTGACATTTGTAGTAATAGAAGTCATGAGATAGAGTTAGCTGAGTTACCTTGTTCCCAGTGTTTTGATACTTATTATTAATTTTTGCCAATGTTCCATGTTTTGAAAAGCTTACTTTAAAAAACTGTATTTATCAAATAATCCATTTACTTTTTTTTATCATTTGATAACTACACACTGAGTTATCATAATTCCAGGCTCCTTTAAAACCAAACAAATGAATAAACAAAAATGAAACCCTAGAGTCCGCCTGCTAATGCAGGGGACACGGGTTCGAGCCCTGGTCTGGGAGGATCCCACATGCCGTGGAGCAACTAAGCCCGTGAGCCACAACTACTGAGCCTGCGCGTCTGGAGCCTGTGCTCCGCAACAAGAGAGGCCGCGACGGTGAGAGGCCCGCGCACCGCGATGAAGAGTGGCCCCCGCTTGCCACAACTAGAGAAAGCCCTCGCGTAGAAACAAAGACCCAACACAGCCAAAAATAAAAAAATAAAAAAAAAAAAAAGAAACCTGATTAATTGTATAGTTATATAGAATACACACATAAAATTTCCATTAAGCTTTTTGAAATATTGATAATTGCCAGTAGATACTCATTTCAATCTTCTAAGACTCTAAAAGGACTTTTGACTCCATTTTGGTAACCACATGTATAGAGGTGAGGGCAGAAATGACAGTGAGAGATTAAAGAAAGTTTGATTTTGAAACAACTGATCTTGAGAAATAATGAGAAAAAAAGGATAAAAAATAGAATATTAGTTTCTTAAAAAAATTTAAAAGACAATCTGGATGCAAATCTTCCCTATACGTATAAGACAACTGAGACTTCATGTGATTAGACCGATTTTGTTTTCTCATCATTATATTAACAAAAATAGACAACTAAAAAAGGAAACTAATGGGACTTCTGTTGTCAATCAGAGATCCAGAAATAAGTATTTCTCTAGGTATGATCATATCAATGTTTCTGTTAAGAAGAAACAAAATCTTTCTTGATTTTCATGCACCTATGTATAGCACTCATAATGTGTGCAGTAAATGTTTGATTATGGTTTTGTGATGAATAATATAAACATTTAATTTAGGTACATTTTAACATTTTTAGTACATATTACTGGCATTATCTCAGAGTTGTTACAAAACTAATTCATTATATTTCTAGAATTGGAAATATTTATAATATCTTGGAATACATTGTTACCATTTTTACGTCAGGCGTGATGAAATTATGACCTTCCATTCTGATACAAGTTTTTACCTTCAGTTTGTGTAATCACTGCTCTTGGATATTGTCAGTTTATGTTTCTCAGCATGTGTGCACCCATTTTTATCCTCCAACTTCTATTACCAGTTGAAGTAGATAAATAGGAAGCTGTGTGCCTTCCTTGGTGAGCATATAGTACCATAATGAGTCACTAACAAAAGGTGGATGTGGAAAAATATGTGAATTGTTGTACTGAACTGTATAACACAATTTGTCCCTGAATAATTGTCTTACCATAAGTAAAATATTGAATGAACACAAATATGGATTGGTTTAAATGAAATTGTTGTTGGGACATCCCAGAATAAAAATCCGAATGTGTTTTTAGCTTTGAAAATTATTATGACTTAAGAAGTTCACTTTCTTTCATGAAATGTTTAAAACTACATTGAGGGCTTCCCTGGTGACGCAGTGGTTGAGAGTCCGCCTGCAGATGCAGGGGACACGGGTTCGTGCCCCAGTCCGGGAAGATCCCACATGCCACAGAGTGGCTAAGCCCATGAGCCATGGCCGCTGAGCCTGTGCGTCTAGAGCCTGTGCTCCGCAACGAGAGAGGCCACAACAGTGAGAGGCCCGCGTACCGCAAAAAAAAAAACAAAAAAAAAAACACATTGAGTTTATTTTCTAAATCTTTTTCACTGAGTGAGTCCAGCTATCTTTAGGTTAATGCATAAAGCACATTTTGGTGTAGTCAATGTATCTCACTATAATTATCTGTAGTGTACTTTTCCATGAAGCAAAAGAGAAATGAATTTGAAAATAACAGTTTTTTTCTAAAATAATGAGGATTGGCTACACAAGAAACATTAGCCAATTTTTTGCAACTGTTTTTAACTAAATTTTATGGGATTTCTCTTTAATAAGAAGCAACCTCCCACCTACTAAAATTCTCTAAAACAAAGTAAGTGCCTCTAATGGGATGATTTTATCCAAAAGGTCAAAGAAAGAACTTTTCCATTAAATGATAGTTTTAGCAAAAGTTTTAGCAAAAGTAAAGTTTACTGTCCAGTTATGTCAATGTTTTAGACATCCGATTGCCCCTTCCTTGGACTTCTCAAAATTGGCTACAATTTTGAGCCATCTTAAATCTCATCTAGTTTGAGATTACTGATTGTAATAGAACCTTTATTTTGTTTCCCTAGATATTTTGATACCATTTGTATATATTCTGTTATACTATTCAGATACATTGTGAGAAAACATGTGAAAGAAGAATAAAGTATTTTATTTGTAATATTTATGTTAGGAGAATGAGTTCGTAAAAACTTATGAAGGAAAATTCCCCATACTGAAAAAGTTTGTATCTCTCTCTTAGACTTCTCTAGGATATTTTTATGAAGCTGTGAGCTATTGGTAAAGAATCTGAAAATGACAAACAGTGAGCAGAGGACAAATAGAAATAGAAGTAGCAATAAGCCATATATAGGGTAGAGAAATGAATCACGGTCCAAAGGAAAAAGCCTTTATATAGTAAAAATTTAATATGAGAGAGTTACAAGCAAAGAACCTTCCACAGTAATCGTCCCTTTGAAGTTAATTAAAATACTTCTTTTTCGGTACGCGGGCCTCTCACTGTTGTGGCCTCTCCCGTTGCGGAGCACAGGCTCCGGACGTGCAGGCTCAGCGGCCATGGCTCACGGGCCCAGCCGCTCCGCGGCATGTGGGATATTCCTGGCTGTGTGCCCTGCATCGGCAGGCGGACTCTCAACCACTGCGCCACCAGGGAAGCCCTAAAATTACTTCTTAAATGGGGATCTAAAAAATAATCAATGTTAAAGTATCTATTTGAAAATCTGCCTTACTGCATTAGACATTAATACTGCAGAAAAGCATCGATGATGATTTAATCCAAGGTACATTTTCTTTCCCAAACAAAATTTAAGTATTTTTTGCCTGCGGCTATCCATTTCTTTGCTTTTATTACAGACTATTTAAGATAGAGTGTATGCCAGTTATTTTACTATGAAGAAATTCTTTTTATGCCATTTCTGACTGAGTTACGATATGTGATTAAAGTAGTTAAAAAATATCTTTTGAGCTTTTTCTAAAAGTATCATTTGAAAATGGATAATTATCAATCTTTCAAAAAGGTTGTTTTTAGGTATCATTATTTTAGATGCATACATATAATTAACCAATATAACCCTAAAATATGTGTTGCTTTCTTCTCTTTTCTGATATTTCAAACCTCCATTTAGTTTATTTTTTAACGTTTGAAGTTCTGTTGCAAGTCTCATTCTTTTCTGAATAGAAATAACCTGCATGGCAATGTATCATTTCATTATTTCATTCACAAACAACCTCTGCGTTTTCTTGGTGTTGTGCTTATCAGTGAAGACTATAGGAATTTCCAAATAATATTCATGTTAAATCTATTATAATCTTATTTTTGTTAAAAAAAAAGTAAAGATTGCAGATGAATCAGGCGGACATAGGAATTTTGTAACATACTAAAAAACAAAACATCAGTAGAATCAGTATTTATTTTTAACATCTTTATTGGAGTATAATTGCTTTACAATGGTGTGTTAGTTTCTGCTTTATAACAAAGTGAATCAGTTATACATATACATATGATCCCATATCTCTTCCCTCTTGTGTCTCCCTCCCTTCCACCCCTCTAGGTGGTCACAAAGCACCAAGCTGATCTCCCTGTGCTATGCGGCTGCTTCCCACTAGCTATCTATTTTACATTTGGTAGTGTATATATGTCCATGCCACTCTCTCACTTTGTCACAGCTTACCCCTCCCCCCCATATCCTCAAGTCCATTCTCTAGTAGGTCTGTGTCTTTATTCCTGTCTTACCCCTAGGTTCTTCATGACCGTTTTTTTTGTTTGTTTGTTTGTTTTGCTTAGATTCCATATATATGTGTTAGCATACGGTATTTGTTTTTCTCTTTCTGACCTACTTCACTCTGTATGACAGACTCTAGGTCCATCCACCTCACTACAAATAACTCAGTTTCATTTCTTTTTATGGCTGAGTAATATTCCATTGTATATATGTGCCACATCTTCTTTATCCATTTATCTGATGATGGATTATTTTAACTGTGTTCAAATGCACCTAAAATATTCATTGATGCCAATATATTTTGTGAAATATTCTGAAAAATTCTCATGCCTGCATGTAAGTATTTTTAGGTGTGTACGTATTGATAAGTTCTCAGAGTATTTTGGATCAAGTTGATATAATTCACTTTTAAAATAGAGTCTATATAACCTCAACATTGTATTTATAAATGTTTTCACCTATTCAAAAATTGACTAAAATCTGACATGACACAGGATAGGGAAAATAATCTATTTTGTGTCAGGTGTAGGACCAAATTACAATTTGTCTTGAGAGCCAAGTGGAGAGCTTCAGAGTTAATATTTTATATTTCTGAATATGGCAAACGACTTGGTGAAAGTTTTGCTCTGTCTGGCGAGGAGGAAATTTTGATGGCAAAGAAACTAGGACTAGGAATATCAGATATGTGACATTTGTAGTAATAGAAGTCATGAGATAGAGTTAGCTGAGTTACCTTGTTCCCAGTGTTTTGATACTTATTATTAATTTTTGCCAATGTTCCATGTTTTGAAAAGCTTACTTTAAAAAACTGTATTTATCAAATAATCCATTTACTTTTTTTTATCATTTGATAACTACACACTGAGTTATCATAATTCCAGGCTCCTTTAAAACCAAACAAATGAATAAACAAAAATGAAACCCTAGAGTCCGCCTGCTAATGCAGGGGACACGGGTTCGAGCCCTGGTCTGGGAGGATCCCACATGCCGTGGAGCAACTAAGCCCGTGAGCCACAACTACTGAGCCTGCGCGTCTGGAGCCTGTGCTCCGCAACAAGAGAGGCCGCGACGGTGAGAGGCCCGCGCACCGCGATGAAGAGTGGCCCCCGCTTGCCACAACTAGAGAAAGCCCTCGCGTAGAAACAAAGACCCAACACAGCCAAAAATAAAAAAATAAAAAAAAAAAAAAGAAACCTGATTAATTGTATAGTTATATAGAATACACACATAAAATTTCCATTAAGCTTTTTGAAATATTGATAATTGCCAGTAGATACTCATTTCAATCTTCTAAGACTCTAAAAGGACTTTTGACTCCATTTTGGTAACCACATGTATAGAGGTGAGGGCAGAAATGACAGTGAGAGATTAAAGAAAGTTTGATTTTGAAACAACTGATCTTGAGAAATAATGAGAAAAAAAGGATAAAAAATAGAATATTAGTTTCTTAAAAAAATTTAAAAGACAATCTGGATGCAAATCTTCCCTATACGTATAAGACAACTGAGACTTCATGTGATTAGACCGATTTTGTTTTCTCATCATTATATTAACAAAAATAGACAACTAAAAAAGGAAACTAATGGGACTTCTGTTGTCAATCAGAGATCCAGAAATAAGTATTTCTCTAGGTATGATCATATCAATGTTTCTGTTAAGAAGAAACAAAATCTTTCTTGATTTTCATGCACCTATGTATAGCACTCATAATGTGTGCAGTAAATGTTTGATTATGGTTTTGTGATGAATAATATAAACATTTAATTTAGGTACATTTTAACATTTTTAGTACATATTACTGGCATTATCTCAGAGTTGTTACAAAACTAATTCATTATATTTCTAGAATTGGAAATATTTATAATATCTTGGAATACATTGTTACCATTTTTACGTCAGGCGTGATGAAATTATGACCTTCCATTCTGATACAAGTTTTTACCTTCAGTTTGTGTAATCACTGCTCTTGGATATTGTCAATTTATGTTTCTCAGCATGTGTGCACCCATTTTTATCCTCCAACTTCTATTACCAGTTGAAGTAGATAAATAGGAAGCTGTGTGCCTTCCTTGGTGAGCATATAGTACCATAATGAGTCACTAACAAAAGGTGGATGTGGAAAAATATGTGAATTGTTGTACTGAACTGTATAACACAATTTGTCCCTGAATAATTGTCTTACCATAAGTAAAATATTGAATGAACACAAATATGGATTGGTTTAAATGAAATTGTTGTTGGGACATCCCAGAATAAAAATCCGAATGTGTTTTTAGCTTTGAAAATTATTATGACTTAAGAAGTTCACTTTCTTTCATGAAATGTTTAAAACTACATTGAGGGCTTCCCTGGTGACGCAGTGGTTGAGAGTCCGCCTGCAGATGCAGGGGACACGGGTTCGTGCCCCAGTCCGGGAAGATCCCACATGCCACAGAGTGGCTAAGCCCATGAGCCATGGCCGCTGAGCCTGTGCGTCTAGAGCCAGTGCACCGCAACGAGAGAGGCCACAACAGTGAGAGGCCCGCGTACCGCAAAAAAAAAAAACAAAAAAAAAAACACATTGAGTTTATTTTCTAAATCTTTTTCACTGAGTGAGTCCAGCTATCTTTAGGTTAATGCATAAAGCACATTTTGGTGTAGTCAATGTATCTCACTATAATTATCTGTAGTGTACTTTTCCATGAAGCAAAAGAGAAATGAATTTGAAAATAACAGTTTTTTTCTAAAATAATGAGGATTGGCTACACAAGAAACATTAGCCAATTTTTTGCAACTGTTTTTAACTAAATTTTATGGGATTTCTCTTTAATAAGAAGCAACCTCCCACCTACTAAAATTCTCTAAAACAAAGTAAGTGCCTCTAATGGGATGATTTTATCCAAAAGGTCAAAGAAAGAACTTTTCCATTAAATGATAGTTTTAGCAAAAGTTTTAGCAAAAGTAAAGTTTACCGTTGCGGAATGTCAATGTTTTAGACATCCGATTGCCCCTTCCTTGGACTTCTCAAAATTGGCTACAATTTTGAGCCATCTTAAATCTCATCTAGTTTGAGATTACTGATTGTAATAGAACCTTTATTTTGTTTCCCTAGATATTTTGATACCATTTGTATATATTCTGTTATACTATTCAGATACATTGTGAGAAAACATGTGAAAGAAGAATAAAGTATTTTATTTGTAATATTTATGTTAGGAGAATGAGTTCGTAAAAACTTATGAAGGAAAATTCCCCATACTGAAAAAGTTTGTATCTCTCTCTTAGACTTCTCTAGGATATTTTTATGAAGCTGTGAGCTATTGGTAAAGAATCTGAAAATGACAAACAGTGAGCAGAGGACAAATAGAAATAGAAGTAGCAATAAGCCATATATAGGGTAGAGAAATGAATCACGGTCCAAAGGAAAAAGCCTTTATATAGTAAAAATTTAATATGAGAGAGTTACAAGCAAAGAACCTTCCACAGTAATCGTCCCTTTGAAGTTAATTAAAATACTTCTTTTTCGGTACGCGGGCCTCTCACTGTTGTGGCCTCTCCCGTTGCGGAGCACAGGCTCCGGACGTGCAGGCTCAGCGGCCATGGCTCACGGGCCCAGCCGCTCCGCGGCATGTGGGATATTCCTGGCTGTGTGCCCTGCATCGGCAGGCGGACTCTCAACCACTGCGCCACCAGGGAAGCCCTAAAATTACTTCTTAAATGGGGATCTAAAAAATAATCAATGTTAAAGTATCTATTTGAAAATCTGCCTTACTGCATTAGACATTAATACTGCAGAAAAGCATCGATGATGATTTAATCCAAGGTACATTTTCTTTCCCAAACAAAATTTAAGTATTTTTTGCCTGCGGCTATCCATTTCTTTGCTTTTATTACAGACTATTTAAGATAGAGTGTATGCCAGTTATTTTACTATGAAGAAATTCTTTTTATGCCATTTCTGACTGAGTTACGATATGTGATTAAAGTAGTTAAAAAATATCTTTTGAGCTTTTTCTAAAAGTATCATTTGAAAATGGATAATTATCAATCTTTCAAAAAGGTTGTTTTTAGGTATCATTATTTTAGATGCATACATATAATTAACCAATATAACCCTAAAATATGTGTTGCTTTCTTCTCTTTTCTGATATTTCAAACCTCCATTTAGTTTATTTTTTAACGTTTGAAGTTCTGTTGCAAGTCTCATTCTTTTCTGAATAGAAATAACCTGCATGGCAATGTATCATTTCATTATTTCATTCACAAACAACCTCTGCGTTTTCTTGGTGTTGTGCTTATCAGTGAAGACTATAGGAATTTCCAAATAATATTCATGTTAAATCTATTATAATCTTATTTTTGTTAAAAAAAAAAGTAAAGATTGCAGATGAATCAGGCGGACATAGGAATTTTGTAACATACTAAAAAACAAAACATCAGTAGAATCAGTATTTATTTTTAACATCTTTATTGGAGTATAATTGCTTTACAATGGTGTGTTAGTTTCTGCTTTATAACAAAGTGAATCAGTTATACATATACATATGATCCCATATCTCTTCCCTCTTGTGTCTCCCTCCCTTCCACCCCTCTAGGTGGTCACAAAGCACCAAGCTGATCTCCCTGTGCTATGCGGCTGCTTCCCACTAGCTATCTATTTTACATTTGGTAGTGTATATATGTCCATGCCACTCTCTCACTTTGTCACAGCTTACCCCTCCCCCCCATATCCTCAAGTCCATTCTCTAGTAGGTCTGTGTCTTTATTCCTGTCTTACCCCTAGGTTCTTCATGACCGTTTTTTTTGTTTGTTTGTTTGTTTTGCTTAGATTCCATATATATGTGTTAGCATACGGTATTTGTTTTTCTCTTTCTGACCTACTTCACTCTGTATGACAGACTCTAGGTCCATCCACCTCACTACAAATAACTCAGTTTCATTTCTTTTTATGGCTGAGTAATATTCCATTGTATATATGTGCCACATCTTCTTTATCCATTTATCTGATGATGGACACTTAGGTTGCTTCCATGTCCTGGCTATTGTAAATAGAGCTGCAATGAACATTTTGGTACATGACTCTTTTTGAATTATGGTCTTCTCAGGGTATTTCTCGGTACTATTTGTAGTTTTTTAAGGAACCTCCATACTGTTCTCCATAGTGGCTGTATCAATTTACATTCCCACCAGCAGTGCAAGAAAGTTCCCTTTTCTCCACACCCTCTCCAGCATTTATTGTTTCTAGATTTTTTGATGATGGCCATTCTGACCGGTGTGAGATGATATCTCATTGTAGTTTTGATTTGCATTTCTCTAATGATTAATGATGTTGAACATTCTTTCATGTGTTTGTTGGCAATCTGTATATCTTCTTTGGAGAAATGTCTATTTAGGTCTTCTGCCCATTTTTGGATTGGGTTGTTTGTTTTTTTGAGGAGCGTGAATCCTCCAGCTCCATTTTTCGTTCTCAAGATTGCTTTGGCTAGAATCAGTATTTTTAAGTGCAGGTAATGAAACAGAAGATAGTGCCAGGTAGATCATTTGATTCTTTAAAAATTAAAAAAAAATAATAAAGAGAGAGGAGTTTAAATAAAAACAGTATCCGGACCCTCTAACTGGAAAAGTTATCTTTGGTCTCACATAATCTATACCCACTTCAAAAATTCATTTCAGATTGTCTGCCTCAAAATTAGAAGCCATGAGAAAGTAGAAACATACTGATTCATAACTAAAGATGATACCTTAACTTTTGTAAAATTATAACCTAAAATAACACCTTGATTCTACATTTACATGGGTACTGTAAATCACACTGTTTTAAGATGGCAGTGTGGTTAGGAATGTTATACATTTAATGAGGAATGGAGACTCATGTGCTTTTAGTTTATTATTCTGAGTTTTCATATTATGCTAAACAGATCACTTAAAATACAGTTTTGGTTAACTACAAAGAAAAACTCCATAAAATAAATCTGTTTAGGGTATGAGATTGGGTGTGGTGCTGAACAGCAGCTTTATGTTTTACCATAAATTGTTAAATGGGTGGTCATCTCCACTGCCCACACCGGTTGTACGCAGAAGTTTCAAAAAGGGGGGTGAAAGCATATGATTTCCCTTTAGATGGAGCAGCCATTGAAACCTTTCTTTACTGTCCTTCCCTCCCCCTATCCCGCCAGAGCCAGGCAGGCTTTTAATTGCTATTCATACTACTATAAGGTGCCAAACACAGAACGTTTCAGGTAAATTATGTTTCTAAGTAAAATGTAACATCCTTTGGATCAATTCTTCTTATTACATTGGATTTTCTTAAAGTTCTTTGCCCTAAAGAGTATTTATAATTAATCGGAGGGAAAATTCTTAGAAAGCATTCTGTGACTTAAGTAGAAAGAGATGTTCTTTGTGTTTTACAATCAAGAGAATTGAAATTCAGTTAAATTTCTTTTCTATGGCCTAAATGTAAACACAGTGTCTGTAATAAATATTGCATTGTTATAAGATGAGCATAGAGGAATTGGTATTTCAATAAAGTGATCTCAAATTTTGTTTTATAATAGCATTAGACAATTATATTTCCATAACAGGTACCCAATTAATATTTGAATTATATAAAGATCTGCCTGAGATAGGAGTCCTGTGTTGTGTATGGTTATCATTCTTAGACACTCATTCCATATTTGTGCATATGGTTTATGTAAATAATGTATTAGAAACATTTTCACTTCTTTTGAGTTCATGGATTATCATTCATGTTGTACTTTGAAGAATTTTTTTTAAAGTACATTGCATACTAAAGCCAAACAAAAAACTATGTTAAAAAGTTAAGGCAATTGCTTTTATCATTCTTACCTAAAAAGTATTGAATCTTAGAAATACAGATGTAAAATTCTCATAGAGAATTGTTCCTCTTTATTTAGAGACTTACTAGGAGAACATTATGGAGCATCTCTTTATTATTTATTTTCTCTGGTGTCTTCATGGTAATTTCTTGGGTAGTTAAGCAGTTTTTACTTTTCCAATACAATCTAACAATGTATCCATTTACTTGACTGGCCTTTTCTGTGAATACAGTGATTCATTAGTAACCAATTGAGACCTCTAATCCTCTATATTTTCTCCATAGCATTTATTTATTTGTAAATAAGTTGGAAGTTTGAAGGATTGCTTTTCTTTTACTGATATTTCTCTTTTAAATTCATACTTATGGGCTTCCCTGGTGGCACAGTGGTTGAGAGTCCGCCTGCCGATGCAGGGGACGTGGGTTCCCGTGCCCTGGTTCCCCTCCCACATGCCACGGAGTAGCTAGGCCCGTGAGCCATGGCCGCTGAGCCTGCGCATCTAGAGCGTGTGCTCCACAGTGGGAGAGGCCACAACAAGAGGCCCGCATACCACCAAAAAGAAATGCTAAAGATAAAAAACACTTGGGGTTGGGCTTCCCTGGTGGCACAGTGGCTGAGAGTCCGCCTGCCGATGCAGGGGACGTGGGTTCCCGTGCCCTGGTTCCCCTCCCACATGCCACGGAGTAGCTAGGCCCGTGAGCCATGGCCGCTGAGCCTGCGCATCTAGAGCGTGTGCTCCACAGTGGGAGAGGCCACAACAAGAGGCCCGCATACCACCAAAAAGAAATGCTAAAGATAAAAAACACTTGGGGTTGGGCTTCCCTGGTGGCACAGTGGCTGAGAGTCCGCCTGCCGATGCAGGGGACGTGGGTTCCCGTGCCCTGGTTCCCCTCCCACATGCCACGGAGTAGCTAGGCCCGTGAGCCATGGCCGCTGAGCCTGCGCATCTAGAGCGTGTGCTCCACAGTGGGAGAGGCCACAACAAGAGGCCCGCATACCACCAAAAAGAAATGCTAAAGATAAAAAACACTTGGGGTTGGGCTTCCCTGGTGGCACAGTGGCTGAGAGTCCGCCTGCCGATGCAGGGGACGTGGGTTCCCGTGCCCTGGTTCCCCTCCCACATGCCACGGAGTAGCTAGGCCCGTGAGCCATGGCCGCTGAGCCTGCGCATCTAGAGCGTGTGCTCCACAGTGGGAGAGGCCACAACAAGAGGCCCGCATACCACCAAAAAGAAATGCTAAAGATAAAAAACACTTGGGGTTGGGCTTCCCTGGTGGCACAGTGGCTGAGAGTCCGCCTGCCGATGCAGGGGACGTGGGTTCCCGTGCCCTGGTTCCCCTCCCACATGCCACGGAGTAGCTAGGCCCGTGAGCCATGGCCGCTGAGCCTGCGCATCTAGAGCGTGTGCTCCACAGTGGGAGAGGCCACAACAAGAGGCCCGCATACCACCAAAAAGAAATGCTAAAGATAAAAAACACTTGGGGTTGGGCTTCCCTGGTGGCACAGTGGCTGAGAGTCCGCCTGCCGATGCAGGGGACGTGGGTTCCCGTGCCCTGGTTCCCCTCCCACATGCCACGGAGTAGCTAGGCCCGTGAGCCATGGCCGCTGAGCCTGCGCATCTAGAGCGTGTGCTCCACAGTGGGAGAGGCCACAACAAGAGGCCCGCATACCACCAAAAAGAAATGCTAAAGATAAAAAACACTTGGGGTTGGGCTTCCCTGGTGGCACAGTGGCTGAGAGTCCGCCTGCCGATGCAGGGGACGTGGGTTCCCGTGCCCTGGTTCCCCTCCCACATGCCACGGAGTAGCTAGGCCCGTGAGCCATGGCCGCTGAGCCTGCGCATCTAGAGCGTGTGCTCCACAGTGGGAGAGGCCACAACAAGAGGCCCGCATACCACCAAAAAGAAATGCTAAAGATAAAAAACACTTGGGGTTGGGCTTCCCTGGTGGCACAGTGGCTGAGAGTCCGCCTGCCGATGCAGGGGACGTGGGTTCCCGTGCCCTGGTTCCCCTCCCACATGCCACGGAGTAGCTAGGCCCGTGAGCCATGGCCGCTGAGCCTGCGCATCTAGAGCGTGTGCTCCACAGTGGGAGAGGCCACAACAAGAGGCCCGCATACCACCAAAAAGAAATGCTAAAGATAAAAAACACTTGGGGTTGGGCTTCCCTGGTGGCACAGTGGCTGAGAGTCCGCCTGCCGATGCAGGGGACGTGGGTTCCCGTGCCCTGGTTCCCCTCCCACATGCCACGGAGTAGCTAGGCCCGTGAGCCATGGCCGCTGAGCCTGCGCATCTAGAGCGTGTGCTCCACAGTGGGAGAGGCCACAACAAGAGGCCCGCATACCACCAAAAAGAAATGCTAAAGATAAAAAACACTTGGGGTTGGGCTTCCCTGGTGGCACAGTGGTTGAGAGTCCGCCTGCCGATGCAGGGGACGTGGGTTCCCGTGCCCTGGTTCCCATCCCACATGCCACGGAGTGGCTAGGCCCGTGAGCCATGGCCGCTGAGCCTGCGCATCTAGAGCCTGTGCTCCACAGTGGGAGAGGCCACAACAAGAGGCCCGCATACCACCAAAAAAAACAAAAAAGATTCATACTCATACGTACTTTATCACCCATTCACACACTTAACCATTGCTTATTGAACATCTGTTACTTATTAGGCATGGTATTCAATATTGGATTTAGAAGAATAATCTTGGTAGACATGGTCCCTGTCCATAAAATGTAGTGTTTGCTATGAGCAGTAATGTGAATGAAGATGTATACATTGTTCTAGAAAGGCATAGGAGGAACACTAGCCTGGACTCGAATGGTCATGAGAAAACTGGCTAGAGGAAATTGTATTAAAAGCTAAGAACTGAAGGGGGTCTTAGCTAATGAGGTAGATGATAAGGATTATGAAACCAGGGAGTTTCAGAGAGTACTTTAGGGAGAAGGATGAATCTGTGTATCTGTGAAGACTAGAAGGCAAAAGAAACATGACTAGAATTTTCAGGGAGCTTGAAGTAGTTCAGTGTGCTCAGTATATAGTATAGAAGTGGCAACGTGCAGGAGTTGAGGTTGGAGATGTTAGCAAGTGACAGATTATGCTGGATTGTTTAAACTGTGGAGTTTGGACTTTATCCTGAGAAGAATTTAAAGTCGTTAAAATAATTTAAGGGAAGGATTCCCACAGTCATAATTGCTTTATAAAATGTTGCTCTTTTGTGCCATGGAGAATGAGTTGGTGGGTTCAAGGGACATTGTGAAAGGTAATATCTGAACAAGCCAACCTGAAAATTGCTTTTACTTTCTTATTCTAAGTAAAACTAGGGGACACTCTATCACCTAGAGCCCTGTCAGGTTGTAGCTCTTTTCTCTTCCACATCAATTGAATCAGTGGGTCTACGAGTGAGGTAGGTAGTTTCTTTGCTCTTCACTGATGTCTTGACTCCATTATCTCCCTCTGCTTCATAAAAACACTCAGCTTTGTATCTCATCCAGTCAGACTGTATCAAATACTACCCCTCACCATTGTCCTATTGGCCACCAGGATATGTCCTCTTATTTCTTAATGGTTTTTAACTCCTGGCTATGTTCATTCTACCCAATACCACTCTCAACTAAACTTTGGGCAATGACCTTTGTCATTACCAATATGTTCTGGCATCTCCAAATTCCCAATTCCATATATCCCACTCACTGGCCACCACTTCCTGTTTTACGGGTTTCCCACTTCTGGTATCTCTACTATTACAACATTTCCACTGCCCCATCACATAGAATCAGTGGAATGTTTTACCTTTTTACATCCCCAATGCCCCCTCATCCCTCCTTCTTTAACTTAAATCTCATGGCCAATCACAATAACAACTTCACATATATATTCACAACCCTCTTTCCTCCTTTACTTTGTCACGGTGCTTTGCAAAACCACAGCCCTGGTTAATTCCAAACCTTCACCTATTCCTTGCCTGCACCTGACTGGTTGAATGTGGTTAGAATAAAAAGAGAAAAAGTGTAATACCATCCTGATTTATTTTGCTTCAAATTCATGTTCAGAAAATGCACATCGGTCCTTCATCCTGCCCATAAATCATTCTTTCTTTTCCATCCATTCGCTCTCCCGTTCTCCCAGGTGATTATTGTATATCATCTAGCTTCTACTTGAACTGTCAATAGCTACTCTCCATTGCCACTCCTAGCTGATAGTCTTAATTCTTGTTTAATTGACAAAATTGAAGCAATAAGGAAAGAATGTTAGTAAACTCCTGCCTACCGTCATTGGTGTCTCCATCCTATGCCACCCCTCCTGTTCTAACGCATGTACATTCTTTGTTTCTCCCCAAGCTTTTGCTTTTGAGAAGACCTCTTCCTTTCTCATCTACACAAAAATATTACTCCAGCAATTCTTCTTTCTATTCCACATTGCCAATTTCCCTGTGCTATTTCTCTCATCTCAAAACAACTGTAGTAACAAATTCACTTTGCTCTTTATCCCATGAGTTACTACATATTTATCAAATTTAATCTCACTACTCTTCTGAATGTTTTTATGAAGTTTATAAATAACTTCTACTGAATCCAGTGGTTCTCAATTTGTTTTTCTCTCTCAGCATCATTTGCCATAGTGGATCATATCCTCTTCCTGGAAACATTATCTCCACTTGGCTCTCTGTATGCCACAACCCCTTGGTTTGCCTTCTGACTTATTGGTCCCCTTTTCTCAGTCTCTGTTGCTGTTTCCACCTTTTTATAAAGATGGAACACTTAAAGTGCTCCAGCACTCAGTCTGTGGCTCTTTCCTCTCTCTACCTTCACCCCCTTAGTAAGCTTATTCAGCCTAACAGATTTAAATATCTAAATGTATCCACCAGATTGTGGCTCCTCTCTGAATTAATCATACCACAATACTGACACAACACTTCCAGCTGGATGCCTAATAGAACTGACAGTGTCACATATCCTTAACTGAGCTTCTGGTATTCACCACCCTCTTACTGAAAAACAAAACAAAGGAAAAACAAAAACACAAAATACCTGCTCACTCACAGTTTTCTCTGTCTTGGTTATTCCTGCCCAAACCCTTTTAGTCATCCTTGAGTTTTCTTTTTCTTACACCCTGCATCTAGTTCATCTGGAATTCCTGTTGGCTGTAGCTTCAGAATATAACCAGAATCCAACCACTTCTCACCACTTACACTATCACTCACTCTGATCCAAGTCACCATCATCTCTCACCTATATTATTGTAATAGCCTCCAAACTGGTCTCTTTTATTACTATTTTGATCTCCTACAGCCTTTTCTCAACACGCTAGCCAGTATGAAGCTATTAAAATGCTAACTCATAGCACGTTACTTTGTTCAATTAATGTGTCTCTATTTCACTCAAAATCTCAAGTCTTTACTATGGCTTATAAATTCTGACATAAATTTCTCTTTCTCCTTTTACTCTCTCCCTTGCCCATTCAGTTCCAAATGAGCTTACTTCTAAAACATTCTGGGTACATTCCCACTTGAGGATTTTTCACTCTCTGTTTCCTCTGCTGCAAATGCTCTTCACCTTGAGAAATACATGCCATTTGAGCACCTCGTTAACATGAAGTCCATTGATGTATTAGTTACCTATTGATGCATAAAAATAGTACCACAGGGCTTCCCTGGTGGCGGAGTGGTTGAGAGTCCGCCTGCCGATGCAGGGGACACGGGTTCGTGCCCCGCTCCGGGACGATCCCACATGCCGCGGAGCGGCTGGGCCCGTGAGCCATGGCCACTGAGCCTGCGCGTCCGGAGCCAGTGCTCCGCAACGGGAGAGGCCACAACAATGAGAGGCCCGGTATAGCAAAAAAAAAAAAAAAAATAGTACCACTAATTTAGCAACTTAAAATAACACACATTTATTTCCTCACAGTTTCTGTGAGTCAAGAGTCCAGTCATGGCTTAGCTGTGTCCTCTGCACAGCTGCAATCAAGCTGCCAAGGCTGCAGTCACATCTGGGGCTTGATTATGTATCTTGATGATCTATCTGTATCCTTGCTCATATGGTTGTTGGCAGCATTCAATTATTCATGGGCTGTTGGAGTGAGAGATTGAGATTCTTGGCTGGAGTCTGCCCTCAGCTCCTTTCCAGATAGGTCTTCCCAACATGGCCACTTACTTCCTCAAAACCAGAAATGGAAAGATATTACAATCATCTGTAATGTGATCACAGAAGTGATATTCTGCCACGTTTAGCATATTCCATTTGTTATAAAGAAGTCACAGGCTCCACTCATACTCAAGGAGACAGGATATCATAATTGTAAGAGTACCAGAAGGTGGCGCTCATGTGGTACCTTCTTAGAGTATGTCCATCATACTTTACCACCATATTTAAGATCATAACCACCTTGAACTTTTAACTTCTAAAGAACTTCTTATCCTCTTCAAGTTTTTTTTCCTCCATAATACTTCACAACTTCTAACACACTGTATAATTTATTTTTTCACTGTGATTATTGTGAGCGAAAGTTAACAGAACTATTTTCCCTACTTATCTTCCATTAAACTCCTGGCTCTGTTTCCCTGAAAAGACCTAAATATGGTGTCCATTATATTATGAAGCATTGTTGCTAATTATTACCCCTGATGGGTAAATTCCATCAGACTGGGAGGAAATAAGAATGACCTATAAATACCTAATAAGAACATCATATTTTAAGCTTCTCTGAATGTCTTGAGTCTTGGAACTAGGGTGTCCCTTGCAAGGGACACTGAAATTTACACCCATGGAATTATTAAAGATACATTAAGACGTGTGAGGCATGGAGATGTGAGGCAGAGTGGTGCTGGTGAGGAGTTCCTGCACCTGCCCTGTGGGGACCTCACATCCTTATACCTCAGTTGTCTGCTGTGTGGCTACTGCAAGGACCCCACTGGGAGGAATGCCTGACACTGGCCTTCCAGAAAGCTGTGGTTCCTGTCCTACACGGTTCTGCATAGACTGAGCAGTTCTTTGACTCTGAATGTTTAGTACAGACTAAAAAGCCCCCCTGATAGGCTTATAATTATTATCTATCTCCCTTTCTGGAATATTAACTCCATAAGGGCAAGGCCTCTTGACTGTTTTATTTTCCAGGAGATCTGGCGATACCACAACCTCCCTTTGTCCCCTTGCCCTATGGATGTTGTAGCTTCCTTTCTACATTGACTCACTCTCCCCCGTTTGGTTTCGTAGCTCTTTCATCACAGATGTAACAGATTTGTTGCATTAACTTCCCTCTGTTTTAATTACCTAGGATAGTTTTCATTTTCCTGGCTGGTACCTGATTGACACTGATTAAGCACAAAATTCCAACATTCTTTGAGAGAGGATCTAATTGCTTATATGTGGTCTGGTGCCCACTCCTGAATTTGTCATCTGTGCACAAAGAAACAGGGCCATGTACTATGGGAATGACTGATGGGAACATCAGAGTACTATCTCAGAGAAAGAGACGGGCATATTGATCTGGACTGGGATATATAATGTTTTCCTTGAGCTGTCAAATATTAATATATTCAAGCAAAACTTGCTTGGATCAAAAGCACATAGATATATGTATGAACAAACTTTGTTGATTCAGAAACAACTTTTGCTGGCTTAGACATTCACACATAAATTCTTCATTTCCTCATTGGACTCTGCTTTGTCTGTTTGACCCTACAGTAAAATTCCAAGGTGAAACTTTTCAAATGTTTTCAAGTGGTCACTTCAGGAGTTTTTTCAACCTCAGATTTATATACTCAAATCAGTTCAACCACATAAGGCTATGGGTGTGTGATTCAATTTCCTATTAGACTCATTTCTGTCTGAGCCTTCCACTTACTGGAATATATTATCAAAGCATCAGACAGTTGGAATAATGCTTGAATACTCCCAGATTATGGTTCTACCTATTACAGAATAAACAGATCATTAATATTTATATCTAGCACATGCTTCACACATGCAGAACAATTTTTCATTAATATTGTGTGCCTTAATTTTTCAAGTGATTCCTTAAGAGGAAAATCTAGCCACTCCCTAAGTGTCTGAGGATTCTTTCTATAATACTGGGAATATACTACTAAATACTTTTTGACAACCAACTTGATCATTAATAAAAATTAGTAGACTGTGATGGTTTACAATAGATCTTCACAGACATTGTTTCTCAGCGATCATCTAGAAAAGTCTAGGTCAGCCAAAGAATATGAATATTGGATTTTAGTGAATAATCATTTTCAAAAATGTGGTAACTCAGTACAATTACATCACTTTGTTGAACACTTCAACCACAGTTCCTAAAAGACTGAACACAAATCCATGAGTGGAGTGCAATCATCTTTCTCTTAGCCTGGAATAAATACTGACAGATGCAACTTGTGAAAAGGTTGTTTATCAAAAGATACATTATAATTCAGAATTTAAAACACTTTTTGGACATTTCCCTAAGAGGAAATGTTATGTAAGTCTAAGGTTTTCAAGCTAAATTTTATAAACCATTAAACCTGTGATATTAGGTCATGATCCTTTGCTAATTTTACATCTGGGGAAAAAGTTTTGAGAGAGGGCATTTCTTACCCATTACCCATGGGTAAGAAATGAGTATGGCTCTAGGAAATTTTGTGAAGTAGATGTACCTTATTTTGTGCATCCTATCTCCTCCTTTCTGTTCTCCTCTTCACATCTCTGTAACTCTTCTAAATATCCATGGCCTTCCTATTAACCTAAGCCTTGCTTCCACACATTCTACTGGGATCTGCCTTCAGCTGGGGATGGCTTTTTATGGAAAAGTGTGTCATGGGTCGAAATTGCTTTCTTTAAATGAACTTTTATCCTGATTAAAACTGTCATTTCTTCAGCACAACAGACATAGGCTGGTAGGAGAACAATGACAAATTAGAATGTTGTAAGTTTGAAGTAACTAAATATTTTTGCATCTTTGTCTACGTATTCTAATCTTAAGATGTTCATTCACATAATTCCCATAATCTTACCCTCAACTTTATATGTGTCCTTAGTTACCATTATTCTTCTTCCCATACCCTCACCCAAGAATGGAACACACTCTCTGTATCCTACTTCCTTTCTCCTAAACCTACTGCCCTTTGAATTCCACTCATACTTTTGTACTGATATCTCTGTATTAAGATCAGCAATAACTTTCTAACTGATGAATTCTGTGGCCATTGTTTAGATCTCTACATGACTGTTCTTTTTTCGCAGTTAAATACTAACTCTTCCTTGAAAAAAGAAAATCTCCTTTCTCTTGGTTTCTGTGACATGTAATGCTCGTCTTATCTCTCTGGACAATTCTTGATGTCTTGAATGTTTCTTAAGGACTGGAAAAAAAAAAAAAGAAAAAAACCATCTCATCCGTACTCATTCGCTAAGTTGAGTTTTTCACTGCATGTACATAAAGATTTATTCCCCTTGTTATCAAAGGGCTTCGAGTCTAATGAGGAAAGCAGACAATAAAACGAGACATTTTCATGTACTGTGGTAATCGTCATTATAGAAATGGGATTATCAAACTGTCTCCTTGGTTAAAATACTTTTCTGCCTCTGTACCGTACCCAAGACTCCTGAGGATAGTAGAACAACCTTTCTACAACAGTTACCTACCCAGCTCAGCATCATTTCTCACTACTCCCCCAAAAGCAGTCTATGAGTGCTACAAGATAATACGTGTCTTATGTGTCACTACTCTCAAATTCAGTGTCCACGACGATGTCATTAGTTGCTTACAGCACTCATTCCCACTTGAACCTGGTTCAAGAGAAGCTGCAAAATCTCTGCATTTGGAGGGAGGAACTAAAGGCTCACAAGCCACCCCTTGGCAGTACCAAAAGTCTAGTGGGAATGGAAATTTTTCTTAGCACAGTTATTTCCAACTAATAGAAGTTTGCATTCAGGTTGAAGCTCATAGCCATCCCCGTTCTACCTAGCCTATTCTAAACTACTTCTTTGTTGTATTTTTCCACCTCTCCTTGGGACCCTCATTCCTTAACTGCCTCCTCTGTGTTCTCGGTGGTTCTTATTCTACCCCAAATTTTGAAGGCAAGAGAAATTTCATCCGTATAATCCTCAAAGAAAAGATTTGCTTCTTGACTAGAATCTGAACTGAAAAGGGGGAGGAGAGGGGGAACTACATGTTGTGCTAGATCGTGGACTTTAAGACACTAATTTTGACATTAAGCTGCTACTCACGACAGCTAATGACTTTCCTGTCCACTCTTGCATGGGCTACATTTATACATAGGATTTCTTCTGTTTGGAACATTCTTTTACTTCTCTGCTTAGCTAATTCCTTCCTTCTTTTTAAGAATTCACTCTTCTATTTTCTCTAGGAAGCTTTCTTGAACTCCCTCTCCCCTCAAGCCATTTTCTGATGAAGGTAGGAATTCATCCTCTAACCACTTTATGTACCCTTCTATCAAAGCACCTTCTGAGTTGTCATTTATACCTTTGCCTCTACCACTGACCTCAATTTTGTATCTCTTATTGCTAGTGTCTAGCATGGTTTGGCATGCGTGGAAATTTTTATTGAATGAAATAATGAATAATTGAATCTTTAACTGATAGTGTATAAAGTAGTAAAAACATTTGGTCATGTTGGGGAAAATATTTTATTATTACTTTTCGGAACACACACCTTTCCTTTTTTTGTGTATAGAGTATATTCCATTAGCATTAGAACTCTGTAAATGTTTGTTTGTCTGTGTATGTTGGGGTTAATTCGAATATGGCCTTTTGGTAAATGGTAATGGCATAGTGGCTATTCATATGTGTGAAATTTTTATATAAATATATATATGTGCTCACAAGTGTATGTGCATATGTGTGTGTGTGTGTGTGTGTCTCCAAGTTATTGTAACAAAGTGTAACTAGAATTATTATAATTTGGGGGCTATCATTGTTTCATCATATTTCATTTTTTTAACATTTGAAATTTTAATGAATTTTAAGGAAAAATATTTTCCATTTTAATTAAAGGGTATAGATAGGATAATATTCTATCTAAACAAAATAAATGCCATTTATACTCTTCCGCTTTCTAAAACTGGGTCATATATGTATGAGAAATTTTGGTAATGGTAATTTCTCTTTAGATATGATAGCTGTGAGGACAGATCACAAAGTAATTGAACACTCAAACTCTGGAATTAGATTAGGTTCAAACCTAGTCACTTACCTGCATGACCATTAATAAGCTCATTGATCTCTCCTTGTCTCCCTTTCATCATCTTTAAAATAGGAATAGTAATGGCGCCTGCCTCATAATTTTGCTGTAGGGAACAAGTAGATGATTCATATTAAGTCTTCAGCATAATACTTGGACATATTGCTCAGTACTGCTCATATGAGCAATATTGCTGGTGTTGGTGAAATAAAAATGTAATTCATAGTATATAATACTTATTACCGTCTCTGATAGCTCAGAAATCATACTGTGTTGATTTCTTTCCCCTACCATCTTTAAAAAACTACTGTTTTACAATGTAAAATTTTCCAAGCCTTTCATGCCAAACCTTTTATTTTTCAGTTCTATTCCATATGCAAAGTCAGAACAAGGGAACATTTTGAAACAACCTTCACTTATTTTATTAACTTCTGAATATCTGCCTGAAGAGAAACTATAACAAATTCATCCAAGTTATAAGCTCAAAGTTCCAAATTGAAAATTCAATACTGTGTTTAGTTTATTCAAATACAAACAGTTTTGAAAATATTTTCATTTTTATTCCATTCTGGCAAAAATAATACTTGTTTATTGTAGGAACTTTTTTAAAAATTGAAAAGTTAAAAAAAAATCACCTGTATTTCCACCAGTCACATGGAACAGCAGCAGACACTTGGATCCAAAACCTTCCAGTATTTTATGTACTTGTACTTACGTGTTTGTATACATACTCTTTTTATAAATAAGATCATACTTAACATACAGTTTTCTAATCTGTCTTTTCAACTTGAAAATGTGTTGAGAATACAGGTACATGTAATTATTTGCATCATTGAAAAAAGCAGCCTAGCATTTATTCGTATTGATAACTATAATTTATTCCTCCACTATTGAGCATTTTCAGTTGTTTATCAATTTCCTTAGTATAACCAGTGCTGTGAGATCAATGTCCTGACAAATAAACTCCTTCAAATATTCATGATTCTTTCCTTAGGCCATATTTCTAACAATAGAATGATATTAGGTCAAGGAATACATGCCTTTTTTAGGCTTTTAAAACACTTTGCTAAATTGCTTTCTGGAATGGTGTTTCAATTTTTATATGCACTAGCAATGTATGAATTATTTTCCCTATAAGTTTCATAAGAAACACATTATAAATCATATTTTAATTTGCATCTCTTTAATTACCGGTGAATTTGACATTTTAAAAAATTGTATATTTGCTCCTAAAGAAGGCTGAGGTTGAGTCAGATCCAAAGAATCTGGAAAAACCCTGAGAATTATATCACAGAAACCAAAGGGATAGAGTTTCAAGAAAGTTGTTGTTAGAAATCACTTAAGATAAGGAATGCAGGATGCCCAGAGGGCACTGGTGGTGCATCCAGGAGAGGCTCAGAGGAGTGGTGGGAAAAAGATTCCAATTTTGGGTGGAGGCATGGAATAAGAAGCCAGAAAAGGAGGACAGTGTCTATGGAATACACTTTTTAGAAGCTTAACTTTAGAAGGAGGGCAAAAGGGGGAAAAGGACCAAAGGGGAAAGAGGACCAAAAGGAAAGTTTAGAGAGTCTTAAGCTTGTTTAAAGGTGGGCTAGAAAGTGAGAAGCTCTAGATGAAAAAGAAAAAAAATGAGGCATTTGATATGAAGGTAGGTGTGCAATGAAGGAGTTGGATATGGGGCTCAGAGCACTGGGGAGGACCCATCAACTGGAGATCCCTTATCATGGAGAGTTGGAAGAGATAAGATAATAAAAATATTAAATATATAATATATAAAACATATGTGTTATTGGTGGGGGGGAGACTACAAGAGTTTGCGAAAGCCCTGCTTGATAGCTTCTATTGGAAAAGGATGCATCATAATTTGTGGAGAGTGAATAAACTTCAAGTCATCATCTATTAACTGACACTATTTTTATCTGCCGAGGAATATAAGAAACAAGGTTCTATTAGTAGTTGTTCCTCCAGAAAGTCACTATGTAAAACATATTTTAGGGGGTTTTAATTAACAGCAGGTAGCATTTACTACCACAGAAGCAAATTTATTCATTAGTTAAACAAATTCCTACTCAGTACCAAATGCAGCATACTCAGTTTAGAAATGCTTATCTATTTTAACCACTGGAAGCTGTTTTGTAAACCCAGCATCCTTAGAGAGCTGTTGCTGGAATATGTAATCATTTTGGCATAAAACTTAATCCCTAAAAATGCAGTTGGAATTACTGCATGATTTCTTTATCTTTAGTAAGTGAGGGTTTGTGATGAAACAGATGAGACTTTTATTCAGCTTTTTAAAAAAATGTTTTCAATGATATATTCTAGTAAAGTGCCTCTATTTTCTATCGTGAGACATCTCTTAATCATACTGGACAGTTTCATTGTATCTGCAATAAAGGAAATGAACAATGGAAACATTTATGTAGTGTCTGATTGTCTGGGGATGATGATCTATAAGATGCAGACCTATTATTTAATGCTTTGGGGATTCCCTTCTCTTCCTCCATCATTCCTTTGAGCTCTGGTTTCTGTACTAATCCCAGGGAGAAAACACAAGCGTTTATGTTATTTCTGGATTGGAAAATTAGACTTGTACTTAACAGCTAAAGAATATTCTTAATTAACTAAAAATAGAGGTGATTAAATTGTCATGAGTAATGACTGTGGCATTTTTCTCCTTTTTAATAGAGGTAATGGTCCATAACTCTGGGCACTCTGGACATATATGTGAAACCCTTCCAATTTTTAAGTTTGTGATTCTAGGTTTTGAATATTTATGGTGCACTATACCTCTATGATGGTGATTTATTTTTACTGAGCCTCATGGGCTGCAAATTGTCTTGCCACGTTGGTGGAGGATTAGAAGATGAAAGAAAGGCTGAATGCTATTTTGTTCCTTGTTGAGCTAATTAGAATCTAGGGCTTATTTAGAAACCTGCAAATCTCAGACTCAGTCTATTCGTCTAGCTCAGGCTCTAATTTAGACTGTATTTAGTTTTCCCTCAGGTCAAAGGGGAAAGAGAGGTATATTCTTAAGTCCCAGATCTCAGAGGAAAAAGGGAAACGAAAGTTAAGCAGTGACGACATTGGGAATCTGGTAGAGTGGGAGATTAGTTGGGAGGGAGGACATCTTTCATTGTAGTAAAGTGAAAGGAAATTAAGTATTTGTAGTGGAATGTGTCATATTATATACAATAACCTGATCTATTAGAGAGTTAGGACTTCCATGTGATCTGGAATACTCAGATCATCTGCTACTGACATTGTTATCCTTATAATCCACAGACTAACCTTTATTTTAAATTTTCTAGACTCTAAAATGTCTTTTTTGTAGTCTAACAGTAGTATGTATTATTATTTTCAAGATAGTAAATCAAGTAAAATTCACTATATTTTCATCTCTTTAAGAATTAGCGAATACTTTACTGTCTTTGATTAAGATGGGAAAGAAGCTCTGGTCTCATCATCAATACATTAATGGTGTAAACTATTACTTCTACAAAATGGGAAGATTTGTCCTCTTTGTGTTGATTTTTATTTAGCTTTTGTTTCAGAATATACCCTAATGGGGCAAGTTGGGGGGCGGGTGTTTATGCAATGCCCTTAATGCATACACTACACAAAATCAGGTAAGGGATATAAAAGATGAACAACGTATAGCCCCTGTTCTAGGAGAATTTACCAAAAAATAAGGGAGAGAATGTTCATAAACAACAGTGACGCAAGATGGTTCTTTCTTATATTTGAACACATCTTTGAAGAAATAATCACTGCTTCAAAACATCAAGTCATTAGACAAAGGTACACATTGAGAACGTTTATTCCCTCTTACTTTTTGTGTATCTTGTATATCCTTTCCACTATTTCTTTATGCAAATGTAACTATCTGTATGTTTCCTCCTTTCTTATACACATAATTTACTATATACACACCATTTTACCCCTTGTACAAGGTTTTCTAGGAGTTGTGAGCAAAACACTTGAAGAAGGGACAAAAGACGGAAATAACTTCTAGCTAAGAGTTCAGGGATGTTTCAAGGATGAGTTTTTGTTTAAGTCCTAAAATATGGTAATGCAGGGAAAAAACATTCTATATGAAAGAATATCAAGAGCTCAGAGGCAGGAAGTAGAAGTTCAGGAAATAATTAGAAAATATCAAGTTGAACTATAAATGGATAGAGTAGTGGGAGAAACCGAATGAGTGGTTTGGGGGAATTCTGGGCATTTTTGTCTATTGTAACCTCAAAATATTCCATCCTTTGGAAAAAGTATACCAATCTTGTGTTGCTGGAGTTGGTGGATTTCTGGGTTTTGACTGCTAAAATTGCCTTTGACTAAACAATGCAATGGTTTTCATATTACTACTTAAAATATTTAAAAATTCAAATTTAAGCTTAACTAGCATATGTTTTGATCACTTTGTAGCTTCTCTTTGAAACTCTCCAGCCATGATCACTGCAAACTCTTCTCAGCTTAGCGTCAAACGATGTTGACACTACCCATATCTAAGGGTCATGGGCCAACACTAAAAAAACCAAACAAACAAAAAAATAGAGATTCTTCCAAGTCTCAGAGAATAAAATGGATCTGGATTGATTTAACTTTTTGCTCTGTCTTCTGGGGAAAACCCTAGCTCATATGATTTCTGTGTAGCAAGGGTCCATCAATTTTAACCAGATGCACTCTTGGGTCTCCAGATGATATCATAATAGTAGGGTAGTTGAGAGAATAATAATGCTGTAGCTGCTTGAGAGAACAAAGAAACACTGATGAATGTTTACCACCCAACTCTAAAAAGATACTTTGCTTAAATTTAATTTGAAGATTTCTTTCCTGATGATTTAGATTTAGTGAGTAGGATTGTAAAAGTGGTCCCTTGAGATCTGACCATTCTGTGCATGTTAAGACTAAGTAGATTTTTTTTCATCTAAATCTCTATTTTTTAAAGTATTATCAAATTATAAATATCATATGATAGAGTGGGCTTTTAAAGTGATATAAGAAACTCCTTCGAGCTGTTCCCACATTCTTTCCAAACTCTTTTTCCAAACGACAGTGCTTTTTTTCTGACTTAAAAGTTTTCCTCCATCTTAGGTTAGTGAATCTAGTAAAATACTGTAGTAGCATCTATCATCGACACTTAATGTTATTTACCTTATTTCTATAATTTAATAAATTAAATCATTTTATATTTTAAATATAAGTAAGGTAATTGTCAGGTGATATGGTTTCTGTTCATTATTTCACATATTTATTTTATGTTGTACATAATTTGGCTTATCATGTATTTTCCCTTGAAGTTTTTTACCCTACAATGGGAAAGGTGGTAATTATGTAAATAGTTAGGTCCTTCTCTAATATAATCTCAGTTTTGATTAGACATAGAAATTCTTTACTCCTTTTCTATGACGCAGTTTTAAATCAGTTGTTCATTGATCAATTTGATTCTCTGTCCTGGTATCTGGAACTAATATGTGTTCAAATTAAGGATTGGATCTTCATAATCACCAGTTAACAGCCCAACCTCATTGGTCTTTTGTCTTCTTCCCTCCAGCATTTAGTCTTAAGACTGTTGATATTATTTATGACTAAGTGATAATTTTTTCCAAACATTGTGATTAAAATATATATTTGATTTGATATCTGATTTCATTCCTGTAAAGTAATAATATAAAATACTGGTCTATCAAGAGAATTAGAATTTGAATCTAGTTGTCCCTAGCTAAAAAAAATTCATCCAAAATCTCATCTGGTGATGAGACTCTATATCAACCAAGATAACTTATTTATCAACTTGTTCACAAAGTCTCACTTCCAATCCAAAGCTGAGTTCAACAATCCAAAACTGTTGTTTCACCTGAACTTTGCCCAATTCCAAATAGTTCTCTGCCTTTACAGACTTACTTTAAAATCACCTAGCCCAGGCAAAACCAAAACAAAACAAACAAAAATTAATATCATCCTCCGATTTCCCTTGTATATAACAGTCCTAAGATTTGTTTGTTTCTCTTAGGTTGTGTTACCCCTCCCTGAAGTACATCTAATAAATTTAGTTTGACTTGATCAACAGATTTTTACTGATCTTTCTGAGGGAACTGACAGTCAACAGATGGAGAGAAGAAAATTCTGAGAGTCCAGTAAATGCCTCCATCTTTGACCCATATCAGTTGTCTTTTTTGTTTTGTTTTGTTTTTTATGACGGAAGGAAGGGCACAGCAGTAAACAGATGGGAGAGTTGCTTTTCCCATGGAATCATCATTTCCTAAACATTGTCCACCTGGTGACTTCCCTAATCTTAACCTGGCTGCTGCATGTTAACCTGGTGGCTTGATGCCAAGACCAGTCCTACCACAGTGAGTGCTTACATTTGGGTGTTCACCTTTCCTGAATGGGAACTGGCTGACACTCCCTGATATAGATTATTCCTTCTTTTGGCACCATTTGTGACAGTCAATTAAAGCTGACTGGAATCTAAACCCAGCTGGTATGATGGACAAAACATTGTTAATAGATAGAGATATAGCTAGAATTCTGCTTTCACTGGTTATTAGACCGATAGCCTGAGGAAATCAATTATCTCCAGTGAACTTCATTTCTCATTTTGGGAAAATAAAAGTAACAAGGGATATTGTTTAACATCCCACTTAAAATTTTTTTTTAAGTTTTAAAGCTTCTAGTGTGGACCTGAGCATATTGCAAACGTTCAGGAATGACTGATGTTTCTTTGTTTGTTCTTTTCCTTTAATAATGTCTTACATCTCTGAAAATTGCCCTATAGAATAGACTTTTAACCCCACAGCATCTCTATTTGTTATAAATATGGAATATCAGAGATAGTTATTTTTAAAGTTATTAGAAGTTAGTTTTTATATTTCATATAACTTTCCTTTCAGATTAATTTTGCTTTTTAACCTTAATAAAGACTAGATTGAACCTATCTATAGGATAAAGAAACACCCTGGGTCTGCCTTCATCTCTGCACCTAAGTCCAAGTGACAGCTTAAACGGAAGATAGCAAATCATAGAAGGGACATTGTTAGAAAAGAATTGAATAAGATAGAAGAATGTATCCTAAGTAGATTTTACTGCTCTCAACTCTTATCAGATGAAAACTTGCCACTAAGGAGAGTTGTCAGATAAAATACAAAAGTTCAATTAAGGGCTTCCCTGGTGGCACAGTGGTTGAGAGTCCGCCTGCCGATGCAGGGGACACGTGTTCGTGCCCCGGTCCGGGAAGATCCCACATGCCGCGGAGCGGCTGGGCCCTTGAGCCATGGCCGCTGAGCCTGCATGTCCGGAGTCTGTGCTCCGCAACGGGAGAGGCCACAGCAGTGAGAGGCCCACGTATTGCAAAAAAAAAAAAAAACAGTTCAATTAAGTTTAAATTTCAGATAAACTACTAATAATTTTAGCATAAGTATATCCTAATATTACTTGGGATGAATTATATGCCAATAAAATGGACAACCACGAAGAAATGGACAAATGCTTGGAAAGGTACAATTTTCCAAGACTGAACCAAGAAGAGTTAGAAAATATAAACAGACCTATCACAAGTAATGAAATTGAAACTGTAATTAAAAATCTTCCAACAAACAAAAGTCCAGGACCAAATGGCTTCACAGGTGAATTCTATCAAACATTTAGAGAAGAGATAACACCCATCCTTCTCAAGCTCTTCCAAAAAATTGCAGAGGGAGGAACACTCCCAAATTCGTTCTATGAAGCCACCATCACCCTGATCCCAAAACCAGACAAAGATATCACACACACAAAAAATTACCGACCAGTATCACTGATGAACATAGATGCAGAAATCCTCAACAAAATACTAGCAAACAGAATCCAACAACACATTAAAAGGATCATTCACCATGATCAAGAGGGATTTATCCCAGGAATGCAAGGATTCTTCTATATATGCAAATCAATCACTGTGATACACTGTATTAACAAATTAAGGAATAAAAACCATATGATCATCTCAGTAGATGCAGAAAAAGCTTTTGACAAAATTCAACACCCATTTATGATAAAAAAAAATCTCTCCAGAAAATGGGCATAGACGGAACCTACCTGAACATAATAAAGGCCATATATGACAAACCCACAGCAAGCATCATTCTCAATGGTGAAACACTGAAAGCATTTGCACTAAGATCAGGAACAAGACAAGGATGTCTACTCTCGCCACTATTATTCAACATAGTTTTAGAAGTCCTAACCATGGCAATCAGAGAAGAAAAAGAAATAAAAGGAATACAAATTGGAAAAAAAGAAGTAAAACTGTCACTGTTTGCAGATGACATGATACTATACATAGAAAATCCTAAAGATGCTACCAGAAAACTACTAGAACTAATCAATGAATTTGATAAAGTTGCAGGATACAAAATTAATGCACAGAAATCTCTGGTGTTCCTCTACACTAACAATGAAAAATCAGAAAGAGAAATTAAGGAAACAATCCCATTTACCATCACAACAAAAAGAATAAAATACCTAGGAATAAACCTACCTAAAGAGGCAAAAGACTTGTACTCAGAAAGCTATAAAACACTGATGAAAGAAATCAAAGATGACATAAACAGATGGAGACATATACCATGTTCTTGGATTGGAAGAATCAATATTGTGAAAATGACTGTACTACTCAAAGCAATCTACAGATTCAGTGCAATCCCTATCAAACTGCCAATGGCATTCTTCACAGAATTAGAACAAAAAATGTTACAATTCGTATGGAAACACAAAAGACCCCAAAGAGCCAAAGCAATCTTAAGAAAGAAAAACAGAGCTGGAGGAGTCAGGCTCCCAACTTCAAACTGTACTACAAAGCTACAGTCATCACGACAGTATGGTACTGGCACAAAAACAGAAATATAGATCAATGGTACAGGATAGAAAGCCCAGAGATAAACCCACACACATACGGTTACCTAATTTACGACAAAGGAGGTAAAAACATACAACGGAGAAAAGACAGCCTCTTCAATAAGTGGTGCTGAGAAAACTGGACAGCTCCATGTAAAAGAATGAAATTAGAGCACTACCTAACACCATACCCAAAAATAAACCCAAAATGGATCAAAGACCTAAGTGTAAGACCGGACACTATAAAACTCTTAGAGGAAAACACTGGAAAAATATTCTTTGACATAAACCACAGCAAGATATTTTTTGACTCACTTCCTAGAGGAATGAAAATAAAAACAAAAATAAACAAATGGGACCTAATGAAATTTAAAAGCTTTTGCACAGCCAAGGAAACCATAAATGAGACAAAAAAACAAACCTCAGAATGGGAGAAAATACTTGCAAATGAAGCAACAGACAAAGGATTAATCTCTAAAATATACAAACAGCTCATGGAGCTCAATATCAAAAAAACAAACAACCCAATTTAAAAATGGGTGAAAGACCTAAATAGACATTTCACCAAAGAGGACATACATATGGCCAAGAGGCACATGAAAAGCTGCTCAACATCACTAATTATTAGAGAAATGCAAATCAAAACTACAGTGAGGTATCACGTCACACCAGTTAGAATGGGCATCATCAGAAAATCTACAAACAGCAAATGCTGGAGAGGGTGTGGAGAAAAGGGAACCCTTTTGCACTGTTGGTGGGAATGTAAATTGATACAACCACTATGGGGAAAAAAAACAGTATGGAGGTTCCTTTAGAAACTAAAAATAGAATTACCATATGACCCAGCAATCCCACTACTGCGCATATACCCTGAGAAAACCGTAATTCAAAAGGACATATGTATCCCAGTGTTCATTGCAACACTATTTACAATAGCTAGGACATGGAAACAACCTAAATGTCCAACAACAGAGGAATGGATAAAGAAGATATGGTACATATATACAATGGATTATTAACCATAAAAAGGAACGAAATTGGGTCATTTGCAGAGATGTGGATGGACCTAGAGTCTGTCATACAGAGTGAAGCAAGCCAGAAAAAGAAAAATATCGTATATTAACGCATATATGTGGAATCTAGAAAAATGCTACAGATGAACCTATTTTCAGGGCACGAATAGAGACGTAGATGTAGAGAATGGACATGTGGACAGAGGCGGGAAGGGGTGGGTGGGACAAATTGGGAGATGAGGTTTGATATAAATACACTAACATGTGTAAAATAGATAGCTAGTGGGGACCTGCTGTAAAGCACAGGGAGCTCAGCTCCGTGCTCTGTGACAGCCTAGGTGGGTGAGATGGGGGGAGGGGTGGGAAGGAGGTCCAAGAGGGAGCGGATATATGTATACATACAGCTAATTCACTTCATTGTATAGCAGAAACTAACACAGCATTGTAAAGCAATTATACTCCAATAAAAATAAATAAATAAATTTCAGATAAACTACTAATAATTTTTAGTATGTCCCAATATTACTTGGGGTGAATTATGCTAAAAACATATTTTTTATCTGAAATTCAAATTTAACTTAGTGTCCTATATTTTTATTTGCTAGATATGGAAACTTTAATATGAAGAGAACTGGCATAGCTGATATTAATTGTACTTTTAATAAAAAGATGTTTATTATATATAATTATATTATCTCTTTAATGTAGTTTGATCATTTGTCAGGAGAAGTCAATTTTTTCTCTTTTAAAGGTTTCTATTGGCAACAGCAATTATTGCTTCATAATGAGTTAAAGCAACAACACAAAAGAAAAAAAAGATAGTTGCAAGGGAAAATATTAGTTGCAAAATGCACTGATGAGAAAATACCCATGTGAAAAATAGCCTATTCTTACATGTCCTAGACAAAACTCTAAGGTTTGCTTTTAAGTCTAAAAACCAGTGAGGTCTGTTAAACAGTTGTATTCAATTCAGCTGTTAATTGAATATAATTAATTATGTTATTTGTATATGAATATACCAATGTTCATATATTCAATTGTATATGAATATACAAAATATACAAATATGTTAATTTTCAGACACATTTACATAGAGTTAAATCAGAGCAAGTTAAATTATTTATAAAACACACTAAGTTATAAATTATCCTGATTGGTTTATTAACATAAATGGTGCTTTAAAAAGCATATTAAAATGTCAACTTAAAACAGTTAATTTATTCGACAGGCATACTGCTTTCAAACAAAAACAAAAATTGATGTAGTAGTCTTTTAAGAGATGTAAAGAACCCAAAGTATATACTCCCACACCCAGTTTGGACAGTGAAGACCAAATTACAGGCCCCCATACAGCCTAGTATGTACATTCACATGACTTTACTATTCTATTGTCTTCTTTAGCATGACTTTAGCTCAGGAAAATTGCTTGATATTTCATACTGGTCCAGATTGATCCATCTTCAACAGAAAGCATTAGCATACAATTTGTGCCCTCAATTCTGTAAATCTTTTGCCTCATATATCTTCAGCTTGTTTTTGCAACGAATCCTAGACTCTTTTATCTGGATCTTTAGCTAATACTAATCAAGCCATTCCTTTGTTAAGACTTGCCTTATACCAAGTTTTCAATTTTCAGTAAGTTCTGACCTCTGATTCTGTCCTCAGAGACACTGCTGCAGCTCTGGAGGTGTTGATCCCCTTTAGGGAAGTAAGCAGCCACTCAGATTTGTCTTATCAACAAGTGGTGTTGGTGATATTTGGGGAGCTGGCCTTCCACAAGGCTAAGGGCACAGTCCTAGAACCAGACTTCCCAAGTTCAAATCTCACTTCTCCTACTCACTACCTGTGTGACCTTGGGCAAGTTACTTAACCTCTCTGTGCCTCAATTTCCTCAGCTGTAAAGCGGAGCATAATAAAACCTACTTCACAAAATCATTGTGTTGATTAATACATAGGCAAACAACTTTAAATAGTACCTGGCATGTAGTAATAGGGATGTGTTATTAAATTATTCATGTTAATATTACTGTTTGTTTTATTTAAATTAGTATAATTATAATTATTCATATTATTAAATTATTAAATGCCCTAGGGCATTTAAAATTTTTTTATTTTCAAAAATAATTACACTTATAACTTTCCATGACCATTTTATTGTATAATATGGTGTATTTTATTTATAATAATAGAATGTAAAATTGGAAATTTTTTTCTTAAACAAATTGTATAATTTTCATTTTCTCAGATTCTCTGAAATGCATACCTTTGAATTTCCTTCATTTTCCACAGACGTTAATTTTAACGTATAATCTTTTTTGCCATTATGTTTTAAACTCTAACTTTAGATTAATTTTTTAATAACATTTAAAATTATGAATAATTTAAAATAGCATTAGCTTTAAAATGTATATGTACATTTTGTGTGCACGTATGTGTGTGCAGGCATGTGTGTATGTGCGTGTGTTTATTGTAGAAGAGGCATAACTCTAAATACTTGTTAAAAACAACAAATAAGTCTTTATTTAAGAATATTGCAATAGAGCTCTCCTGTATTGCAATACAGGAGAGAAACTGAACTCAATTCCCCTAAAACCAAATATGGGAGGATTTGTAAATGCTGGGGTGAGCTAATGGAAAAGTACCTGAGGGTGTTCATGGGAGATTGGTCTGTGTAATTAGACCATCTGTATTTGATATTGTCACTTGCTGAAGTTAGACTGCTACCTTCCCACAGAGACCAGAGATAGGAGGGTCCTGATGATTACATTGCAAAACAATGGCTTCCAGGTCCCTGAGAAAGACATTTCTGGGTTGTAAAACTTGTAAGAGTCTGGGAGGCTAACATCTCAAAGGGGCAGAGAAATAATTTACAACTGAAAGTTTTCTAAAGTAACTACTCTAAGAAAAGGGATGGCTGGTGCCTGGAGTCAGGTCAAAGACTGTCTAAAGTTTGGTCAATCTGAAGGAAACTTAAGTCCTTCTTGGTCAATATATATGTATATAACTATTATTTAAAGGACAACTTTGGATATTTTACACCTGCAAAAGGAATGTTTATCTTAACTTTTATCTTTAGTGAACTCTTACAGAAGCGTATCTTTTAGTTTCCCTGACATTTTATATCCCATCTCCTGAAACAGACCTTAAATTCCATAGTTTTGTGTGGTCAGATTTTGAATGTAAATTGTTCTATAGGCAAGGGAAAAAAATCTCTAGATCTAACTCAAATATGCTATATACACATTGTCACAGAACTGTAGGCAGGATTTTAAATACCAAGTAGACCTATTTCTTCTTCTCACAAATGAAGAGAACACTGGGGACACAAAAGGATAAGGATGTCTGTATGAGCTTCTTTTTTCCCTAAATGTGTTTTTCATCTTTTCTGGTGAAAATCTGTGAAAACTCTGACATAAGCATGACCCTCCAAAGAAGAAAGAACATACAACAGTGGTACACACAGTTTCTCCACGCACATGTTCTGGATCTCAGCTGCTGCTTCTGGAAGCTACTTCCCCTGGTTTTCTCTCCATTGTCTGGTGTGAATATATGCAGACACAGAGCTTCATAGCAAAATAATCTTTCAGAAAGTTTCTAGAGTTATAAGGCAAATTAGAGGTTGATTACACAGTGGTTATAGAAGAAAAGCATTCAAAATCTCTTTCTTTGCCTTAATCATAAAGATCTCGTCCCTTTTTATACTGGGGTTTGAATATTTTCTATTTCTTAGATAGCTGTTTCTTAGCTATTTAGGTTTTAGGTGATGGTTGCACTTGTCATGACCTTCAGTCTGGTTTTCGTGTAATTACAGTGTTAGGAAAGTTTTAAAGAGAATTTTAATGATAGAATAGAAAGTAGTATGAAAATCTGATATATATAAAAAAGCCCCAGGCCAACTTTTTACCACTAACCAATAATTAGACTCTAACTTTTAAATTAGGACAACTTCCAATATATAACAGGAGGGCAGCACACCCAAATCTCTTGGTATTTAAATTATGTATTTCTAATTCACGTCTTAGTTGATTGTCTTTCACTTCATTGCATCTGCCAGTTACATCATCTGTGGCTGCTCCTTTAAGCTTTTGAGTTACCCACTTTATTCCTGGGACCAGTTATTGTCTCTATACAGGCCTCTTATGTCTAAGTCAAAGCAGGGATCTTGGGACAGTATTTTCACATCTAACATCTGATACAGGTCAAGACAGGGATCTTTATCTTCTTTTGCCATACTTACCTATCAAAAGCTGTTTGCTTTTGTTCTCTGTTTTGTTAATAAATATATGATTGCCCTCCAAATTTATGAAAAATACAATAACATCTTATACTATAACAGATAGATTTTTTTCCTTAAAATCTTCAGAATAACTGTCTTCAATTAAGGAATCCTTTCCATATCTTTAATTGTTATATACTGGTAATGTTTTAAAAATGTATAACTTACATTCCTTATACTTGCTCCTCTAAGGACATAGAAAGCAGTTTCTCGTTTCCTTTATTTAATATTTCTTTAGGGTGTTTGAAACACTGTTTTAAAATTGTTCCTCAGGTTCCCCACCCACTCATGTTTCTAGGAACCCCCTCCTGAAAGATACCAAAGGGCAGAGAAGAAAAAATTACTTTTGGTGTGGAATTTCTTTCCAATCTCCCCATTTTTCCTTAAAAATCACATAAATTCTGCAGTCTGAAGCCCAATATTTCCTTATTTACTAGTTCGTTTTTAAAAAGTAATGTTTTAAATTACTTCCTTCTTCTATCCAAAGAGAGTAAAATTGACAAAAAATCAGCAGTATGGTTTCTGGGCATTTCATCTGCATGTTCACAGGGTTCTGTGGCTTTTGGAGGCGATAGTGATCTCAGTCTCTATTTTTCTTCTTTAGGATCTGTTTTCCAAAACAATAATTAATTAATGTCTGGAAAAACACCCAAATAAAACCCAAAACAACCGAACAACTTATTTCTACACTAACAGGAAACAGCACTCTGGAGTCATTGTAGTAGTTGTCTGTGAACAGAGTCAGGTTTGAAGGAACCCTTTACATATTATAAGTAAGTGACCAGACTTACTCACCAGTGCTTAGATGAGGAAACACTGCTAAGCTCAGCATTTATGGTAGTTACTTAACATGTTATGATGAAGAGTGAAATTTTATTTTAGTTAACTGGCACTCCATTCTGTGAACAATTATTCATTGGAATATTTGCCATATTCTAGGCATTTTGCAAAATTCTAGGGATGAAAACACAAATGAAACAAGGAAGGTCTTTGTCCGCATGAAGCTAAAGGTCAATGGGAATGAAAATGCACAGATAACTTCAGTACAGTAAGAACCATGTTTGGGCACATACACTATTATAGGTAGTGAGAGGTTGTAAGATAAATATTGGATAAAGCAGCTCAAATTCCTGAGTAAGAGTCTCAGAGGAGTGTCTCTTTGAGCAGGGATTTGCAGAATGCATAGGAGAAAGAGGAGTCATTCTAGGCAGAGGAAACTTGTAACAAATAGCATGATATGCTCAAAGAACAATAAGTAGCTCAGCATTACTAAACCAAGAGTGGGGGATGGGAAAACATAAGCCTGAAAAGAGGGCAGGCAACAGATCTTAGAAAATGTTATGTTGTAAACCAGGGGTCTGCAGGCTGCCTTTTGTTCTGGTACTGCCCACAAGCTAAGAATGGTTTCTATATGTTTAAATTGTAGAATAAAAATCGAAAGAAGAAGAATATTTTGTGACACATGAAATCATATGAAGTTCAAGTTTCAGTGTACACAAATAAAGTTTTATTGACCATAGCCTCTCCCTTCTGTTTACAGATTGTCTGAGGCTGCTTTCACACTAGGGTGGCAGAAATGAGTGGTTATGACAGAGACCATATGGCCTGCAAAACCCAAAATATTTACTATGTGTTCCCTTCCAGAAAAAATTTTGCTGACCCTTACTGTAGACCAAACACTTTAAAAGTGTACACCATAAGAGAAAAAAGCTATGGATGGATTTTAAGGAAGAAAGTGTCTCACTAAGAGCTGTTTTGTAAACTATTTCTCGGGTGGCATATTTTGAAAACTTTTTGAGTGCAGGCAAGACCAGTGTCCAAGTGAACTAAGGCATCAGCAGATAAGCAAGTCAGGACATTTTTGGTCCCTGGCTGTGCTAGGGAAATGAAAAAGATATTAGTATATGACACTAACTTTGGGAGAGATAGACATTCACACAGAATAAAGTACGTGGAGATGGCAACGAAACAACGAAGTCCTCTTTGAGATAGGAAATTATGAACCTCACATTGGAAGATTCACATTATAATCTGTTTGCTCAACACAAACTCACCTGTGGTCCAAAAAGATAAATGGATGGAAGGACTGTTTTTAATCCCTTTCTAGGGGTTGTTGCTAGTGGTTGAGTTTCAGGAAAAGATTTATTTTGATCTTTCTCTAATGTGTATAAAACACATTATACACATTATATAAGGATTTGGTCAAATCCTTATAATATTTTTTATCAGATTTTTTTAAGACATGCCCAACTACCCCATCAGCGATGTATGTTGTATGGGGGTTACTTGCTGGTTTCTCCCTGATCCTTTCCCTGTCTTTTCCTTGCTCTTTTCTGGATTGAGGGGACTGAACCCTGCCAAGTACATTGCTGGGCTCCTTAACCTCTGTCTTCCACCTCGTTCTGGCCACTGTAGGGCAGCAGTGCGATATTGATGGTTGGGAGGAAGCCAGAAGCCAGAGTCCTTTCCCCTCTGACTGCTCTGGGCAGTATCTTCAGCAGTGGTTATGTCTCCTCGGTGTTTGCAGCTTCTACTGTTGTTCCAGTCCTTGAACCTTGTCTCCCAGACCCTGGTAACTCCATTGTTGCTCCCTTGGTCCCTGTAGCCTAGGTAGCCAAGTCTTCTTGCTGTGGTTAATCTGTTGCTGTGATTAATCTCTAAATTGCTACACTGTTTCCTGTTGGTTTTTGTGTTCTGCCATCCCTTGTTTTTATTGGCTGCTTTTTAAATTCTTTTATTGCGATTGTGGTAAAATTTTCACAACAGAAAGTTGATTAATTTGACCATTTCTAATTCTGCAAATCAGTGTATTTTAAGTCAACATTTCAGGTGTACAATTCAGTGGCCTAGAGTATATTCACAATGTTATGTATCCATCACCACTATTTCCAAATCTTTTCCATCATCCAAAACAAAAGTGCTGTAACTGTTGAGCAGTAACTGCCTAATCCCCTCTCCCCCAGCCCCTGGTCACCTCTCTTCTCTGCCATCAGTTTTGTCACTGGTTCTCCGTGTTCAATCCCTCCCTCAAGCTCCCTGGCGTGAGCTGTGTTTTTTAGCCTAGGCTTTGCCTGATAGACATTGTGAGTCCACTCTGAGAGAGGTTTTCCTTACTCCCAGCCAGGCAGGTGTGCACAATACCAGGCTGTGCTGGCACTTTAGATGGATTTGTTTTAACCCACACGATTTAATACACTTGTCATAAAACTTCTTCATAGTAGTTCAAAACAAAAAGACTAATATGCTCACGTAAAAAAATCCATAGATTTGGAGGCTGTTAATCCCCTTTCTCTTTTTCTGATGTCTTTCATTTTTCCCTTTGTATTCTTGGCGTTTTTTTTGACAGTTGATAATGAATCAAAAACAATAAGTGACTATTTCTTTAGAACAACAGTCTGACTTTCAGATGGAAATCATGGTATCAAATTCCACCTGTGCCACAATCTGATATTATATAATCTCTATTTCCTCTTTGAAATGTTTTATTCATTTCTCTTTGAGCTCTTCTTTTTCCTTCTCCTTAAAGACCAAATTTCAGGGCTTCCCTGGTGGCACAGTGGTTGAGAGTCTGCCTGCCGATGCAGGGGACGCGGGTTCGTGCCCCGGTCCGGGAAGATCCCACATGCCACGGAGCAGCTGGGCCCGTGAGCCATGGCTGCTGAGCCTGCGCGTCCAGAGCCTGTGCTCCGCAACGGGAGAGGCCACAACAGTGAGAGGCCCGCGTACCGCAAAAAAAAACAAATTTCAACTGAGTAAATTTGAAGATCTTATAGGCTTTATTTAATGGTTCATGAATTTAATGGTTCATGAATCAGGCAGCATCCCATCTAGCAAATATAAATGAGCTCCCTTTGAGCAACTGTACAAAATGGAAACCTTCTGTAGGCAGAGGAGACAGGGACAAGGAAAGAGTGGCCTTCCTCAGCATTCTTGGGAGATGGAAGGGATCTGTCAGGCAGATTACCTCACTGGTGCTGACCAGGAAATTCCAGACTGACCCATTAAGATTACTTTGCTGGGAGAGGTTGAAACTGTAATTAGGTTGGGTATTAAATCTCACTTTGTTTGGTGATGTGGACTTAGCCTATTGTTGTAGCCATTTTGAAGCCGTTTTGAGCCTATTGTCTCTTTTTGAATACATCCTAAGTTCTTTTCCTCCCAGTCACACTGTGACTAGCACCTACCTACTGAAGATGATAGGTTGGACCAGATGGGATTTTTCTGAATTTCCATTTTTTGTGGTTTGCACATTTAAAGTTAAATCTTGCTGTAATTATTGTGTTTTTATAGAGTACTGAAGTGTTGAATTTTAATTAAGGCAATTTTCTTGATAAAACTTCCTTTGATTCAGGTTCTACTCATTGGCAGATGTTTTCTTCCCTGCTGTGTAGTACACGTTCTTCAAATCGTGTAGCATAGATTTTAAGTTCTAAAGGCAGAATTCCTTTCTCCATAAAATATTTTAGTGTTAATGAGCTGATTACTTTGAGCTCTTCCCTAATCCTCTTATCCATCAAGTTAGCAGTGGTAAGAGACTCACATTTTTATGCCTCATATTCTGACAGGCTGATGCATGACTAAGGCTGTTTGGTTTATGAAAAGGAGTGGTACTAGGACAGCAAAGGGGAGACGGAGGGAAGGAGGAGAAAAAAAGCACATGTTAAATCTTTCACTTACTAAATTTGTGACCTTGTGCAAGTCGCTTAGCTTCACAAATCCTATTTCCCCAAGTGCACGTGGATACTCAACATCTCCATATCCCATGCCTGGTAAGGAGCAGATGTTACCAGTCAGATTGTTGGACTAGCATTGTACAGAGTCAGCAAATGAGTAATGGAGAGAGGCGAATGCTTTGCATTGAAGGGGTCAGTTTGATAGCTGAGGAAAAGAGAGGAAAACATTCAGCAGATGGCAGGACAAAAAATATTTAAAAATCACTTTGGAAATTTTTGTGAGAAAGATAGAGAACAGACACTTATATGACAAATATGACTTTTGGGGAAAGGATGGTGAAAATGATTTTAAGAGCTTTTTATTTTCTGTGCATAACCCCCGTTTGACATTTTTTGAAGAGTTTGCCATGAATATATAAATTACCTCTCCATTACTTTTGATTGTCAGATTGGTGTTACTTTGGCTGTGACACCATGCTATGTCTGGGCCACAAAGTTGAGCAGCTTTTTAACCAGTTACATATGAAAAGAGGTGCAGAAGAAAGAGAAGAAATAGGTGTTGAAGATCGCATTATTTCATTTTACCCTCACACAACCCTGCAAGATGGTAACATTATCCCCACAGATAATTCAGTAATGCCTAGAAGACCTAGGATCCTAACCCAGGTCTGACTGGCTCCACTAGATTTTGCTTTGCAAAATGAAATATACATATGTGTTAATTAGGGCCATTCATTATGCAGAGCTGTTGAACAAACACGGATATATACTTTCTTAAATGGCATTATGGTTAACACATGATTTTTCTCTTAAAACATAATCACATCATAAAATAAAATGCAAATTTTGCATTATTTCAAATACAAAATGGAACTTCAAAGAAAGCTCATATGTAAGAGCTGACAATTTGATCTATGCCTTCAGATAAGGTGGGGAATGTGGAGGACCAAATGGGTGTACATTGGCTCACATTGCTGGGGAAGTGAGAGACGATTGTGGAAGCAGCATCCATCAAACTGTCTTATTGATAGGTTTTGACTGTAAAACAAGAAAGATAAAAATGTATTAGAGGGGCTTCCCTGGTGGTGCAGTGGTTGAGAGTCTGCCTGCCGATGCAGGGGACACGGGTTCGTGTCCCGGTCCGGGAGGATCCCACATGCCGCAGAGCGGCTGGGCCCGTGAGCCATGGCCGCTGAGCCTGCGCATCCGGAGCCTGTGCTCCGCAACGGGAGAGGCCATGGCAGTGAGAGGCCCCCATACCGCAAAAAAAAAAAAAAAAAAAAAAAAAAAATGTATTAGAAGTTGAGCAAGTTTCCCAGTGTAACAGAAGGTAGCAGTGATCATATTCCCATCCTCCGGTAAGTTCTGTTTGGCCTACTGCAACCATCCAACTAATATATTCAGGAATTAATGAGAAATCAAAGGGGAAACACTTTATATTTTGTGATGCTCTGAAAAGCCTCTTCTGATGATGCTTTAACTTGTAAATGAGTGAATTTTGTGCATTATTATTGTCCGGGGCTCAGCTGAACTGGGAAAGAGAGAGCTGAGCTGCCAGGTTTCAGAGTAGTTGATTAAAGCAACAAGCCAAAATGAAGTTAGGCCTTTAAAACTGTGATGGTATGAGCAGGAGTCCACAACAGAGAAAGCACCAACTCCCCCTGTTCCTTTCTCCTCCCACAGGTGGAGGGTCAGGTGCATCAGCACAGACATGGGGGCTGTGATGGTCGTGTCTCACTGCTGAGGGAGCCCCAAATAAAATGCTCTGGCAGTTTTATGGACTCTGGATTGGGGAGAACGCAAGGGGGAAAGGCTAGGAGTGGAAAAATACTGGGTCCAGAGTCCGAGTGGAGTCTTCTCTAAGTTTGCCTTACCTTCTCCCTCAAGGAGGTCTCAGCAGAGGCATCTGCAGAAGATCTCTGCCCAAGGCCTCAGATCAAGAATCTGGGAATGAAGTTGCCTGGGCTCAGAATGTCAATATGTGAAAGAGCTTGTCCCACCTGGGGTGGGGGCGGGGGAGGGGAGGGCTGAGTCTCCAGCTCAACTTCTTCCAGACTGTGCACCAAGGCTAGTTCGGGGAGGACAGCTTTCCCCCTCGAGGCCTGCCAGGTAAAACCTTTGTAAAGGCCTATAATCAGGCCTAGAAAATTTCATACTGGTTTTTTTTTTTTTTTTTGCGGTACACGGACCTCTCACTGTTGTGGCCTCTCCCGTTGCAGAGCACAGGCTCTGGACGCGCAGGCTCAGCGGCCATGGCTCACGGGCCCAGCCGCTCCACGGCATGTGGGATCTTCCCGCACCAGGGCACGAGCCCGTGTCCTCTGTATCAGCAGGCGGACTCTCAACCACTGCGCCACCAGGGAAGCCCTCATACTGGTTTTTAAGCAGAAGCTGGACTCCCCAATTATCTTTATTGGTGAACTTTTTTGACTTAAATTTTCAGAGCACCAAAGAAGCTTATAACTGTAAGGAGGAAATGTAAGAACCTTTGTATTCTTTTGCAAGGGGGAAAAACAAAAAGAAAAACAAAAAATCTACTACTTTTAGCTATTACTGCTTTTTTCTTCTTTCCTGAAACAAAATTCTCACAAATTTCTGCAGTCAGCCCCAGTAAGCCACTGGTTTCGCAGCTGCTCTATTTCATCCTCTCTCTTCCTCCTCCTCCTCTCCCTCCTCCTTTCTCCTTTTTGTTGACTTTTTTTTTTTTCCTGCGGTACGCGGGCCTCTCACTGTTGTGGCCTCTCCCGTTGCAGAGCACAGGCTCTGGACGCGCAGGCTCAGCGGCCATGGCTCACGGGCCCAGCCGCTCCGCGGCATGTGGGATCCTCCCGGAGCAGGGCAGGAACCCGTGTCCCCTGCATCGGCAGGCGGACTCTCAACCACTGCGCCACTAGGGAAGCCCATTTTTGTTGACTTTTAATGGGGAAAGTAATCATTTTAGAAAGTCTGGCTTAAAATTTTGTATGTGCCTATATGTAGACACCTGCTGTATTAAAATGAGAAATTAATGTAAATTGTATACGTTATAATATTAATTTGGGCTTCATGAATTAAAAATAGGAAATATGGTTTGTTTTTAACGATGGTTACAACTTGCAAATTGATTATTGGAGGCGCAGTCTTAAAGTAACAAGTGACTATTTCAGATTCCCTTTCTGGATAGCATCTACCGTGTTGGGTTCTACAGTAATGAATATCTTCATAGAAAGTGTGAGCTTCGTGGTTTGCTTTGCAAGACACAAAATGTCCTGGTTCAAATCATGAGTATGTTATATATGATTTTTCATTTTTCCATAATCATTGTCATTTCTGGCATTTTTATTCTTATAGTAGGATAAATTCTTTTTGATTTGACCTTGACCTGAGTGAAAGTTTTGTGAAATTGTCAAAGTCCTCATCTTTCTTTTCCCTGTGCTGAGCCCACTTTTCAGAGGGACGTTTGTCTTTTCTTCTTCCCTTCCCTTTATTTTTTGGAAGGATCGGCGGAATGTGTAGATGAAGAGAAGTTTCTAATACAAAGGAGTAGGGCAGTAGCAAGACAAAAACTCCATTCTGTTGGGGATAGCCTTTCTTTGTTTTTCTAATTTCAGCCACTAAATTCACCTCTCATTTTATACATACAATCTATACTAGTATGAGCACCGTGTGAAGGAATTTTGTGGATCAAATGTGTGCCATGTTCGTGTACAGTATCTCTGGTTGTAAACATGATAAAATTATCAGTGAAACTCCCAAATTTGATCCTGAAGGGAAGGGTGTTGTCCAATGAATCATTTATGTTTGTAGGAGACAGCATTGTAGCTAACAGAGCAGGAATGGGACCCAGATGTTTTTCTGAAAAGTTGGTTGCACTGGAGGCAAGGAGCATTACCTAAAGTGGAGGGGGTCATATGGAAGTGAAGGTTGGAAACATCCCATTACAAGTCATATATCACTGAGCTGACAGCATGGGTTTCAGCTTGTTTTTATTTAAATCATGAAAGCAGCTGCTCAGCTGTCTAGCTGTATTAAATTTAACCCCTTTTCCTGGCAATTGAATTCAGTAATTTATGCAATTTTGATTGGCCCATTGCATAAATATCATTTGGAGAGCTTTCACTTATTTTTGTCCCTTAAATTCACATCCAGATTGATGATTGGCTAATTTTTCTCCTGAATGAGAATGCTTGCAGATAATGCACCTGGCTGAGTCTATTAAGGCGAATCACAGGGGAATACTGTAATTTCAGCTTTGGCAGATAATTGCTGTGGCAAAACATGAATGAATGCCAGATAGCTTTTTAATGATCATTTGTATCTCTTGGTATCTTGTACTTATTTTCCTTTAGTTATTGTCTTTCCTTCTTCTTTTTCTCTTAGTGACTTTTTCACTTCTGTACATGCATTTCCAATATGTCCTTCTGCCTAACTCTTAATATTTTGAATTGTGCCTCTTTTACTTGACTCTTTCACAACTCTCCTCCAGCCCTTTTTCCTCAATCTTTCTTTGCCTCGCCTACACTGTGCCTCTCTTTCCTGGTACTCAGCCTCCCTTTAAACCCCTTTCCAGTTTTATAGCCTGCAGAGTTGGTTTTAATTACCTTTCCTTGAGCTCTGTGGATCTTTTGGGATTTTCCATGCCCTCCATGAAGTATGTTTTGTCAACATTGGAGCACCTTCAACTCATGTTTTGGCCACATGTGCCTCAAGCTACCTGCTAATTTAAGATATATTTTATCACTTGCCCACCAAAGTTGAGACTTACTGTGTTGCCTGTTGGAAAAGTATAGACTTTAATTTCCTGTGGAAAGAAACAATATGGGAGGAAACACAAGTTTTATTTAAAACAATAGGAGAAATGGATAAAAATAGGGGTAAGCTGGTTCTAGGGGAAAAGATGAAAATAAGGCACATTTTTCACATTTGTCTGGATTTTTCAGGTAATTACTCAAGTAATAATTCAGCATTCTTCCCTAATTATAATTAAAGGTCCTTGCCTTTCTTCTGTGAGATGATAATTTATTGGAGATACAGTCTGAAAAAGGCATTTCTTTGTTTTTCTTTTTATTGATTTTATAATGATGTCTTCTGTTGGATTATTTTTCATGGATGTGAAACTCTTCGGAAGGTGACTCTGATAATAAGGTATATCTGTAAGATTACCATCCAACGTTTTTGCCCTAAAAATAGTTGGAAATTAAGGTTTGAGAGTAATTTAGTGTGCCGTTATGTGCCAAAATGATTCGCTATAGGTCAGTGAGCAAGCTGACATTATCCAGGGCTATTTTCTCCAGGGATAATAATAAAGTAAAGGTCCTATGCAGAGAGAATTTTGTTTTTTCTCAAAAGCCAGCTCTACCAAAACAGAAATTCTGACCCTATATTTCTATTCTCTAAAAATGTAGCATGTACATACTGCTATATTTAAAATAGAGGACCAACAAGGACCTACTGCTATAGCACAGGAAACTCTGCTCAATACTCTGTAACAACCTAAATAGGAAAAGAATTTGAAAAAGGATAGATACATGTGTATGTATAACTGAATCACTTTGCTGTACACCTGAAACTAATAAAACATTGTTAATCAACTATACTCCAGTGTAAAATAAAAAAAAAAAAAAATATATATATATATATATGTAAGTAAAAGGAAAAAAAATTAAAATGTAGCATGGCTCAGTGAGCTAAGTAATGGACTGGACCATCAAGGACTATTTGTTAATGTAGGACCTATAGAAGATTGTTGTGATTAATTTTATATCTACTGTTTTCTCATTAGAAATCAATTCAGAATATCCTTCTCAGAATTCGAGCCGGAAGATAATTGCCATCTCACAGCATCACTGACTTTTCTAAGGTCATGTCTGACAATGGCTAAACAGTACAGAATCCCTGTAAACAAAGAGCAAACTGGTTTCTTTTAGTGCAGATCATCTCCTTGGCTGCCAGTCTGACTTTAGATACAGATCTAGGCCAGTGATATTTGAAATAAAGAGTGCATTATCAGATGTTATAAAGAGGTAACATCGAGCTCAAGGTTCTGCTTTTTGGATACCCTCCAGACCCAGGTTTGATAAGATTTTAGTGAATAAAACCTGATGTGAGAAGGGCTGGTTTTTATTAGGGCCGAGGATGAATAGGATGGAGGCAAATAAAGCCAGGACAAACTTGAGTCACATTTATACCTATGAAATATGCAATGAGAAAATGTCTGTCACAGTAGGGGCTGACTTGTCCTGTTCATTCACTCAGTAAATATTTATTGAAAAAGTTCAGATAGTGGGCTCGGTGCCTAGATGCCCAGGTAAGAAGAGAACTGTAGAAAAAAACTGTCAAGAAAAAGCCAAGTTTCACAGAATGAATATCATAATTTGGACGAATCAGTTTAATCAGTACTCAAATAATTAAGAAGATGCATTAAAATATTTACTATGTCTGTGCTTGTCTTTCATGAATATTTCATAAACCAAGACATATTCATTTACTCATATGAACAATAAATGACCTTAGGGATGAATATGTTGATATTTTTATTGAGAGCTAGATGAGTAACAATTCCAGTAGAAGCTGAATAACCTTAGCAATTATGAAAAAAACTCAACAAAAACCATTAGGTTGATTTTTTCATCCCTCAGATTAATGTATATTTTTAAAAACAGATCATACTAAGATTGGTGTGAGTATAATGAGATGTGCATACTTTTAGACTTCTAGTTGTATTATAAATTTTCACACAATTTTACTGGGAGCTTTGGTAATAGGTATGGAGAAATTTAAGATATTTGTGGTCTTTTGTAGTAATTCCAACCACAGAAACATGTCATAAGAAAATACAAGGATTGGCTGAAAGGTTGTTATATAGAGATTACCATCACCTTACTATTTATAGAGGTAAATTATTAGGAGCATATGGAATATGCAGTTTTAGGGAATGAATAAAATCGTGAGCATTTATGCAGTGAAACACTGCATAATTCTTGAGAATCTTATTTTTGAAGAATATGAAATCACAAAGAAAAATGTTCACATGTGTTAAAATGAAAATATATCAAAATATTTAGTATGATTTAACATGCACTGAATAAAAAGAAATATAAAGAAAAAAATTGAAGGGATTATACCAAATGTTGATAATGTCTTCCCAAACTACCCCCACCACTGAATTAGGATCTTTATTTTTGTTTTTTATAATATTCCTATTTCCAGTATTTCGGCAATATGTGTATATTTTTAGTAAACAAAAATTAAATGTTTAAAACCCTTCCAGTATTACTAGATGTGTAATATGAAGCAAAATAATTTTTAAGACTTTTCAAGATATAATTGGACCCTGTTACTAATATCGCCAAATTTGCTAACTGCTTTGATCCTCTTCGTGAGCCAACCATTGTGTCATATTTCCTATGGATAGTCCTATCTAACCTCTTAGAGTTAGAATAGGAAAGCAGTGCTCAAACAGCAGAAGAGAAATTTCAAGCATGGAGTTCCAGGGGCATTGGGTGATGAGGAAGGGATATAAGACAGTTAGAGGTCAAAGATTTGACCACAGTGTATAGTTCCAAAGAACAGTGTGGCTCTGTGAAATCCTTTTCCCTTTTATTATACTCCTATTCTAGAACTCTTTGGAAGCCTGGAGTATAGGGAGGAATATCATACCTCCTTAAAAATAGTGGCTCTCAGGGCTTCCCTGGTGGCGCAGTGGTTGAGAGTCCGCCTGCCGATGCAGGGGACGTGGGTTCGTGCCCGGGTCCGGGAAGATCCCACATGCCGCAGAGCGGCTGGGACCGTGTGCCGTGGCCGCGGAGCCTGCGCCTCCGGAGTCTGTGCTCCGCAACCGGAGAGGCCACGACAGTGAGGCCCGCGTACCGCAAAAAAAAAAAAAAAAAAAAAGTGGCTCTCTGACTTCTAGATCTGTTTCATTTTTACTACCCATATGTAATAATCCTGACACACATCACTGTAAATAAATGTTATATATCAAAGGTTCATTAAAAGAATGCTTCAAATAACAGTTACTTGACAATGAAGGTATGATTCTCCAGCCAAGTTTGCTTAGAGCACATATTTTTAGCACATTTCCCAATAAAGCTGCTGATAAAAAAAATGTTTGCACGTTTACATAGTCATCATTTATTTGTCAGGATTCAATTAATTATACAGATCTCAAGAATTCAAATGCCGTAACATTGCTGTTCATCTGTAGTTAAATGTAGTCATCATTATAACAAATTTTAAATAGCTAAGGGCAGGAATTAGAAAAGATATAGGGGAAAATGTGTGTTTAAGTAAAAACTACACATTATCTAGACTCCTGGAAAAGGCCTTTTCAGGTATCAGATTCTTATTCTAGGGAAGCTATTTTACAACTCTATAAATTATAGATAACTCATAGCAAGGTAAAAATAGCTCTTATCTGTAGACATGTAAATTCTGTCCTGTCTAGCTCCCTCTTTCACATGACAAAAATCAATTTTACATCCTATTGCATTCATTTTAATATTTTGTAAAAGTACCTGTTCTTAATATTCTCTTTTGACCCAGTTATAAGATCTGCCTGAGTTCAACCCCTAACAAACGTTCATTCATATACCTAGATGAGATTCACTTTTTTTTCTGAAAATTATCTTTTTAAAAGAAAAGCAAGTAGTCATTTCTACTTGAAAATGTGATGGAGAATCTCAATATAATGATATCACTGCAACTATAGTTTCGTCAAAATTTTTATCTGCTAATTTCATCTTGGATATCAGATAATACCATTTCTAGTAACCCTTAGTATCAATACTAAATTGAACAGGAATAATGATCAAATTAGAAATACCAATTACTGTGCCATTTTGAATTTTCTTCACATCTTTTAGGTTTTGGCAGGAACTGGATTTCAATAATTTCTTTAAATTTTGGTCATTCATTTAAAGTTTGCAAAGCTATTGGATTCCAGCTATTATGCTTCACCTATGCCCATAAGATCTTAAAGTGGTGTTGGTGTTTGAATTAAATATAAAATTTAACCAAATTCAATGCTTGATTTTTTGAGTGTATCTGGGATTCACATGAGCCCATGTACATGCATAGGTACACACCATATTTTGAGACATTTGCAGAAATATGAATCTATACTGTAATCATTTTATCAATATTAAATTCTTTACATCTGGCGATAGTTTTGTAATTATGTAGGGCAAAGTCCTTGTTCTTAGGAAACAAATACTAAAGCATATAGGCGTAAAATTTCTTGTTATTTGCAATTTCAAATGGTAAAAAAATGTTTAGAAAAGGGAGAAGTATTGATAGGGGAGAAAACACCTATGGCCAACTATAATATGTATGTGAAAGATGTAAAGATTATAGAGGTATTTGTGGTACTATTTTTTTTCCATTTTTTGTAGGTTTAAAATTTTCATAATAAGGTGGGGGAAATTGATCATTTATTTAACAAATTAGAGGATAAGTTAGTAGATGCAACAATTTTCTCTATAACCAAGTAGGGTTGCTAGGTTACTGAGCATTTCTAATCATTAGTCAAGTAAGTTGCAAAAGGGGGCTAACACAGAAAAAAGTTTCGCCTTTAAGGGACTATTTAGGTGAATGTTAAAAATCACCAAATCTCCATTCGTTCATATTCTCTCTCTCTCTCTCTTTCTCTCTCTCCGTGTCTCTCACACGCATTTTCTTTCTTTTTCTCTGTTTTACTTTCAAAATATTTTGAGCCTTTTGTCTAAGTTTGCTGTTAATCAGGCTGTCTCACTTCATTATGATTTCCAAAATCAAAATTTAAGGCTACATTTCAAATATTGGTAAACTAATTTAACTGATGATCAAATCTTGAGTAACCTCAGTATTCTATTTACCTAGACCAAAAATATTGTTATCAGATACCTCCCAGAATATAGTGGATTCATAACAGTAACAATATTCTTTTCAAAATGCCTTAGTGGAGTGATTAAACCATGGCAAAGTGGACCAATTTGAAGCTTACATCCTACCTTCTCCTCCAAAGGTAGCGTTTCAGACGAGATCAGGCGCATTCAGGGTGGTATGGCTATAGACAAAGGTAGCATTTCAGACCAAAATATCTCAAAGAGCAACTACAGGGAAGATTAGAGGTTTTATTCTCCAAATGCAATATCTAATCATAAAATAAGTATTTAAGCTATTTCTCCTTTGTAAATTTTGAGATAATTTGAAGGTAAAGAGGGTCGTGCTATATAAATATTAAGAATCTTTGACTTTTAAATTGACAGAAATTGTTATGAAACTGGTGAAACTGTACAACATGTGTCTAGTAATCACCTGATAATTGATAGATACTGGAAAAGAGGTAAAACTGTGTTCCTTCTGTTGAGTTTTTCTCCAGGAGGAGAGCAAGTGTCTACTCCCTGAAAGAAGCAAATGCTTAAATTTAACTTTATGGGTGGCATGTTTAACATCGAACTGCACAATATTTTCTTTAAAGGACTCCCATATGTTTATTCTCTCTTTAAAAGGAATTCCATAATTTACTTCCAGTATGTCTGCAAAAAAGGCAAAGTAGTATATTCAACTCTTCAGTAAGGTGAAAAAATATCAAAGTTGACTGCTAAGAAATCAAGACTGTATTTGATTTTTTAGGGGAAAAGAGAATTATGCATATGTTTGCTACTATTGCCCTTTGTCTCAGAGAGGGAAATAAAGAATTCAGAGAGAAAGACAAGGAGGATCTTTTTTTTAATCATGTCATTTTTTCCCCCTGTCTTTATTATGATGTAGGTAAAGTTGTTAGTTCATGACAGGCACCTCTGCAGCATTCAGCCTTATCAGCCAGATTCCAAACTTTTGATAGATGACTTAACAAAAGCTGAGCTCGGGCTCAAGAAACTGTCAGATGGACTTTACTTCCAGAAGGGTTGGAAGAGATTCATGGAAATCACCCTGTAACTCTGATCCGACACACATGTCCTCAATATCCAGAAGCCAAATAGGGGCCAAATTATTCTTCTACATTTTCTGTTGGCACAGTACCAAGGAGGCACACTGATTCAGAAAAATTTTACATAAGTTGATCCGGTTTGCTTCTCTCTCTCCTTCTAATCTTTGGGGGATGTAAAAGGAAACCAATTGTTAAAAATTCTAATATCTTGATTTTATTTTTCCTATTCTCTCAAATTTATTGAACGCTTCTATGGTTTTATAAGATTTATGAATATTATTGCGGAAAATAACATCATTATAAGCCTACATATCACTTTGGAAACATACTTTATTTAAAATTAGATTAATGTTATTTATTTTAAGGGACAGATGTTAAGAATCATATATGATGATGTTACTACTAATAATAAGCATGTATTGACATCAATTAATAGCCAGTTCTAGACATGGTTTTACAATCAGTTCTAAAACGTAAATAGTTGTAAAATGAGGTTAATTTTCTATTGAAATAACTTGGAAATCCATACTTAAAGAAACGTTTCTGGATTGATACAATGTATTATTTTTACATACACTGTAATGTATTACATGTAAAAACTGACTTTGGTATGTATAAGACAATACGTCAAATGCTTTAGAGGGAAACACATTGAATTGGATATTTTTCCTGGCCTTAAAGCACAGTTGAGTAGGTGTATAAGATATTCAGTAGCCATCACTGCAGGCGATATGTAGTAAATGCAATAAAAGAAATAAAGGCGGGAAATCTGGAGGTTTAGAGGAGGTAGAGATTCTATATTTTTGAGAACTGAGATCATGGAATATTCCATGAAGGAGGTAACATTGAAGCCCACCTTGAAGGATGGGTGGGATTTAAAGAAATGGGATTGGAGGAAAAGAGAAGTAGAGGGAGTGAGAATGAGGAGAGCAGTACAACAGGAAAGATCTGGGGTGCATTTAGGAAACAAGTAATAAGCTGTCGGGTATTTCTGAAAATATGCTACGGGATTATTAGGATAATATAAAAATATTTTCTTATGTATATATTTCTTGGGGGAACTCATTCACTCTCATGGTTAAATCCCCTATAATCCTTTAAATCCATCTTTTTCTCTCTATCCCCACGGCCAAAACTATTCTAGTTCTGGCCCCTGTCATCATCCGCTTACAGAGACAGCATCCTAACAGGTCTCTCCCGCAGTGTGCCAGTCACCACCCTTCACGCCACAGCCAGGTGCTGCAGAACAAAGTTAATCATATCACTTTGTGATGAACGTCCCTCAGTTGCCTGCCCTGTCTTAAGCAAACCTTATCTCTCTCTACTTGTTTCCTGTGCTTTTGGGGTTAGACCGTTCCGAACGTCTCTTAATTCTTCCAGCGCGTGCTCTTTTTTTCTCCCTGGTTATTTGTCTCTAGCCCCCAAATTTTCCATTCTTTTTTCCACTAGCAAACTCCCCTTTATCTCTAATGTTTAAGTATCATTTGTTTAACCATGCAATCACTCTTTCATAAAGATTTAGTTGAGGAAATAATGTATTCCAGGCCCTTCATTCTTCCAAGAGACTTGCCTTGATCTCCCAGACTGTGTTGTGTGGCCCTGCTACACACAGCACCCTGCACGTCACTGTATTGTCACTATCGGTTCAGTGATCTGTTATTATCTGTTCCAATACAAATCTCAGACGAGTAGAAATAGCCTGATGAATGTTGTTGGGTATTGTACAGATAATTCATGCACGGAGGTAAAACAAATTTGAGCAATAAATAAACCTATGAATCTTTCTCTTACTACACATGAATATGCCAGATTTTCCTGATTTGAATGATCTCTTGCTCAATTTATCTCACATATTTTATACTTCTGTAATGGTATTCTCCTACAGAATCATCCAGTGAGATACCCATTCTTCAGTGTGGTTTTGAATAGCCCCCATAGAAAGACTTCTTTTTCAAATTTTCTTTTACTCCCAAATATGTTCAAAGAGAGTCAGGCCAACAAGGGTGACTGTGGACTCCTCGCTTCATTTGTGTTACTTCTCCTTCTCTCCACCCCAAGTCCAGTCCACTGCTCAGGCCCAGGGGAATACCATTTCTACCTTGATGGTGTCCTGAACCTTCACTGGTCTCATTAATTCCCTCTTTTTAATTAAAAATACGTTTTTTTTTTTTTTTGGCTGCGTTGGGTCTTGTTGCTGCGAGCGGGCTTTCTTCTAGTTGCGGCGAGCGGGGACTGCTCTTCGTTGCGGTGCGTGGGCTTCTCATTGAAGTGGCTTCTCTTGTCACGGAGCACGGGCTCTAGGCGCGCAGGCTTCAGTAGTTGCAGCGCGTGGGCTCAATAGTTGTGGCTCGCAGTCTCTAGAGCACAGGCTCAGTAGTTGTGGTGCACGGGCTTAGTTGCTCTGCGTCATGTGGGATCTTCCCAGACCAGGGCACAAACCCGTGCCCCCTGCATTGGTAGGCGGATTCTTAACCACTGTGCCACCAGGAAAGCCCTAAAAATACCTTTAAACTATAATTTTTTTCAAACTATGGAAAAATTAAGCAAATCAATTAAAAATACCCATGATTTAACACTGTTTAATCAGAGTTAAAATTTAAATTTTTTTCCAGCTGTATTGAGGTATATTGACAAATAACACTGTAAGATATGTGAAGTGTACATGTACATGTAAAGATTTGCTGTATACATACATTGTGATAGAATTCCCCATCAAATTCATTACCACATCCATCACCATGGAGAGTTAAGTTCTACTCTATTAGCAAATGTCATTTATACAATACAGTGTTATATGGTATATATCTATAGTTATATAGTTATCAACCACAGTCACCATATTAAGCATTAGATCCTCAAACCTTATTCATCTTATAACTGATAGTTTGTACCCTTTTACCAACATCTCTTTATTTCTTCATTCTCTACCCCACCAGCCACTGGCAACCACTTTTTTACTCTATTTTTCTTTAGGTTCCACATATAAGTGATTCTAACATGTGTTAGATTCTAATTAGACACATGTTAGACACATGTAACTTCCATGTCTCCAACTCATATTTTTGTTTCTATAACTCTCTCTTTAGCATTTCCATCTTCTAGTTTCCTAATTTTATTTTCTTCTGTGTATATTGAGCTTTTCCACCAGCACATTGGATTTTTAATTTTAATAACTATATTTGTTTTGAGATTTTAAAATTTGGTTTATGTTTAAATTTATCTCCTGTTTTTTTCTTAGTCCCTTGTTTGTTCCTCATTATTTCTACTATTTTTATCCCTTTAAAATATAAAGAAAATTCTTACTTTATTCTACCTTTCCAAATGCTTCTTTAGTTCTTACATTCATGGTATAAATTATCCATTTCTTCTATCGGTTAGAATCTCCCTCAGGATGTTTTTGATTTGCTTTTATGAATGTGTGTGAGTGTATGGATGTGTGTATACTTACATTTTTACTATAAGCTCATGCTCATTTGGGATTTTTATATCCCTGGGCTTCTCACGTGCCTTGGCATGTGATAGCATCTTTATGATTTAATATTTATTTCTTTTGGGCCACCAGCAATTTCACGTTACAGACCCATTTTTATGTTAGTTTAGCATCTTTGGATATCTGAACCACCCTCACTTCTAGAACAAATGTTGGCTGTTCAATATCTCATGCAACACTTTGATTTTTTTTCCCATTTGTAGCATAGGGTGAACTAAAAGCTTCCTTGCCACCTCTCTGGGCCAGTGTTTGTTTCCTAGTATCTTTTCATGGATTGGGCATAATGTAGAATGACCACCTCTGGCATCACAACACTTAAAGATTCAAGACCACATTTCATGGCTCTATCGAGCATTAAAACTCCAGTTCCAGCTTTGTCTTCCTTCCCGTTCCTGCTCTTTGCCCCAGCATCTAGCATTCCCTTTCTTTCTTTTGAGATGAGGTATATATTAGGTTTTCAAAGGTTGCATTTATGTAACATTTCAATGTATTTGTGGTAGAAGAGGGTCTGTATCTGTGTAATATGTCACTTTACTTAAAGGCCCAGCCCCTTTGACGGTGTGTATTATAAATATAGTATTGTTTTATACTATTTCTCTATTACTTTAGTTTTAGTACATATCTAGGAATATAATGCATGCTCAATAGATTTGTGTTAGTCTGTTGATCCTGGAGCTTCCAACTCTGCCATGCAATAAGTAACTCTTAGTTTTATGCTTTATGTTTTATATAAAAAGAACCTAAACAATAACATACTTAATTTTATCAGGCATATTCTGAATCTAATACGCAATTTGACCAAATAGGATTTTTTATATTGTTAGACTTTGTACAATTAGAAAATTTTATATTTAATCTTATTACTATTTATAAGTAATTCATATAGAATTTCACTCTATTCATTTACCATAAAAATATAAGTTAATTGTTATGGTGTGAAAATCAAGGCTCCTGGAATTTAGTATTACTCACAAGTGTATTGGTACATTTGTGGCTACAGTTGAAAAAAAAAGAGAAAAGGAATGAGAAGGAAAGGAAAAAGAAAAGGAAAAGAAAAAGAAAAAGAAATCCTGTAAAATCATAACCATGGAGAAAGTGCAGTTTTCTAACTCCCGTTTAAAATTTCCCCATGAGAACAGGCAACCCCTTCACGGACTTGAACAGAGATGGGGTTTGAGCACAAAGCCATGAATTCTCTGATTGCTATTTGGCCTGAAGGTTTGCTGGAAGCATCACTGTCCTAGTTAGACTATTTTCCAGCTTTTAAATGTACTAGAGTATGATTGTATTATGTGTTGACCCTGATTTATGTTGAAAACCCAGAAACATTTTTTCCAGAAGAAGTACTTTGTGTATGTGTGAGCCTTTGAGGCCTGACCCCATCTGAGAGTTGACTGGCTCACCTCAGTGTACTGTTCATTTATTCAGATGGCTGGACTCGAAAGGAGGAATCTTTAAATATCCAGTGGTATTTCAGTGAAATAAATATTGTGAAGCAGATACGGGTTGTTTAAAATGTATCACTATGATGTAATATGTCAATGCTCAATTATACGTTTGCATGCACCTTAAAAAATTCTGTCTCCAGAGAAAAACTGATTGTCATAATACCACGTTTCAATTAAACCCACATCCCAGGCATTCTGAGTTCCAAATTCCTGAAGCCCTCAAGTTAATGTGTTCCATGTTGTGGGGTTAATTTACATAAAGTTCTGGAGCTCCTGCTGCACTGTTTCAAATCTTGGTAGCTTTGATATTCTCCATAGTGCTATACACAAATATTATAAACCAGTTTTCACAGAGACAAGTTATGACTATCAGCAGGAATTAGTTTCATACAGTGATCTCTAACCATATTGTACCAGAACATTATCCAGGCCCCCTTATTTCTGAACTTCATTTTGCAGTCCCTATAAAACACATCTGTTCCACTGTGTGTGTTTTGAAAATTAAATGTACTAATATCATTCCGACTGACCCGGCCACCAAACTCATGTGGGAGAAATCCAGTCCACAACCCAAGCTGTGTTGAGGCTTCAGGTCTTGTGGGAGCTTGTAACTCACTTCACCACAGCAAAGGAAAAAATTAAAGAGGGGGAAAGAAAGAAAAAGAAAAGTAACATTTCTGAATATGTGTGTTTTCTTCTGATAAGAGCATAGAAAAATTGTCATTTATAAGGCACTTCAGTCAATATTCATCCTGGTGAAATTTTCAAGGGTCGTGATAGTCATCTCATTCCAGGTTTCTGTAATTTTCTTTAACTCCTGTTTTTTAATAAGGGGAATCCCTGTACTAAATACTCTGTGATAGACTGGTTTATTGCAGAAGGTCATAACTAGGTTAAAAAAAAAAAGATAGTATTCAAATCTAAAATTAGTTTACTTATAACAGAGAGTCCTGATACATCATATTTGTTGTGACAGAATTTGAATTGGATTTATTCACTTGAATGTTTGAAATAAAACTTCTGCCTACATAGATCTTAAAGGATCACTGCTGTCAAAGATGCAGTTAGAAATAGCAATGGAAACCAAAAGCTGAGGGCAGTTAAAACATTTCAAAGCAAAATTTTTATGGCAAAGAAGTCAAGCTAAATATTCTCCTGCATATTAAGGTAAAGTAGAGTAACATCATATGTGCATTTAAGCTACTCTCAGAATTTGGAACTTACTGCTAACTCCAAGATGCACTCTAATATCTTGTTTGACCTTCTCAAAAGCAAACACATTCATCTAACATGTAGTACTAGCGTAATAGAGTCTCAATATTAAAAATAAAAAGGAGTAGGGCTTCCCTGGTGGCGCAGTGGTTGAGAGTCCGCCTGCCTATGTAGGGGAGGCGGGTTCGTGCCCCGGTCTGGGAAGATCCCACATGCCGTGGAGCGGCTAGGCCCGTGAACCATGGCCGCTGAGCCTGCGCGCCCGCCCGCGGAGCCTGTGCTCCGCAACGGGAGAGGCCACAACAATGAGAGGCCCGCGTACCGCAAAAAAAAAAAAAGATAACCAGAAACAATTTAGAGCTCGTTATCCCTTTCCTTCCTCCCTCCCTCCCTTCCTTCCTTTTTTTTTTTCTTTCTTTTTTTTTTTCCTGCTAAGTTTTGTCATTTAACCGAAAGGCAAGATTGGTTTAAATTATCAGACATCTACATACTTTACTTTGATTGTTCTCTTCAGTATAGCACAAGGGTTCTCAAACTTGAGTGTGTGAAGGAATTACCATAAAGGGTTTGTGTACACAAACCATTATACTATAGGGGTTATTTAAGGGATTTTCTAGGGTAATTTTAACTCTGGACAACTTTTGTTGTATGTGCTAACTTCAGAAGCTAACCAAGGTGGTTCCACTTGCCTTTACTTATTTGTGAAAATTATTAACACATTTCCCCAGAATCCATAAAATATACTTCTGGCATAATTATAAACACATTTACAGCTACAAAAATGCTTTCTGAAAACTCATACTGTACTAAAATATAATTATCCCTTTATTCAATATCTTATGTTGGTTACTAGTTTCCCCCAGATTTTTTATAATATTATTTTTAAGGATCCAAGTAATAATCCCTCTCCCCCACCCCTTCTCTCCTTTCTCTCACACTGGAGAGAGAAACAATTGGCAATGAATTATGGACTAGATAAAAACTAAAAGTTTTGAAAATTTCATTTTATAACTTGACCTAGACAGTACATTAATGGCCAAACTTTATTTCTTCCCCTACCCCAGCTTTATTGAAGTATAACTGTATTTCTTAAACTTTAAACATAAGCAGGTAAGTTATTTAACTCTGAAATTTCTGTTGTCCTTAAAGCTCATCACTATTTACCAATAACTATCAAAATTGTCCATTACTTGTTTTTATTTCAGTATATGCCTCTGCAACTTTTTCTAAGAATCACGCTGCGGCTACTTCTCTGTACCTTTTTGATGATGTCCACTAAGCTATTATTTCAAAGATGAACCTTGAGTTTCTAAATTTCAGCAACAGGGTGCCAGAAAGTCAGCTTATGTCCAGGGAGACGATTAGGGATCTTGATATTTAAAAATGGACAATTTGGAAATCATTTTTCCCATCCTTTGCCGGTCTCTTCATATATTCCACATGTGTAGAGAATGATTCTTTTAAAGTCTTTTTCCCTGTCTTTTCCTCTGTTATTTCAATTACCTTATTGTGGTAGTATTGTGGGCAAGATGAAGCATTTCTGATGTGTTCTTTTTATTACAAATTTAATTATTTGGGGGAACTATCCTGGGAATTTTCTACCATTGTGATATTGTCTTGGCCAATTCGATTACTTTTCAGATAACAGAACTGAGAATAGGCTTTAGAGATTTTTCTATTTCTATTCTGTCATTGAACAGAAAAAGAAACTAAAGAAACTGACATCCTGAGAAAGTAAAATGACTCAATCATTTTATGATAGAAAGCACAAGAAACCAGGTTTTAGGGCTCTCAGCCAGTGTTTTTCCCAGGGCACCAAATTTAGGATTTTGAAGGCTTCTTTATCCTTGTGATTGTGGTTTTTGAAAGTGATGGATGAGAGGATCCACTGGAATGAAGGAAGTGAATACTAGAATTTCTATTTATAGTCATTTTATCCCATCTTTCTTTTAAAAGAAATCTCTTTTTATATGTCTTAGAATATACAAATAATAATTTAAAGTGAAAAAATTGTAAAGGTAAATATAATGGGGAGAATAACTGCTATGATGTATTTTCAAACAGACTTTAGAAAATACTGCTGTAGAAGTGGACTAATATCAATAGTGACAATAACAAATCAGTAGCATCAACTAAACTACTGACATTTGTTGAGCACTTGCATGTATGAAACCCTGTAATACTAACATTATTTTAATTTAATTATTCCAACAACCCTTGTAATATCATCTACGTTTTTCAGGTGAAGGTACTGAGGCAGAGTGGCATTAAATAACTTGTTCAATGAATGGAATTTAACATAGTTCTGTGATTGACCTCCTTTTAGTAAAACATTTTTATTTTCTATTTAAACTCAATATTGTGAAGATAATTTGACCTGAAGATTTAGAAATATATATATATATATAAAACCAACCTTTAATAGATATGTTCATGAAAAACTGTATAGGTCTAAGTTGTATGAATGAATTCAGGGACTATATTGCTCACCAGTGAGTTCTGTCAGCAGTAGAATGCCTGCCATAAAACAAGAGTGATAAATATTCATGTCGTGGATAGAACCCAATGGGGACTGAGTCAATGTAATTTTTTATACATACATTCACCTTTGATCTAGGAGCCATGCTATTTTTTCTTATGGACACCACACCTAGCATTAAATATATAATCTTTTTACATTTTTCTAAAAATATATATTTCAAGAAACACCACCACTAGGAATTATTTATTTACTGTAGAATTTTGGGGAAAAGTATTTTCCACTATATTACCCAGGATCCCCTGCAGTAGCATCTGTGTAAAAAACAATTGTTTTAACAATTTTAGGTATGCAAAGGAAATTTAATTTAACATGAGAGATCAAAACAGAGGACCGTTAGAAATTATTACTTTTTCCATACTTTTGTCATAAATAAGGAGTTAAAAAGGACACTTTAGGGCACTAAAAGATATAGTTCAGAAGGCTGGCATGATGAAAACACATCAGGAACATCAAACTCTCCCATGTTCTTACAAGATGAGAGACATAATGGAACTATCAATACTCCAAACAATGATCAATCTATAATTGTACTTACCCACTAAAATCCTACTCTACTTTGTAGGAGAATTATGTTTTCCCAGCAATAATTATATATTCACAGTTTTAAAAGCATCATTTTAATTCTGACCATCCATGACACAGAGCTGGCATTTATAAAACCTCACATGTTCCAAATTCTACTTATATTTTTTGTCTCCTTATCTGTCACTCTGTTTTCACTTTTAATTTATTGAATCTTTTTAGCACGAAAAGTAACACACTTTAGTAATTTATCTTATATCTTTACAAAGCTTTACAATTTTAAAAATTGAATCAATATTCACCATAATCTTGTGAAAATTAGAGACAGTATTATTCCAATTTTATAGAGGCAGGAACTGAAATTCTAAGTAATCTCTGAGGTAAAATAACTTGTGTTGAGTTGGGACAACCTAATCTTCTTATTCCTTTTCCAGAGTTCTTCTGGTTTGACTAAGGTCACTTAATCTCCCAAGTCAATTGTAATGTGTATGTGGTTTATCATTCTTAGCCTTCACTAATTTACCAGTGATATTCAGATTTCCTGTCAGTAGCTTAATTTTTGGATTAGCAATTGATCACTTTGTCCAAAACTATTTTTCTAGAACAATTTGAAAAACATTCCCTCTGCTGCTTTTATTCAGTAGCATTTGTTCTTTGAAAGAGTCTAATTTAAAATCCATATCAAAGAATATATACTGGATCTTGGAGGAAAGAAAATTACAGCAAAAATATAGATATATTGAAGAGAATTGGCCTGGCCAAAGCTCATTTTTGTGAATTATTGAGAAAAAAATAAATGAGAATCTTTAGGTAAAAAATTGAATTCAATTCTGTTCTTTGGGAGAGGGACATCACTTTGTTGTACAGAAAATTGAATAGTCACCTAGAAATATAGATTACTGAACCTCCAGCTCACTTCTTAAAATGTTCAAATATATTTTTGATCTAATATGTAAAATATAGAAACCATTAAAAAATAATAAACCTGTATATGTACCTATAGGCATGAATGAGTTACTTAAATCTTTCCGTTTTCAACTCTCATATCTGAAGAGTGGAGATATATATTTATATATTTATTTATTTAAAGCCAGGAAAATTCATCTTAATTAAAATGTAAATCAACATCTTCTCTAGGTTTCTAGACCTGATATTAATATAGAGAGGACCTTATGTAATATTTCATTAATATACTTTATAGGATATTTTACATATATTAAAAGTTTAAAATAGTGTTTTTGAATATATGTGAATGAAAAGGGAAGTGTGCTGTAAAGCAAATGGATAATGCAACATCTGATTGTTTTTTGCCTGGGTTGTGGGAAAAATAAGAAATTAAGTGAATTAAGTACACATTTTGACCTTGCTGTTTCATAAAGAAACAGTGACCCCGTAATGTGGAAATTTCACATCTCTACAATTTTCTCTGTATAGATTGAGCTCTTTCCTAGAAGCTCATGTTATCATGTTTCCTTTAATAATCTTTGCTTTCATAATTAAAGCCATTATTATTTTTATCCTCATCATCAGTGTCATCATTATCACCATTTGGAGCAAAGGAGATGTAGGGCTTTTGAACAGGCTCACACCTTTTTTATAGCTTTAAAAGCTAGAAAATATGCTCTTTGAATGTTCGTAGTATTTATGTAATCAGTATCTACATTGCCAAGGCTTATTGAAAACAGCTGGGTGCCTGCTGCCTGCCTCACCCTTTGTTGGAACTGTTGCCAGAACAGGTAGTCAGAAATGGAAAGTAGGGGAAAATTCAGACATCTGGGGTGTCTCTCAGGAAAGCAGCTGTGGCTTCCTTAGGAAGCAGTCATTGTTTCCCATCAGCCAAGACTCTGTATACCCTTGGGTCCAGTTCTGGCATGGCTGGCCTAGGAGGATGCAGTTTATGACTTAGGACTTAACGCGAGAAACCATTTGGGCAGTCCCATCTCTGGCAGAACATTGAGAGAAATCCCCCCAAGCTGCAAGCCATATGTGAGCTGTTGGCCTTCTATTTAGCCTACTCTGGGAGGTTCCCATTTACTGGGGCTCTAATCATTCCTTTGACACAAGTAAAAACAATACAAAAGGATCGTTTCAAAACATATCTTTCCAAGATATACTGGCCTGTTTTAAAAACCAGACATGACTATTATTTCTGTAAACATGGTATTTTTTCCCCAAAAATGAACTCATTTTTAAGAGACTTGTTTTGTTTCCTAGATAGAAGGCAAGGCAAGTACAAGGAATTTTTTTTAACAGCAGGGTAAAAGTCCTGGATTAGCAGTCTTGAATGGTATTCTGCATGTGTAAATATATTCTCTTCCAGATATAAATTTTTGTACATCAAGTATTAAAAGTTGTTATTCATGTGACAAGACCTGGGCTGTTGATTTACGTCAGAGAGATGCCAGGAGCATTGCTATGTAGGACACCCTGAGAATCAACATGCTATTGTGGTAGGATTATCTGGCAGGAACTGCCACTCATTTACCAGGAGAATGGCATTTTCATGGATTAGAACAGAACAATTTTCTTGATAATTTTTATTGAAACAAAGCTCTGGTTTTAGAATGTAGATGCTTTACATTTTAGTAGTCAGAAAAAGGGCATTAGAAAGGTGTGGTACTTTGAATTTTAGATTAAATATCATGTTTTTTATCATTACTGAGGGTTCTGTTAGGACACTTAAGGACCATGATTAATCCAGCAACATTTTATTAAAAAATCTTCAGTTTCAAAACATACTGGATATGAGGCAAACAATTTTATGCCAATGTTAGGCATACTCAGGAAAACTAAAAAGAAATTTTATTTCTAGTAGCCAGAACTTGTTGGCAGAAATATAAAAGCAAAAATTATAATAGCAATTAATTTTTAAATTCACTGAACTATCTTACACTTAAAAAGAAAGTGAAGTCATAGCACACAGGGCAAGGAGTCGGGTTACATTTAATGTTTTACCTATTGCTAACTTTAATACAGAGTCAAACTAGGTAATGTTCATTGGGTCCCTTGTGATTTTTCCTACTCTTGTTTTATTCTTAACTTTATAAAAACTAAAACAGACTATCCTTAAAAGTTTTCATTGCCCTGATTTTTTTTTTTCCTTCTCACATTCATGAAAAGTAAAGAGGGCTTCCCTGGTGGCGCAGTGGTTGGGAGTCTGCCTGCCGATGCAGGGGACACGGGTTTGTGCCCCGGTCCGGGAGGATCCCACATGCCGCGGAGCGGCTGGGCCCGTGAGCCATGGCCACTGAGCCTGCGCATCCGGAGCCTGTGCTCCGAAGCGGGAGAGGCAACAACAGTGAGAGGCCCGCGTACCGCAAAAAAAA
>NW_020175410.1:2105467-2336709 GCF_003031525.2 Neophocaena asiaeorientalis asiaeorientalis
AAAAAAAAAAAAAAAAAGGGAAGAATATGAGGCTCCATGATAAGTATAAGAGGAAGATTATGAGTGTAAAAAGACTCTTCCTGTAAAATATATATTTCCTAAGATATTTTTCCCAAAAGAATGGTCAACATTGACCCAAGCATTCATTCTCACAAGTGATATTTGGACCTTTATTAATTTGACCTTATTATAACTCTCTTTCCATGTCTTCATAATGTTTTCTCTCCTGTAGTTCAAGAAAAATTTCTAAAATCTTATCACTAAGAACTTGGACAATTAGAAAAATATAAAGTTAGGCTTCAGTTTTGACAAGGCCATATTCTGGTCATACTTTGGATATAAATCGTGCCTTATCAACTTTGATTGTCTCTCTAATTTTTCTCTATGTGCTAAGTTGGGCATTTCTTTTTACCTATCCTTTTGACAAACTTCAACTAACAACAACAAAACTAACCTGGAAAAAACTGAGAAAAAGGAAGGCTGGATATTGAGAGTATGTGTATTAAAATATTTAGAAAATTTCCAGGAAATCAGTATAAATCGAAGATGTATCATTGCATATAAGGAAAGGCAAGAATGTGGTAAGTAATTAAAGGCAATTTAAAAATCCATGTTACTGGATGGTCGTACCCATAGAATAAGGGTTGGTAATACTCGAAATATTTAAAGTAATATATCTATAAAGACACTTTATTCATAACTTTGAATTTAGAGAGGAAAAATCCACAGATGTTTTTGAGAAATGTAGCATCTATTTTCACTTTATGCTAATTATAGTTTATTCGGTTTCCACTAGATGGGTTTGTATGCACTGTAGCTAATTCACGTCAACTGTCTTCAAGTATATTCTCTGAATTATAGGTAGGTTTTAGAGACCTCTAAGTGATCTCTAATCTTCTTACTAATATTATGGCTTTCAAATGTCATTGTGATATCTCAAAGGTGATCTGAGTGAACAATGGGATATTCTATAGGACTACTGCTGAAAAGGATAAACACTTTCTTGAGCAATTTAGACTTGAAGAAATGAATAACTTATTGTACATAATAGGAGGCAATCATCTCTGGGGAACTGAAGAAATGGTTGCAATAAAGATTCTGCATTTGTTATCTAGATTAACTTAGTGCTTTAGTGCTTCTTTGTCACTGAAATTATATGGGTTCTTTGCCCTCACTGAGTAGTAAAATAATGAAATACCTGATTTTTCTGGTTTCGGAGTTCAGCTGAATTATTTTAAAACTCTGTTCTAATGTTTCTTTTGTGTTTATTTTCTTTTTAAAAAACATTGTGGTATGCTTAGTGTATTCTCTCGTTTAAACATTAATTTCAGAAGATGTTTAATGGTTGAGGAAAACACATTCTTTTCAAATAAGCCACTGTTAGTACATGGGCATTCATGTGGACTTTCTTTTCATGTTTTTCCTTAGTTAAGAGCATATATTTTTTTTTAACTAATGTAAAATTATACTGTTTGATTTAAAGTCTAAATAGAAATGAATATTACTGAATCTTTATAAGACCACATATTAAACATAGCTGTGATTATATCTGCTCTTGAATAGGGTATAGAAATAAGCACAGAGAACACAGGACTTCCAAGTAATAGTAGTAGTTTCTGGAAATATTTCTCTTAAGCCCTTTGTTCATTTGTCTGCATATTACTCAGTATTTTGGTCATATATAGAACATACTGGAAGTAAAATCAATAATTCTCAATTTGTTATGAGTTGGAATTTGTCAAATTGTGTTCTTGCAAAACTCTAGGGGAAAAAATTTATTGTTAACTAATATATTCTAATGTTTTCATTTCAGAAGGACCTTCAATACATGTGGCTTCAATTTCTTCTCTAGTTCTGTTTGTGTTTATTTCTTCTCTTGCATTAATAGGAAATAGATATTTTGTAGCAATTCAGGTCTCATCTCTGCTTAAATTCTTATCTGTACAGCAGACAGTAGTTATGTTTAAAAAAACAAAATATAATGTTCAAAAGTATAGAGGACACCTACAAGATGGCAGAGGAGTAAGACATGGAGATCACCTTTCTCCCCACAGATACATCAGAAATACATCTACATGTGGAAAAACTCCTACAGAACACCTACTGAATGCTGGCAGGAGACCACAGACTTCCCAAAAAAGCCATGTGGCTGACAGGATCTTGGTGCTCTGGCCACGTGTCAGGCCGGTGCCTCTGGGGTACGAGAACTGAGTTCAGGATATTGGCTCACCAGAGACCTCCCAGCTCCGCGTAACATGAAACGGCAAAACTCTCCCAGAGATCTCCATTTCAACGCTAAGACCCAGCTCCACTCAACAACCAGCAAGCTCCAGTGCTGGACACCCTATGCCAAACAACTGGCAATACAGGAAAACAACTGCATCCATTAGCAGAGAGGCTGCCTAAAATCATACTAAGGTCACAGACACCCCAAAACACACTACAGAACATGGTCCTGCCCACCAGAAAGACAAGATCCAGCTTCATCCAGCAGAACACAGGCACTAGTCCCCTCCACCAGGAAGCCTACACAATCCACTGTTTGGAGCCACTTTTCACTTAGTGGCTAAGTGACTAACCTTAGCCACTGGGGGCAGACACCAAAAACAAAGGGAACTACAAACATGCAGCCTGCGAAAAGGAGACTCCAAACACAGTAAGTTAAGCAGAATGAGAAGACAGAGAAACGCACAGCAGATGAAGGACCAAGGTAAAAACCCACTAGACCAAACAAATGAAGAGGAAATAGGCAGTCTACCTGAAAAAGAATTCAGAGTAAAGATAATAAAGATGATCCAAAATCTTGGAAATAAAGTGGAGAAAATACAAGAAATGTTTAACAAGGACCTAGAAGAATTAAAGAGCAAACAAACAATGATGGACAACACAATAAATGAAATTAAAAATTCTCTAGAAGGAATCAATAGCAGAATAACTGAGGCAGAAGAAAGGAGAAGTGACCTGGAAGATAAAATAGTGGAAATAACTTCTGCAAAGAAGAATAAAGAAAAAAGAATGAAAAGAATTGAGGACAGTCTCAGAGACTTCTGGGACAACATTAAATGCAACATATTTGGATTATAGGGATCCCAGAAGAAGAGAAAAAGAAAGGAACTGAGAAAATATTTGAAGAGATTATAGTTGAAAACTTCCCTAATATGGGAAAGGAAAGAGTCAATCAAGTCCAGGAAGTACAGAGAGTCCCATACAGGATAAATTCAAGGAGAAACATGCCAAGGCACATCTTAATCAAACTATCAAAAATTAAATACAAAGACAAGACATTAAAAGCAGCAAGGGAAAAACAACAAATAACATACAATGACAATGAACACACACGACCCAAAACCTATGGGATACAGCAAAAGCAGTTCTAAGAGGGAAACAATACAATCCTACCTCAAGAAACAAGAAACATCTCAAATAAACAACCTAACTTTACACCAGTTGGAGAAAGAAGAACAAAGAAAACCCCAAAGTTAGTAAAACGAAAGAAATCATAAAGATCAGATCAGAAATAAATGAAAAAGAAATGAAGGAAACGATAGCAAAGATCAATAAAACTAAAAGCTGGTTCTTTGAGAAGATAAACAAAACTGATAAACCATTAGCCAGACTCATCAAGAAAAAAAGGGAGAAGATTCAAATCAATAGAATTAGAAATGAAAATAGAAGTAACAACTGACATTGCAGAAAATCAAAGGATCATGAGAGATTACCAGAAGCAACTATATGCCAATAAAATGGACAACCTGGAAGAAATGGACAAATTCTTAGAAAAGCACAACCTTCCAAGACTGAACAAGCAAGAAGGAGAAAATATAAACAGACCAATCACAAGCACTGAAATTGAGACTGTGGTTAAAAATCTTCCAACAAACAAAAAGCCCAGGACAAGATGGCTTCACAGGAGAATTCTATCAAACATTTAGAGAAGAGCTAACACCTATCCTTCTCAAACACTTCCAAAATATAGCAGAGGGAGGAACACTCCCAAACTCATTCTACGAGGCCACCATCACCCTGATACCAAAACGAGACAAAGATGTCACAAAGAAAGAAAACTACAGGCCAATATCACTGATGAACATAGATGCAAAAATGCTCAACAAAATACTAGCAAACAGAATCGAACAGCACATTAAGGGATCATACACCATGATCAAGTGGGATTTATCCCAGGAATACAAGGATTCTTCAATATATGCAAATCTATCAATGTGATAAGCCATATTAAGAAATTGAAAGAGAAAAACCATATGATCATCTCAATAGATGCTGACAAAGCTTTCGACAAAATTCAACACCCATTTATGATAAAAACCCTCCAGAAAGTAGGCATAGAGGGAACTTACCTCAACATAATTCAGGCCATATGTGACAAACCCACAGCCAACATCGTTCTCAATGGTGAAAAACTGAAACCATTTCCTCTAAGATCAGGAACAAGACAAGGTTGTCCACTGTCACCATGTTATTCAACATAGTTTTAGAAGTTTTAACCACAGCAATCAGAGAAGAAAAAGAAATAAAAGGAATCCAACAGAAAAGAAGTAAATCTGTCACTGTTTGCTGATGACATGATACTATATGTAGAGAACCCTAAAGATGCTACCAGAAAACTACTAGAGCTAATCAATGAATTTGGTAAAGTAGCAGGGTACAAAATTAATGCACAGAAATCTCTAACATTCCTATACACTAATGATGAAAAATGTGAAACAGAAATTAACAAAACACACCCATTTGCAGTTGCAAAAAAGAGTAAAATACGTAGGTATAAACCTACCTAAGGAGACAAAAGACCTGTATGCAGAAAACTATAAGACACTGATTAAAGAAATTAAAGATGATAAAAACAGATGGAGCGATGTACTACATTCTTGGATTGGAAGAATCAACATTGTGAAAATGACTATACTACCCAAAGCAATCTACAGATTCAATGCAATTCCTATCAAACTACCAATGGCATTTTTCACAGAACTAGCACAAAAAATTTCTCAATTTGAATGGAAACCCAACAGACGCCGAATAGCAAAAACAGTCTTGAGCAAGAAAAACAGAGCGGGAGGAATCAGGCTCCTGGACTTCAGACTATACTACAAAGCTACAGTAATCAAGACAGTATGGTACTGGCACAAAAACAGAAATATAGATCAATGGAACAGGATAGAAACCCCAGAGATAAACCCACGCACCTATGGTCAACTAATCTATGACAAAGGAGGCAAGGATATAGACTGGAGAAAAGATGGCTTCTTCAATAAGTGGTGCTGGGAAAACTGGACAGCTACATGTAAAAGAATGCAATCAGAACACTCCCTTACACCATACACAAAAATAAACTAAAAATGGATTTAAGACCTAAATGTAAGGTGAGACACTATAAAACTCTTAGAGGAAAACATAGGCAGAACACTCTATGACGTCAATCACAGCAAGATCCTTTTTGACCCACCTCCTAGAAAAATGGAAGTAAAACCAAAAGTAAACAAATGGGACCTAATGAAACTTAAAAGCTTTTGCACAGCCAAGGAAACCATAAACGGGATGAAAAGATAACCCTCAGAATGGGAGAAAATATTTGCAAATGAAGCAACTGACAAAGGATTAATCTCAAAAATTTACAAGCAGCTCATGCAGCTCACTATCGAAAAACAAACAACCCAATCCAAAAATGGGCAGAAGACCTAAATAGACATTTCTCCAAAGAAGGTATACAGATTGCCAACAAACACATGAAAGGATGCTCAACATCATTAATCATTAGAGAAATGCAAATCAAAACTACAATGAGGTATCACCTCAAACCAGTCAGAATGGCCATCATCAAAAAATCTACAAACGATAAATGCTGGAAAGCGTGTGGTGAAAAGGGAACCCTCTTGCACTGTTGCTGGGAATGTAAATTGATACAGCCACTATGGAGAATAGTATGGAGGTTCCTTAAAAAATTAACAATAGAACTACCATACGACCCAGCAATCCCACTACTGGGCATATACACTGAAAAAACCATTATTCAAAAAGAGTCATGCACCACAATATTCATTGCAACACTATTTACAACAGCCAGGACATGGAAGCAACCTAAGTGTCCATTGACAGAGGAATGGATAAAGAAGCTGTAGCACATATATAGAATGGAATATTACTCAGCCATAAAAAGAAATGAAATTGAGTTTTGTGTAGTGAGGTGGATGGACCTGAAGTCAGCGTGAAGTGAGTCAGAGGGAGAAAAGCAAATGCTGTATGCTAACACATATGTATGGATCTAAAAGAAAAAATGGTTCTGAAGAACCTATGGGCCGGACAGGAATAGAGACACAAACATAGAGAATGTACTTGAGGACACGGGGAGGGGTAAGGGTAAGCTGGAACGAAGTGAGAGAGTGGCATGGACTTATATACACTACCAAATGTAAAATAGATAGCTAGTGGGAAGCAGCCGCAGAGCACAGGGAGATCAGCTCGGTGCTTTGTGACCACCTAGAGGGGTGGTATAGGGAGTGTGGGAGGGAGATACAAGAAGGAGGAGATATGGGGATGTGTATATATATGTGTGGTTGATTCACTTTTTTATAAAGCAGAAGCTAGCACACCATTTTGAAGCAATTGTACTCCAATAGAGATGTTAAAAAATAAATAAAAAAGACATCTCCCCCTCAAAAAAAAAAACTGGATTATATTACACTAAGGCTGTGAGTAGTCAAGGAAATCATTTTTTCACCCTTAATATTCAAATGACATAACAGGAGCTATATGTACCTTATAACTATAACTATTTTATACTGACACCATTAATCCACATGAAACATTTTGACATTATAAAACTCTTTATCATATAAAATATTACTGTCACTTGATTGAATAGATTTGAATTTTTGTCCTCCTTCATCTTTTTTTTCACCAAAAATTTATTAGTCAAATACTTCTCTGATTAAAAAAAAAAAAAAGTTGTGAGAAGAAAAGAAAATAAAATGTTTGAAACAGGGTCCAGTTAGGAAAACAAAAAGCACTCTAGGTATTTCAAACAGTGGGATGTTAATACAAGGAACTGGTTTCAAAGGCATTGGAAGGGGCAGAAGAGCAAATGGAAGGAGGTGGGACTGGAGGACCAAAAGGGACGAATCAGTGAGACCCAGAGATCACAAGATGCGGGTGCCCTGCCGCTCAGCTCACAAGCCGGTGCTGGCTGTGGTGAGACACTACTGCAGTTGGTTCCAGATCCATTGAAGAGGCACTACCTTGAGCAGAGCTGGAACTGCTGAGAGCAGTGCTGCCTGTGCCCAGGCTGCTTCCATCCAGATCACCTCCCTTCCATTGTCACTACAGCTTCATCAGTAACTGCCCCCAAGGGCCAGAGCCAGAAGCAGAAAGCTGCCCTCTTCCACCTGCCTTCTGCTCTCCACCACCATTCTACTACCTTCTGTTTTCTGGTTGCTCTTTCTTGTCCTTCGGGCTCCATTTCATCCTTGTCATCAGGACCACTGTGTCCCTGCCTGTCCTCTTCTCACTAAACACACTGCTTCCAGGGTGACCTCATCACAAAACCATTTCTTTTTTTTTTTTTTTAATTTTTGTTGGGGTGTGATTGATTTACAATATTGTGTTAGTTTTAGGTGTACAGCAGGGTGAATCAGTTATACATATACCCACTCTTTTCTTTTCTTTTTTTTTTTTTTTAATTTTTGTTGGGGGGGGATTTATTTACAATTTTGTGTTAGTTTTAGGTGTACAGCAGGGTGAATCAGTTATACATATACCCACTCTTTTCTTTTCTTTTTTTTTTTTTTTGGATTTTTTTCCGTATAGGCCATTATGGAGTATTGAGTAGAGTTCCCTGTGTTACGGCAGGTTCTTATTAGTTGTCTATTTTATATATGGCATTGTGTATATGTCAATCCCAGTCTCCCAATTTATCCCTCCCCCCCCTTTATACCCTGGTAACCATAAGTTTGTTTTCTACATCCTTGACTCTACTTCTGTTTTGTAAATAAGTTCATTTGTACCGTTTTTTTTAGATTCCACATATAAGCAATATCATGTGATATTTGTCTTTCTGTGTCTGGCTTGCTTCACTCAGTATGACAGTCTCTAGGTCCTTCCATGTTGTTGTAAATGCACAGCGCCATTTCCAATAGCAAAATCATGATTCTGAAATGACTCAAGCATTCAACAGTACAGCATTGGATAAATATAGGTTATTCTTTAGATGGAATACTATGCACCATTTGGTGAAAACTGCACTGTACATCTGTTGACATTGAGAGACATTTATGGAATCGCTTAGTTAATAAACCATGTTATAATATTACATGTAAAAAATGTATATTTAACAAACAATTGGTTTTATTTTTCTCCAAATAATTTAGTAAAAACTTCTGTACATTTAACGTGTTTCCCTTAAAACAAATTGCTGCTGTTGTGGTTGTTACACTTACGTTAAATAGCCAGTTAACTGATATTTTATGAACCTTATCAATGTCAGAGAAAGAATTTTTAAATAAAAATATACTTTTCAGTTTATAGGTGGGGTATGCTTTATTAGTGATACAAAATAGGTACATTCATTCCAGGAGAATTTTAGGAAATCAACATGGAGGTCTAAATTTGGTTCAAAATGTACACAGTGGAGTACAAGCCTACCTTGGAGATACTGTGGATTTGGTTCCAGACCACCACAGTAAAGAAATATTACAAAAAAGTGAGTCACACAAATATTTTGGTTCCCCACTGCATATAAGTTATGTTTACACTATATCATAGTCTATTAAGTGTACAATAGCATTATGTCTAAAAAAATTTTACATACCTTAATTAAAAATACTTTATTGCTAAAAATGCTAACTATCATCTAAGCCTTCAGCAAGTTATGGTAGTACTATCAAAGATCACAGATCACTATAACAAATATAATAATAATAAAGTTTGAAATTTGTGAGAATTACCAAAATGTGACAGAGAGATAGGAAGTGAGCAAGTGTAGTTGGAGAAATGGCACCTATAAACTTGCTTCATGCAGGTTTGGTACAGACAATACTGTACTGACTTCAGACTATATAACAAAGCTGCAGTCATCAAAACAGTATGGTACTAGGCAGAACGAGACATACAGATCAGTGGAACAGAATAGAAAGCCCAGAAATCAACCCATGCACTTATGGTCAATTAATCTACAACAAAGGAAGCAAGACTATGCAGTGGAGAAAAGACAGTTTCTTCAACAAGTGGTGCTGCGAAGATCAGACAGCTACATGTAAAAGAATGAAATTAGAACAGTCTGTAACACCATATACAAAAATAAAATCAAAATGGATTAAAGACATAAATGTAAGACCAGATACTATAAAACTCCTAGAGGAAAACATAGGCAGAACAGTCTGTGACATAAATCACAAAAATATTTTTTTGGATCCATTTCCTAGAGTAGTGGAAACAATCAAAAAAAATAAACAAATGGGACCTAATTAAACTTAAAAGTTTTTGCACAGCAAATTGAGTCCATAAACAAAACGAAAATACAACCTATGGAGTGGGAGAAAATATTTGCAAACGATGTGACTGACAAGGGATTAATTTCCAAAATATACAAACAGCTCATATAGCTTAATATCAAAAAACAAACAACCCAATCAAAAAATGGGCAGAAGGCCTAAATAGACATTTCTCCAAAGAAGACATACAGATGGCCAACAGGCACATGAAAAGATGCTTAACATCGCTAATTATTAGAGAAATGCAATCAAAACTAGAATGAGGTATCACCTCACACCAGTGAGAATGGCCATCATTAAAAAGTCTACAAATAAGAAATGTTGGAGAGGATGTGGAGAAAAGGGAACCCTCCTGCACTGTTGGTGGGAATGTAAATTCGTGCAGCCACTATAGAGAACAGTATGGAGGTTCTTTAAAAAAACTGAAAATAGAGTTACCATATGATCCAGCAATCGCACTCTCAGGCAAATATCTGGAGTAAACTCTAATTTGAAAAGATACATGCACCCCAGTGTTCACAGAAGCACTATTTACAATAGCCAAGACATGGAAGCAACCTAAATGTCCACTGACAGGTTAATAAAGGAGATGTGATACATATATATACAATGCAATGTTACTCTGCCATGAAAAAGAGTGAAATAATACCATTTGCAGCAACATGGATGGACCTAAAGATTATCATATTAAGTGAAGTAAGCCAGACAAAGACAAATATCGTATGATATCGCTTATATGTGGAATCTAAAAAGATGACACAAATGAACTTATTTATGAAAGAGAAGTAGACTCACAGGTAGAAAACAAACTTACGGTTCCCAAAGGGGATAGCAGGGGAGGGGCGAGAGATAAATTAGGAGTTTGGGATTAACATATACACACTACTCTATGTAAAATAGATAACCAACAAGGACCAACTGTATAGCACAGGGAACTATACTCAATATCTTGTAATAATCTATAATGGAAAAGAATCTGAAAAAGCATAGATATGTATGTATATATGTATGTATAACTGAATCACTTTGCTGTACACTTGAAACTAACACAACATTGCAGGCTAACTATTTCAATTTTAAAACGTTAAAAAAAAGGATTAGATGCCTGATTTGCTCCATTTTTAATAAGGCCTCTAAAAACACAGACTTAATGGGGAGGAGCAGCAGAATGACACGTCACTTCCCGCTGACATTTTATTATGGATTAATGGCTCAGATTAGCCACCTGCCAATTGGTGAACTTTTGGGAAAGGAGCGGAGAAAATGTGGACAGCATCTGTACAGGCCAAAGTTCAGGCGTCAGAGTGGAGGGCCCTGGGAAGTCAAGGAAATAGCCTGAAGACAAGGGCCACTAATGATGTGTTACACAGGGAGGGCTTGACACCAAGAGTGAACTTCCTCTGTTTCATATTTTGAATCCAGCTGTTAAAATCACGGAACTTGCCCAGACCTAGAATAAAATAAGTGTTCATTGAGTTTGTACGTATCTGGAAGCATCATATCTACAGATTAGGGAAGAATATTGCAAAGAAAAAGTGCTGTGGTTGCCATGTAGTCTTACACTGGCCTAAGTAGTAATTCCCCTGCCTTCATTGTACAAATAGTTGATTGAGAAATATGTTAATGAGCAATTATCTCAAATGACACTTTTAATCTGATCAGCTATGGAGAACTAAAATGAACAGCCTAATACAAAAATCAAGAGAAAGATTGGACAAGGGAAAATTTTAAATGAAATGACTATAATAATCAAGTGATCACATTGAGTTCATGTTAAGTAGTTTTCCAGCTTAAAATTATATATGAAATGTATGTTTAGATCTATTATAAGTATATACACACATTCAAAAATATAAAAGCAAATCTGTGTTTTCGTTTTTAACTATTTTCTAATAAAACTGGGTGTCTATTTCAGGGTCATGCATATTTTGAGAAGGACATATTCATTGCGTTTAATTTCTATGATCTTGTGCCAATCTGGATTTCATTATATAAAAAAATCCACTTTATGCTTAAAATATTGATTGTGAAAAGGTCTTAGAAACCTAGTAGTTAGTGGCAAAAAAGTACAGTGATTACTAAAAAAGAGAAAATGAATTCACTATTGATGTTCATATTCACTGAACTAACTTCCCAGGATGTGTAGTTTGATTTTCTGGAGGACATTAAGTAAATGAAAACATCATACAAGCTCTGATATTTAGTAGTTTTGTGACTGCTTGGTAAACCACATAAATTATGAGTTCCCATTGCCTCACCAGTAAACTGGATACCAATTCTCCAAGTTTGCTGTGAGAATAAAACATTATAATCTAGTAAAGGCATCTAAGACAATGCCCAGCCTAAGCAAGGGTTTCACTGTGCATTAATCTTACATGTGGGGCTTCCCTGGTGGCGCAGTGGTTGAGAGTCCGCCTGCCAATGCAGGGGACGCGGGTTTGCGTCCCGGTCCGGGAAGATCCCACATGCGCGGAGCAGCTGGGCCCGTGAGCCATGGCCGCTGAGCCTGCGCGTCCGGAGCCTGTGCTCCGCAACGGGAGAGGCCGCAACAGTGAGAGGCCCTCGTATCGCAAAAAAAAAAAAAAAAAAAATCTTACATGTGAATCTGACCCCTTCACTTCATTAGCTTTTCTCCTCCATTTGGAGGGATAATACATAGGGGCCTGAAAAAATAGAAAACCAAAAACAGAGAAACAAAATAAAACTACAAACTGTGCAACATTGCACTTTTTGGTAAGAAGGTAAAAGCATTTTAGGTAATACGATAAGATCTTTGTGTTTTAATTAGGGATGGGTCCTTAAGGAAATAGAACTGAATTTATAGTTTCAAAAGTGGAAAGATTTAGTTGGGAAGTGGTGAATTAACAACAAAGGCAAGTACTGAATTATAATCTTTCTCACACTCTTGTTAGATCAGAGGTTCTTAATATTTCAGAGATCCTAGATGAAAGTATGGATAGTCTAGTGGGTGAAGAGTAGGGAAGAGGAGAATTATGACATACAAAATTTTACACACAGTTGTAGAGGTTTCATTCTCCCTAGACTTCAACCAATGAAATAATCCATGTGACCCTAGACACTAGATTGAAAACCAATAAAAATTTCTGCTGCCAAATATTTTTCAGATACCAGTGCCTTGCACGGCACAAAGTATCAATTAGTTGCTCAATTAATATTATGGATCCAAATTAAACTATTCACCCCGATATCATAAATTTATCATCTCTGTCCCACTTGAAAGCTGTCTTCTCAGCTATCCCTCTGCCAACATTAACCCATATGCATATACAAATGTAATTCACTGCACAATCTACTAACTTTCACAAATATCCCTTATCTTGATATTACTTTGCTTGGCGCCCTGTGAGAAATCCCATGAGGTCATTTTAGTTGAAGTACAGTCAAAAGAAACAAAATCAAAACCAACCTTTAAGTATATTGCATTTGATTTCTGAGGCAACTCCAGAATGTTAATATTATTCTTGACTCCTGCTTCAAAATGACTTTTGATTTTATTTTTGGTATTTCTTTTTTATATTGTGGATGTTATAGGCTGAAAGTAACACAAGGATTTGAATAAAACTATCAGATTAGCTAATGTAAAGGATAATGGTTCTCTAGAAAGAACAAGAAGGTTCCTATGAAACTGAACAACCTACCCATCTAATCTAAATATCCGGGTTTAAGAGGGTTTCGTTGTGGTTGTTATTTTCATATCCAGGCTTTAATAGCAAATTCATGGCAGTTGAGGGTATTTTCTGGGAATGAATGACTGGCCTCAGTTAATGGCCTTGGCTTCACTTTAGTCCATCACCCCAGAAAGTTCCCCACGCCTTCATCTTATTGCTTGACTACGTCTCTTTGTACATTTTAATGGATCTTTCAGTAATTGTGATCATTCTGGGGAGAGGCAAGTGGTCATATTTTAATCATTTGAAGAAGTTTGCACAGTAAAAAAAAGTATGGAGAAACGCTTTCACAGCTTTCCCCATATCCCCAGCTGTTTGGACATTTTTCATCATCACTCTAATAACACATAAAATGGAGATCATAAAAGAAATCCTATAGCTTAATTTTAGTGTATAGGTAAAGGGTAAGTGTTGATTTTGCAAAGCTCTGAGGTATAAGGACTATGACCAGTGCCTAGATTTTACCTCAAGAAGAGCAGAAGGTGTGTGTGTTTAGGTCATTATGGCATTTAGATGACACACAATGGAAATTTCTGCAACCGGTTAATTCTTCCTGAGGATGGCTGTATTATCATTCTTGCTAGGATCATAAAAAGTCAACACTTTAACTTGGTTAAATTTTGGTGATTTATTGGGAATGTGTGGTGTTACTCTAAAGCAAAGGGGTAAGCTCAATGAATTCTTACGACTGTTTATTATGATTTAGTATGTCTTCAATTTTAAAGAGAATTTTGCACTTACAGTTTTACACCTGGGAAGATCAAAAGACTAAGTAGTTAAGTCAGCAGTGTTCAGAATTTAATTCATGTTGGGTGAAGTTCATAATATGGTAGATCACATTGCCTCAGAGATAAATGATTCCTTAATACTGTTTTTATTTCTCCTTTTCCGAAGGCTTCTTAAGCTATATAAATAATGAGATTGTTTAGTACAATACAAACAACATGCAATGTATCCAAAAGCCAAAGACAGTTCTGTTTCATTCACTGCCTAATTTATATAGCCCCATCCCTAGAAATGACCCAGATTTGTGAGGATATTTTATTTTAAAAGCCACAGAAACAAAACTTTTTACTACTACTCTTCACATAACATGTTTTAAGCTGGGTTGGCTAAATTCTATCAGTGAACAACTGCTAGATTCAATTTGAATAATTTAATTGCTTAAAATATGTATATTCATTTTTCCCTAGAAAGATATTTCTAACTCAGTTGAACAGAAGTATTGAATCAATTTTAATTGTTCTTCCTCTCTGTATTTTATTTCTTCAGGTTTTTTTTTCCATCTGCATTGCTTTCTGGGGAGTAAGAAGCATGAAACAACTTGTCTCAGACCCTGGGAAATGACCAAACGTTTGTACATAACTCTCTTGTTTTAATCATTTGTCCACAACCATAATATATTACTACTGCCTATGGAAGTATAATTATCTTATATAATGATTATATGAACTATTTCTCTAATGTGAGGTAAATACATTTATCTACTCTTGCTTCCTTTCCGCATTTATTATTCTCTATTAAAATTAAAGTCAGCTGCAGTTACTTTATTGCTAGGGTTGAAAGAAGGTGATTTCAAATAGAATGATGTTACATCCACTGGTAACATCTAAGCCAATGAGTATGAGAATAAGGGATAACATCAAAACAGTAAAAGGAATTAAGGTTTTATTAGCATTGTTTAGACAACTTTTCATTTGCTGTCTGCTAAAATTGTGCTTGGATACATATTTGTTGTCATAAAAATGTATTACATGAGTTGTCTGCCTAAGGCTAGGTTTACCTTTGAAAGCCATATAACCTAAGGAGTAACATTACAGAAAATGACATCACTGAAATGAAAATCACCAGAATTCATCAGAATTCATTTATTCCATAGATTAATTTGTGATACATATGTCTAGTATGTTTGGTCAGTTTGTTTTGGCAAATTGAGGAGTGTGCAGTATTTCTGTGCTATTTTAAATTGTCACAATCATGTTAAAAGACTCTCTAAATAAAATTGCTCAAGCATTGTGTGTATATTATTCATTGGGATTGTAAAAATCTGCCAAGTATTTCATTAGGAGGGAACTAACAGAGATAAGCAGGAAATGGTTCAAAGCGGGAAGGTCTGAAAGCAGTTGGAATATTTTTTCTTTCCTTCTTCCAGTATTTCTTAGATTTAAAGTTACAATTTAAGTAACCAAAGTTTTATATAAGCACTAAAACAGTTAATACTGCCCTTCACTGAGCTTTGCCTATATTCATTGCTGGTTTAAAGAGGCTGATCAGTTGGTTGACTTTTTTTTTTTTTTGCGGTACTCGGGCCTCCCACAGCCGTGGCCTCTCCCGTTGCAGAGCACAGGCTCCGGACGCGCAGGCTCAGCGGCCATGGCTCCCGGGACAAGCCGCCCCGCGGCACGCGGAATCCTCCCGGACCGGGGCACGAGCCCGCGCCCCGTGCATCGGCAGGTGGACCCCCAACCACTGTGCCACCAGGGAAGCCCGGTTGACTTATTTTTAAGATGTGTTTTCTAACCTTTGAACAGAGAAAAGTTGTGGAACTAGTAAGAAGAATTAAACTGCAGGTGTCTGTCTGGACTCGATGCAAAACTGAAGCACATTTATTTTGAAAACTGGAAAAGCAGAGGAAGATTAAATTTTGCATGATGGAAAAAATTAACAAATTATATTTCAAGCGTCAGAAGTAGGGAATTGGCTTTGCTTCATTCATCTTTTTTTACTTCTTAATTTAACACAGAGCTAGAGCAAATACTGGAACCCATAACAGATATTAGTCCTATTCTTCTCCCTTACCAACAGTTCTTGCTGGGCTTTGCATACTTAGAATCGTATTAAAGCAGGGAAACCTCTGTTGGCTTGAAATTGCTAATTTTATAGCATAAAAACTCTGAATACCCATATTCTACATCCTAAAACCCTTCAATCTATAGGTTACAGCATTCAAGAACAGCAAAGAAAAGAGAGCTTCCACAAATCTGTAAGTAGATTTTTAATGTGTTTTGACGGTTTATTGGTTTCGCCATGAGTCGTGTATAAACATGTATATATGCTTGAATATATATGAATTTATAGGAGTGGTCTAGGAATGTGCTTAATAATGGAAATAAGGAATTCAAAAATGATAAAAGATACTTTTATGCTGAAGTTCAGTTTTCTTTTAGTCAACTCAATCCATTTTCTTTTCTCTTGGTTACTCTCACTATGATTATAAATTATTTTATTTTATTTTTTTAGAAATGCAGACATTTTCAAGCTAGGAATTTTCAGGCCTTTGAAAGTAGAAGTGATTCCCAGATAGGTAGTATTCCCAAGGCCTGTGTGTGTTAATCAGGGCACTTTTTTCTTCACCTTCAACCTTGTTAGTTTTCCAGTCAAGTTTTCTCTTGTCGAGCACTAATACATGACGACAGATCATATAACTATTATTAATGTTGTAAATTAATCTTGAGTCATGCCATGTAATTTATGCTTACTCTTGACTGGAAACACTTCTCTCTCTCTCTCATTCTCTCAAGAGAAAAGCACTAAAAATAGGGTTCATCAATTACTCAACACTTGTACTGGAGAGGTGTCAACTGACTTTGAAATGATTATGAATATTCTCAGGTTTGATAATCTACCATAAGGAAGGCTAGAGAGAGGGAAGACATATTTGTTTATTGAGTAATACTCGATTAGCATTTTCCTTTACTCTCTAAAACCCTGGGAATTAAGTGCTGTTGATACCATTTTACAGAAGAGAATTCTGAGGCTGAGAGAGTTTAAAAAACGTGCTCAGACCTATCATGCTTAATCGATTGTCAGAAGAAAATTTAAAACCTCTGAGTTCTGACATTGAAGGCCATGTTTCTCCTTTACATGATATCAGATACCCAAGGCAAAACTTTAGAATACAGGCTCAGGAGCTTAAGTTCAGAGAACTTCCTATTCAATTTGATGCTCCAAGGTACAAAACAAAGTTCAGAGAAAAAGTAGTTTGGTTACAGGATGGATTAGTTGACTAGGTGCACGAGTGCAGAACGTATGATCTTTCTGAAAGTGATAAGGCCCCAGGTTATTTTATAGGATTGCCATATGTCTAAAAGAAGTCCATTCCTGTACTTGACTTGATTTGATAAAATGGCCCATTACTCTAGCTCTGTTTGTTGTGTCATTTACTTCCCCTTCATCTTATTCTTTCTAATTATTTTGGTTAAGCTTAATCTAATCAGCTCATGGCCATGATATTCAGCAATATGTGGATCTGTCCTTGAGTATCTGAAGTTCAATGGATCACCAAAGTACATGAACCTTTGTTATAGTTAACATTACCTGCTTGCATTAATGTTTATCAGAGGTTCTCACGTTTCCCTTTACTGGTCATATATGATTCAATTATTCAGTGTACGTTCTGCAGTAGAACCATAGAGCGGAATTCTTTAAGGTATGGTGTACATTATGATGAACATACTGTGATTTATTAGGGAGAGCAACGCTAGTTAGAAAGTGAGTTCCCGTTTTTATGCCCTCTCCTCTATATTTTTACATTTGTAGCTTCCAGAATCCCAAGGAAAGATAGAGAACACGGAGGTAGTTTGGCTTTCAGAATCTTAAAACATTTTTCATGTCACTATTTTCAGCAGCACTAGGGAATGTGTCAGGCCCCATCTTAAGCCTACCTCAAGGAAAGTAGATTTAACAATGTTCTATCTGTTACTGGGGTATTTTTTCAGAACTTGCTCCAGTCTGCTGCCTTTTCTTCTCAATAGCATAACAGATAACTTCTCCCTCACCAAAAACTCAATTGGAAAAAGTCATTAGCAAAAAAAGCAAATAAGCAAGCACTGATGGTTTTCTCTTGTGGGTTGTGTCTGCTTTTTGGAGTTCTTCAAGTGTCATACCTCTTTAGTCAGATTTTCAACCATTCCAGTATCTATCAATCATAAGTTCATTCCCTAGGTGTGTTCTCCTTTAGTTTTAACATCAATAAATCCAAAATCCTAACTTGCATAGATTTACATAGCAGAAAACAGGAAGAAGTAGCCTTTGTCTTTATGTACCAGGATTATCCATGGATCTTTTTAAAAATGAAAACTTGCTGGTAGGAACATTGGAATTCTGATTTAGTAAGATTCAAGTGGTACCAGAGAGTCCATATTGTTCAAGGTTCTACTAATGATACGTTACAGAGGCTATAAGCAATCTAGAGTGAAAGAAAACTTCTCTAGACCCTCTCCTTGAGATTCAGAAATACGCAGGAGAGATGTACCATGTAAGGGAATATTGTTTCTATAGCTAATTAAAAGAATGGGGTGATAATGATTAAATAAGCATGGATATTTAGATATGCCATCCAAGGAAAAGTATACTTTACTATGAGATTATTTTGCATATCCTCACAAACCTGAAAAAAAACCTGAAAGTTTAAAGCCTAGGTAAGCGTCAGTGAGATGGGGAGAGGACAGAAGTCTAGCAGGCAAAGGAAACATGATCCCTGCTGGGCATATACCCTGAGAAAACCATGATTCAAAAAGAGTCTTGTACCACAATGTTCATTGCAGCACTGTTTACAATAGCCAGGACATGGAAGCAACCTAAGTGACCATCAACAGATGAATGGATAAAGAAGATGTGGCACATATATACAATTGAATATTACTCAGCCATAAAAAGGAATGAAATTGAGTTATTTGTAGTGCGGTGGATGGACCTAGATTCTGTCATACAGAGTGAAGTAAGGCAAAAAAACAAATACCATATGCTAACACATATATATAGAATCTAAAAAACAAAAAATAGTTCTGATGAGCCTAGGGGCAGGACAGGAATAAAGACGCAGACATAGAGAATGGACTTGAGAAAGCCGTGTTTATATTTGCCCCTGATGTTTCATTTTTTTGTGGGTTTTATTTGTTTTTGTTTTTGTTTTTTTTGCGGTACGCGGGCTTCTCACTGTTGTGGCCTCTCCCGCTGCGGAGCACAGGCTCCGGACGCGCAGGCTCAGTGGCCATGGCTCACGGGCCCAGCCGCGGATGTGGGATCTTCCCGGACCGGGGCACGAACCTGTGTCCCCTGCATCGGCAGGTGGACTCTCAACCACTGCGCCACCAGGGATGCCCTCATTTTTAATAAAATATTATTAATAGCAGAATTAAAATGTACTGGATTAAGTTTGATAGACATCGATTTTGTGCTTTTGGCTTTTGCCAGGGCTTCTTGTGATAAAGTGAAAGGTGGATGTGCAGTGAAGAGAGTTCTCACTTTAATACAAAGTTAAGTATGAAAGATGTCCATATGTAATAGTTTCTGTTCCTCCTGCTCTGCCCTATTCAGACAAAATGCAACTAACATCTCCTTTCAGGAATAGTACACAGCATGCATTTTACTTTGCTGGTAATGCGCTGTGTGCTAAGACAATCAGTGTCTAAGGATGGCTAATTCCTTCTAGGCAGGAGATGCGGGGAGACTGTCTAACAATGGCATCTGGCAGCCACATGGCACACTAAGAAGCCTTAACTTGTCCTATACAATACTCTGCAGGAACAAAACCATCAGGCTGCTAATTTGCATCAGTAAGTCAAAAAATTGATAAATAAATGCATGTTTAGTGATAAATTAAGTATGGAATTTTTTCCAGCAAATTCATGCTAAATATGTAACTTGCATAAAATGTTTATCAATCTGTACTCTTTCATCTACCTGCAGTGTCTTCCTCCAGATGTTGGCATTATGGGTTGAATTGTGTCCACCCAAAATTCAAATGTTCAAGTCTTAACCCCCCACCCTGCCGAAAACCTAAGATGTGACCTTATTTGGAAATAGTGTAGTTAATAGATGTAATTAGGTTGAGATGAGGTTATACTGGAGTAGCATGGACCCTTACCCAATACGACTGGTGTTCTTACAAAATGTGGAAATTTGGGCAAACATACACTCAGGGAGAATGCCGTGGAAACGTGAAGGCAAAAATCAGGGTGATGTGTCTCCCAGTCAAGAACAACCAAGGTTGCCTGCAAACTATCAGAAGCTAGGAGAGGGTCATGGAACATATATTCCCTCACAACTCTAGGAAGGAACCAAACCCAGTGACACATTAGTTTTGGACTTCTAGCCTCCAGAGCTGTGAGACCACAAATTTCTGTTGTTTCAGCCACCCAGTTTGCGTTACATTGCTGTGGAAGCCCTAGCAAACTGATATTGTTTGTATGATTTGATCTCTAACCTCAACAGGCCTTTAATCAAATGCCTTCTTAATGAAGTTTTCTCTCACTAAAATCACAAACACACACACACACACACACACACACACACACATCCCCAAAGAATTCTTCTATTTATTTTTTCTCCTTATTACTTGCATGCTTTAGTTTTACTTATCTTTCTTGTTTATTTTATTTAAATCAACAGAGAATACTTAGTACTCTCCACTAAGTGTCTGTGAGAGCAGGTATTTCTTATAATTTTATAGTCCTGTTTCCCCAGCTACTCAAATAATGACTGACACACAGGAGGTGCTCAATAAGTATGTGTCATGAGTGAATTAATGAACTCCCTAGTTATTTAAGACCATATATTAACCCAAGGTAAAACCAATATCTTTCAATCTCAGTTTTGGCTGAATCCCAATAGTTACCAGCTAATCCTAAATTCCAAAGTGAGATTATAGAAAACCATGAAAGACCTCCACTGTCTTAAATTCATGCTAAGACTCTTAATTCCTCACACAAAATAAGATTTGTGAGTTTAGGAAATGAGGATAGGAGAGAGAATTTCTGGAGAGAGCTTGATGGAATGAAGATTCCACCTGTCCCTCGCTTTACATGGGAAAAGTTGGCAGTGCTTCCTTCCCCTTCCCTCAAACTTTGTAAGCGAAGCTTCAGAGAAGCCAATTAAGAGCTAGCTATTCATCCTCTGAAGTTTGTGGCATGCTTCGGTGGACTTCTGTCTGACCCATCTCTGTCTGGCCAAGTGGCCAGTGGCTGCATTTGGGAAGTAACCACACTCATGGCACTGGGTCTCGTTTGCAAGTTTTCCCATGAACTAGAAGGCCACAGTGAGTGTGAGAGCTGGCATAGGACAGCTGGGAGGACAGGATGCCAGTGGAGAGATGCTGGAGGTGTACAGCCCGATGGTGACATGAGGTTGGAGCCAGGAGTAGCAGTTGGGAAGGCATCACCCTTGTCAGGAATTGACCTGAGAGATCCTAGCGGACTGTTAGTCTTATTTTCCCCCCAGGGTGTGGGGAAATAGCAGGAAATCAGTGGTGGCCAGGAAAACTCTTTCCTGACCCTTAGGTTTCAACCATGACTAAGCTCTGAGCTTCAGCAGAGAAGACATGATAAAGTAAAGAGAAACCAAGATCAAAACCCCAGTACCCTTCCTACAGGACACATACATACACACACACACACACACACACAGCACACACTCACAGGTTCACTACATACTTCTCACCTGCAGCAGGCCAAATCGGGAGGGAGGGGTCATAGGAGAGGAAGAACCTCTAATAAAGTTCAGAGTTGGTTTTCAAACAGAGACATTGGCATATTAATTTTTGAACTGAATATTTTTATGACTAAAGTGACTAAAGAAAATAGATTCAAAGAGAACTCGGTTTATTTATGGATGCTGCTCAAGATGTCATTCAAGGGCAGAGAAATGGCTTGGGCTTTACAGAGAGAATGGAGGGGGAGTGGAGAAAATTAAAGCAACTATTTTCTTTTGTGTTCTGTGAGTCCTGCGTTTTCAGCATACTGGTCCCGTACTCCACTGTGCAAATAGGGAAGAGCATCTCTTTATGAAAATTATTTGAAAATTCCAGGATGCAATCTATGTATATGCTTATAGTCTCATTTTCCAAGTCTGCAGCATTTATCACTCTTATTTTAAAAACAATACAGGGCTTCTCTGGTGGCGCAGTGCTTGAGAGTCCGCCTGCCGATGTAGGGGACACGGGTTTGTGCCCCGGTCTGGGGGGATCCCACATGCCGCGGAGCGACTGGGCCTGTGAGCCATGGCCACTGAGCCTGCACGTCCGGAGCCTGTGCTCCGCAATGGGAGAGGCCACAACAGTGAGAGGCCCACGTACCGAAAAGAAAAAAAAAAAAACAATACAATTTAAACAAATTATAAAAGTTTTCTAACACAGACTAGCTGTCTTGAGACTTCTGAAAGATGGTATGATAAGATTATTTATTTACTTTTTAAAAGTAAAAACAATGACTTTATAAACCAATTTCTGTAGCAAGCAGTGTGGGAAAGGTAAATAGGTCTAAAGTAATTTTTTTCTCTGTTTCAGCACTTTTGAAAGGCACAAAAGGGAATAAGACCAATCCAGAAATTCATCATGTCTCTCCAGTTTTTCCTTTTCCCATATGAGCAGAGCCGGGAAGTGTACAGACACATTAGAGAATGTTTCCACTGTGTGGGAGAAACATCTGCAGAGTAGGCCTTTGACCACCAGAAGTGGAGAGAAAGAAGCATATGGGGGCGGAAGCAGCAGACCCGAAAAGAAAAACTGGGAGCTGGCTAGGCCCAAACATCCAACTGACTTGCCTAACCTTCGGTTTAGCTTTTCCATTACATTAGAAGACTAAGAGCGGTAACATTCTTAAGAAAAACAGTTCTTAAGTATGGTGTTGAAATAGAGTTCATAGCACACCCTTCATTTTTTCTTTTTCTGTGAGTATGGGAAATGATAGCATTCTGCTTTGCCCATCACCTGCTCTAGAGCCTATGCTGGGTGGTTTTCATGGGTTTCTTCCTACTGGTCCTTTGCAGCCATTTATTACCATGGCTATGCCAAAGCCCAGAAGCTGCAGGCCTCCACTCAAACCAGAGGGAAGCACAGTGAAGACAGAGATGAACTCTGAGTAAATTCCTCGTAAAACGTCAGGGGCAAAAATGGGCTTTGAGAATGCAAATGATTATCGTTAGAGAGTAATATGCGACTACTGGAGAAACATTTGAAAGAATAATGTGGTCTAGCAAAACAATCCTGCAATCTGCATTCAATCAGCACTAACCAAAAATGCTTGCAATGGTCCTTTGTGTTGTTGGGAGCCAAGTGTTTTCTGGAACTCTTGAAGCCAGTTTTACCAAGTGGCAAATTACCAACAAAATATTAGCGAAAAAATAACCAGCCTTAGACTTGACTTCTCCAGTAAAGGGGAGACTTTCCAACTATAATGACCAAGGTATTGAGAGCAACAAGAATATTGATATATATACCTGTAAATGCTCACAGATGAGTTTTGGGGGTTGGTTTGTTTTTCGTCTACAGCATGTGGGTCTGGACATCTTGCCCACTAAATAGCTTATGTATGAGGACAGTTAAAATTCAGTATACAGAATTTTGAAAATTATGTGGGACAGAGCTATATTTAGAAGATTGGACAGGAAGAATACATCCCACGAACTTTTGGAACCTACTTAATTAATTTTGATTCTAGGCCAATATAACAAGTCTCGTAAGTGCAGTGGTATTGAAATTTTATTAACCTTATTCTTATAGACAACAAGACACATATTCTTTAAAGATCATGGTTTTCACTATTCACTGTTGGTTCAGAGCCTTACTGAACAAGGCTCTTGGGCTCTAATCTTCAAAAAAAAGTTCTAGCCCTGGATATGATTAAGTTTCAGAGAAATCATCTGCCTTCACCCCTCACAGTTCACACCTGGCATCCATGAGAAGGGTAGCCTCCTTGGGATACAGACTGGCAGTCACAAGGCAGAAGCCCTGCTGTCTTTCATGAAAGAACTACTTATCCTGGAGCCACATATCATACATGGCCAAAGTATGTGGTTTAGGAGATGTCAAGCATACTCAGAAATGCTAGGCCTCATTCATTCAGCTACCAGAAACAGAAATATATTCATAAGAAGCCTTTTCAACAAAATACCATAAAGTTAGAATGAAGTTGAGACCCAGTGTGTTTACTGCCAAAAAACAGGCAAGCAAACTGAAAGACATTAGATTTTCTAACTTAAATGTATCATACCTTTCAATTTATTTTTCTGAAAGGGACTGATAAAATTAGTTAAAATCAATATTCAACTAAAATATGCATTGAAGATTAACAGTGAATAAGATGATGACCACTTTGGAGGCATTTTTAAAGATGATAAAGTATATTATAATATGGATATAAAAGAAATGCTTTCATGAATTTTAATCTTACAGAATTTTATTAAACTTTATATTCTGAGGAAAGTTTAAAAGAATAGATTTTTAAATTTTTACTGTTAATACCAGTATCACACAATAAAACAATTTATTTGTAGCTCTTATGATTCTTTTTATAAAATAACCTTTTTTCTTTCTCTTTCCTTCCTTCCTTCCTTCTTTTCTTCTTGCCTTCATTCCTTCTCTCCTTCCTCCCTCTTTCCCTTCCTTCCTTCCTTCCCTCCTTCCTTTGCCTTTCTCCAAAGAGAAATACCACTTTATTTCTTTTAAAGCTTCAGAAATTCAAATTCAAATGAGCATTCTGATATTTGAGATGGAGATTAAATATAGGATAATTGTTAAAATATTCAGATTGGTGGAGATGGGGGGAGATTAAATTAAAGGCTGTTTCCCCAGGAGGTATTACTTTTAACAGATTTTAAGCAAATTATTAGAACATGCTGTTTTCTGTCTAATCAAAATGGGCTTCACAAAGACAATCACATTTTAGAAAACTGTACTTGCAATTTTATTGTAATTTTTTGTATTTAATAAACTGAAAAAAAATCCCTATGTTGTCTTTTCTGTGCCCCTCATGGCATTAAAGACAATTGATTTTATATGGGTTTTTACTTGAATATAATTCCATGATGCTAAAAGGCCTAATTCACTCTAATCTAACTGCAGTTTGGCCCCCAAATATGTCATAGGTGCTAACAGGTTATCAATTTCTTGCCTTGTGCACTAACTCCTTGGATCGTCACATCCACACTAGTAAGTATTCATTATGCCCATTTTATAGCTGAGAACACTGAGCCTTTGAGAGAGTAAGCACCTTGCTAAAAGTCATATGGTGGTTAAATGGAAGGATCTGAAAGAGAACCAGGAGTATTTGAATCTAGAATCTGATATATTACATCATATATACATATATACATATACATACATATATTATATCTCTCACTGAGCTGAAAGTCAAGAACAAAATCTAGACAAATAAAGGTGTTTAAGTCTGGTTTTTCCCCAAGGAAAGTGATTCATCTAAAACATGAAATTAACATTTTATATGTTGGAAATTGAAACAGCAGAATATCATGAGAGGTAGTAAAAAAATGAACACTTGCAAACTTCAAACACCTGGTCCATTGTTCTCTTTCACCCTGCAGAATGGATGGGGACCATGAGATCCATTTACTTGGATCTTCTTCCAACTGTGTGGGTTTCGGATATGAGCAATTTTATTTTCTCTGAAGTCGGGAGGAGAAAGGAAAATATATAAAAAGGGTAAAGTAGACATATAAAGATAGAACCCTTCTCAATTGCTAATATATGCCATCATGATCAATAATGAAAAGCATATGTGAACCAAAAAATACATTCTCCAATATGTTTTACTAATATTTTTATTGTGGTAAAATACACATAACACTGACAATTTAACCATTTTTGAGTGTACAGTTCAATGGCATTAAGTATATTCCCATTGATGTGTAATTATCCCCACCATCTTTCTCCAGAACTTTTCATCTTCCAAAACTGAAACTCTAACCATTAAACACTAACTCTCCCTTCCTCCTTCCTCTTTCCTCTAGTCCCTGGAAACCACCGCCCTATGTTCTGTTTCTATGATTTTGAGTATTCTAGGCACCTCATAAAAGTGGACTCATACCATATTTGTCCTTACGCGACAGGCTTATTTCACTTAGCATAAAGTTTTCAAGATTCATCCATGTTGTATCGTGTCAGAATTTCCGACCTTTTTAAGGCTGAATATTCCATTATATGCACATGCCATGTTTTGTTTATCCTTTCGTCCATTGATGGACACTTGGGTTGCTTCCACCTTTGGGCTATTGTGACAATGCTGCTGTGAACATAGTTGTACAATGTATGTTTTTAGTTATAAGTTCTATCGACAACACCCTCAGAAGTTTTGGAAATCCCTGAGTTCTACTCATTCACTGTTAACAAAGTAACAAAGTTTCCTGTTTTCTTTCTTAGGAGCTGCCTATATTAAAACTAAATACAACAAACAATCATCAGAATCAAAACACAGATATCCAAAACTCCTGTAATTTTATGTTATAATGAATATTAAAATTAAAGAAAAAAAATAAGGGAGCCTTCCAATATCAAATGATGTATTGAACCTACAAGTCTATCTCTTTTCCCTCCTAAAAATCTATTCCTTTAGGAGTAATGGAATAAAAAAAAGTATGTATCTAGAAATAAAGAAGAGAATAGGAGGGGAGGAATTAGAAAGCTAGGAGCTTTGGGGAGGTGAGAGCCAGTTCCTGGGTAAGTAGTGACTGGTAAAGTAGTCTGGCATAGGGCCCAGTGAAGAATATGGAGTGCCTCTAGACAAGAAAAAAGGAGATTTGTCTCTGAGGAATCTCAACAGATAGAAATGGATAGGAATGAAATGTGGGAATTAAAATAAGAATTCATTAAAATTTTATGTGGAAGACTTCTCTGCATTTAGCACGAAATGCCAAGAGCCAGGTGATTCTGCCCCAGAAAAATAAAATGAGAATTTTTCTCTAATGAACTTTGAAAAATTTAAGAGTTGGTACCGTAGAACAAAGCCTACTTCATTTTGGCCTTTAATTGCTCCAAAACGTAACACAGGGCTCCTTGACTGTTTACATGCAGCCTAAGTAAGGGAGGCAAGAATCTCTACTTGTGGACAAAGTTACATAGTTATTTTTACTGCAGCCTCTTTCTCATCAAGAAACACGAGATAGAGGAGGAAAGCTGCCAAAAAACACACAAAACAAACAAAAAACCCACCAACTTATACACACAGGAACAACAAAAAAAGATCTATAATCAGATACATCACCATGAAATTTCTGTGCAGTAAGGCTCCTAAGTGTTTCCAGAGAGAAGGACCAGGTTATGGACCAAATGTTTTTCAGATTTCTCAATAGCAATAGTCTGGTGGAAGACAACACAACAATGCCTTCAGAGGACTGAGGGGAAATGAGGTTTAACCTAGAATTCCAAATCAGTCAATCTATCAATGAAGTAGGTAGATAGAATAAAGACCTTTAAGTTATTCAGAAAAGCTTTCCCTGGAAAATTCCTTTCTTAGTGAGTTTTTCAACAAAGTGCTCTGGCAAAACAAGGAATAAACCAAGAAAGAGGAAAATATGATCCAGGAAACAATAGATTCAACATTTCCAAGAAGGCAGTAAGAGGATTTTTTAGGATGAAGCCAAGTACCAGGAACAGAGATTGGAACAGAAAGGAGGTCTGCAGAGTCAGAAGGCGTGAAGGGAGTGGAATACTTAGGTAATATGATCTTGGGAATAATTGAGGATTTCTTGGGGTATAAATATAAAATTAATTTTAATTTTGCCCCAAATTTTTGCTATTGAGAGACACAGGACTGGATAAGGACCCCCAAAAGAAAGAAAGATAGTAAATCATCTTTATTTATTCCTAGAATGCTTCTTAGAAATAGTGTACAACGTAACTATGGCTATTGAAGAGAATGTATATATCTTTAACTTTAGCATTGTAAAACAAGAGAATCAGAAAGCAAATAGGGAGTGGGGAGGGGATAGAGAGAAGTGGAGATATTGGTGGAAGCTCTAATGTCTTCCATTTTACAGAGAGAGGGGTTAAAAGATGCTGTTTATGGAAAATGGATGCAAAATGGAGGTTTAAGAAAGTTTTCTGATGTAGAGGGGGAAAGGAGATGTAGCAGGTGACAAATGTGAGACAATGACTTTCTTATTATAAGAAGAAATCAATAGACAATGTATATGTTTTGTGAACCCAAAAAAAAGTGTTATAAAAGAGAATTTAAAGATTGAAATAAATACCAGTGAAATTGAAACCAGAAAATAGAGGATTTGCTTCTGAAGGAATAGAACTTTTGGTGGGCTGGGAGGACACTGTTCATTTTCATTTTCTTGTATTATTATTTTCATTACTATATAATTCTTATGCTCTCTTTTTTGTTTTTTACAATGTTGTGTTAGTTTCAGGTGTACAGCAAAATGAATCAGTTATACATATACATATATCCACTGTTTTTTACATTCTTTTCTCATATAGGCTATTACAGAGTACTGAGTAGAGTTCCCTGTGCTATACAGTAGGTCCTTATTAGTTATCTGTTTTATATATAGTAGTGTGTATATGTCAATCCCAATGTCCCATTTTGTCCCTCTGCCCCGCTTACGCCCTGGTAACCCTTCTTATGCTCTTTGAGTTTTTACAAAAACAATGTGAATTTTCTTATAGAAATAAAAGCAGTTAATTTAAGAGAAAGACCAGTGTTTGTAAAGAACAGAGTTTGTGCGAACTATGAGAAACACCTTTTTCTTTCTTTTTATTAACTCAGGTATTAACTTGTTTTGTTTGTGGTACGTTTCAAATGCATGAACCTAATCTTATTAAAAGCAATGCTTTCATGTCCTTTAGTCTCTAAGATTTTGAAGAGTGCAGATGGCATGAGATCCTTTTTCATTTCTCTCTTGATAAATTAAGTAGATACAAATTCTGAAGTCTAAAAGTAGAAAAAGGTAAAATTAGATAAGTGTAATGAAATGAAACAAAATGACAGGCATGACCTGAATTTGTTAACCATTCCTCCCAATGCCATTGCACTTCTGCTCTTTGTATATGGTGACACAATAGCTTCCTCATGACCTTAGTTCAGAAGTTCCATGTAATGGATCTGCTCTGCGATTTACATACCATGTTAAAATCTGTTAGGACTCAATTTATACTGGTAACATATGATTAAATACAAATTTCAGAGTAAAATTCCTTCCCATTTTTGACAAAATTCTAAATCCTCAATTCTCTCCAGCCTTGAATTCTGTATATTGTTGCTGAATTAATTTTAAAACTCTAGTAATTAATACTTATTCTTAATATGATGTTTCATTTAAGGTAAATTAAAGTTCTGTGATAGTGAAAACGGAATGGAGATAAAGACGAGTGATGTTATTATTTTTAAAAAGACATTGTGCATTTCAAAGATTAAAATGCCATGTGAAGATATGTAAATAACTTTTTTGAACAGAAAATCATTTGTGCATTAACATTTGGAAATGGGAACTAACAAGGAGGAATTAGATCTTTATACAGAGAAGAGACACAAAGAAAGAAATAGGGATTATCTAGAAAACACTCAGATGTTTCCTTACTATTTTCTTCCACTTCATGTACCATAATTCCTACCTACACTAACTATATGAATTCCTACCCCCCCCAAAAAAAATAATAACCATTATGTATTTTAAAACTACTGTCCCTTGTTGGATTGCTTAGACCAGCTCTAGAAATTCTGAGTACATGAAACCAGAAAGAAGGGAAAAGAATATTCTCCTTTGTACTGCAAGACAATTATATTAAATGACTAGACTTGCTCTTTACTTTTTTGATACTGACATCTATTGGAAAACAGGAGAATATGTGTATGTTTGTTTTTTGAAGACAAATAAAAATGGATTCATTAAATTTAAAATCCCATTTTAAATTAAAAATTAAGAATGTAAAATAGATTAACCATTTTAATGACACCATTCTCTATTTGCCTGAAAACACATTTACTTGAGTTTTCAGTATTATAGACCTTTTTTAAAGCCAGTAGTTGTTATTGCAAATATAATTACATATTCTTTAAAACTCATGTAATCTAGGCAATGTGTTCATGATTCAAACTAACAATTGAACATTATGTAGTGAAAGAAAAGAGTAAAGTTTGACTTAAGTTAGAATGTACTCTATCAGGCTCTAAAGAAAAGATTTTTCTTTCTATCATGAATCAGTAACATAAAGAAAAGGAAGTTTTTTGAACTAATTTCATTGATTCAACATGTGAATATCCTTTTAAAAAATATTTGGGGAATATTTTAGCTAGGATTTTTCCCAATCTGTCACTTGAGCAAAAATATGTTTGCCCAACAAAGCATATATGTTACTCTATAACTACTACTCAAACTTCTCTTCAATTAAGTAGACCTGGATGTACTAGGCCTACATAGGGCATTTTGTGTTTAAAGGAACTCTCAGACAATCCATGGAAATACAGAACACACACTCCAAGACCCAAGCCCTGTTTGATAAAACAACCTATAAAGTACATATTTTCCCTACATTCAGCTGGGTTGCAGACCTTACCAAATATCCCAACATTTTCTTTCAGCTTTAACCAAGAAAATCAAGCATGTGATGGAGAAAAGTACCCTTCTTAAAATTTAACTTCTCTCTTTTCTTGATTAAAAATTAGACATTTAAAATCACAAAAGTAATACATGATTAAATGCAAATAGTATATAGAGAGTAAAAAGTGATCATTCCTTTTTGCCCTTCCCTAATACCACTCCTCTCCTCCCAGGAAAAAAATCTTAATTTTTCTAGACTATATGTATTTACATATCTATGGATGTGTATATACAAAAGGTGTGGCACACGTATCTATCTATTTATACACATATGCATCTATGTATTTAGGGGCAAATATTCTAGCAATTCAAAAAATACATACAAGTATTGGAAGAAGTCTAAAAAAGAAGTAACAATTCCCCCAAATGCTACTGTCAAGGAATATTGGTCCTCAGTTTTTTACAAACACCATTTCAGACCTCTTGCATTTATAAACACATATGTAAATAAGAAAGATAAAATGTGATCATACTCTTCATGTTATTTTAAATTTTTAAATGTATTAAAGTTAACACGACATGGAACTAGAAGAAATTGAAATAAAGCGGAAGGAATCACAGAGCTTTAAATCAATGTTTTTTTACACTAAAAGATATTAATTCCTAAAGATAAACATAAGAGAAAAATATGAAGATCATATTAAAGAAATATGAATTAAAACGTATTTTTTTCCTTAAGCTACATTTTCAGATTTATACATTATCTATTGACTCTTTGTTATGCAAAATAAGGAACTCTGCAAACTTAAACTCCCAACTTCTTCTTTCATTTCTTATTCCATTTTCTTGTAGCCCTATTTATTTCACATGGTCATGGTTCTGTAATCGTAAGTACTACAATTTAGTAGTTTTATATTTATCTATTTTATATTTCATTTATCAATTTTAATTATACTCATTCTTTTGCCCACTCCAGTCATAGTTTCATTTCAATCTTGGGGTAATAGTCAATGGAGCAGATACATAGCTTAATTTCAACCTGGTTTCCAGGGGATTGATCTTACTCATGTTGCTGTAAGAAATCAAGGAGGATTTTAAAATGTTTAGAGTCAGTACTATGTAAAAGTCCAAGAGGTGGAAAATTTGTTTCATAAAAATAGATGATATTTTCTCCCTTTCTATAAAATAAGACATGCCATAATGTTTCTTTGTTTTTAATTTTTGTTGAGTCCCTTTGCATGCATTTGGCCTTTCTGCTGTGATATAAGGAATTTTATTTAACAGAACTAGGTGAAAAATCAAATTCAGTTAAAAAAATACATATAATAAGAGAAGCTATAAAGAAATATTTTACCTCTTAAGTAGATATAATGTGCTATAATTCTTTCAGAAGTCGTTATCTTTGAGATTTTCTTCTCACCTAAGTTTTTGTGTCTGTCAGTTGTGCTGGTCAGAGATTTCAGATGTAAAGCCTTCACTGGGTGGAGTTTATATTTGGATGCAAAGGAGGGAAAGGCAAAAGAGCACCACTCTCTTCCCCAGCACCTGTCTGTTTGTTCCTTTCCACCCATTTTGGATTCTGGATAAGCATCACTCTTTCTCTCCAGCCTGTGGAGGCACTCACAAGCTTGGCTTGCTGCGCCCTCAAAGTCCATTTCTGCAATACTAGGACTGGGGTTTGAGGACCTCTCTTGGGTGTGTTCAAACACCAATGAAAGCCTTAGGGTTGCAGCCTGTCAACAAATGCTGTTCTTCACTCCAACTATGTCAAAGGTCAGGTTTTGTTTAAGTCCTGATGTTTTCGTCAATCCAGGCATGATCAATGAATCCCCCTTACCTTGCTGAGGCTTACAAAATGACTACTACAATCCCACGTGTGACCCTCTCTGTGGGACTAGAAGTAACTGAGTAAGTACTGTCTTCAACCTGAGCCCTGAGATGGCTCTGGGAGAAAGATGAACTGGAAAGATTTAACCCGTTCATCCCTACCCATTGTTACTCACTTATCAGAGTCACTTATTGGTGTTTGAGGAATATTCACTATGGACAGCTCCCTACCTCTGTCTGAGTTGCTGGCTATCCTGTGCCCAAAGGGTAGCCATGGACACCTCTTTCCTCCTCATTCCTGAGTCTGAGATACACTCAGGGTTATAATGAAGACTGTGATTTAATTTAGGATTTCTTGGCTACAAACAATTAACTCTCAAATTTAATAGGATGCTTCTGTGCCTCCAGATCTTGCCGTGGTGATGCATAGAACTCTCTGGATCGTCTTCATGGGGGAATGCAAAAGAAAAACACTTTTCTCACTTTTGAGATGTAGTTGAGATGTAGTTACGAATTTGGGATTATCCCAGGTTCTCAATACTTGTTCCGTAAGTGGCCTCCAGTGCTGGGTCAGAGACATGGTTACTTAGATATCTAGGTGTGTCTCCAGCTCTGAGAGAGTCCATCTGTTCACAATTTCTGACATTCTTTAAACTCAGCTCACATCTGTGGCATGATCCTTCCCATGAATTTCTCAAGTTTCTTAATATATATTGTAGTGTTTACGATAGTTAAAAGGAAGATAATTTGAATGTTAATAAGAAAGTGATAAAAATAAATTATGGTACATACATGTAGTAGAATACTAGGCAGCTAATTAAATGATGATGTCGATCTTTTCATTATTGACATGAAAAGACTTAACAAATTGCTTCATGGAGAAAACGTGCTAAATACATTACATATCAATGAAGGGGAGAATAGACAAATCTCCCCCTTGGTGAAGAATTTCGAATAATTTATGTAGAGATCCCTCAAGGATGTGGAACTTAACTCCACACAACTTAAGTATAGGCTATGCATAGTGACTTCCTTCCAAAGAGTACAATACGGAAAGGGGAGAAAAGTATACACTTTACACTGGTAAACACTACTTCAGCGGGTGATCAAGGTTAACATCAAGGGTGATAAGTCATGTTGATTCTGTATATCCTTGACATAATGTGATAAAAATGGCAGTTTACCTTTGTGGAAGACCAAAAGACCATAACCGCAGTCTAGCTATGAGAAAACAAATCAGTGAAACCAAACACTTTGACATTCTACAAAATACCTGACTTGTACTCTTCAAAACCATCCAGCTCTTCAAAAACAAGGGAAGTCTCAGAAACTATCACAGCCAAGAGAAGCCAAAGGAGCCATGACAGCTATGTAGAGTGTGGTACCTTGGAAGGAATGCTGGAACAGAAAAAGGACATTAGGTAAAAACTAACAAAATATGAATTTAGTATGGACTTTAGTTAACAATAATATATCAATATTGGTTTATTAATTGTGATAAATATACCATCCTAAGGTAATAAACTGGGTATGGGGTATATGGGAAGACTCTGTACTCTTTTGTAGATCTAAAACTATTTAAAACTTTTAACTTGCTAAAAATAAAAGAAACATTATGCATAGTATATATTTGTTAGTGTAAAATACATGCATGTGTGTGTATACCTAGGATAACATCTGGAATGACATGACAATATGCTAACCTTGGTTGTTTCTTGAGGATGGGCTTTTTATCTTTTTTTCTTCACTAATAATGTGTTATTTATACAGTGAAAAAAAACAAATCTAAAATCACCCTCTGTCCCCTTTTAAGTAGCTTATTATAGCTATAAGCCACAGAAATCTCACACAACACAGAAATGTATTTTCTCACAAAGCAAGATATCTAGAGGTAAGTTGGGTTCTCCTCATGTATGAGTCAGAGCTATGGAAGCTTTCACCGTCTCTCTCAGCTCTCTGTCCTAAGCATACCAGCTTTGTCCTCGGGTTTGCTTCCTTTATGGTCACAAGATAAATGCCAGCATGAATTATGTGGCAACATGCTTTCTTGTTCATATCCAGTGACAGAAAAGAAAAACACGTCCTCTGACTGGAAAAAGATTTGAGTCAACTCAGGACACTGTGCCCATCCCTAAACTAGTAACACTTACCATCACATATTACAAACGTTCCCTGGTCTTAAGCCAAGTTTCCTGAACCGGTTACTATTGGAGGATTTGGAAATGATGGCTCAGGTCTAATCAGGATCCAGTCAGTTTCCCCTGATAACGCGGGCTGGCCGGAGAGGACTAAAAGTCTGTTCGAGAACTCCTGATGGAAAGTTTAAGTCTGCAAATGGGACACACCTGCCCCGGTTATTGACTCCCACTGCCTCAGACAAATAGTAAGAATAGATGCCAGTGACTATCTATTTATCTGCAATTTAGGACCTTCAATACCTTAGTTCTGTCCAACTGAGAAACATCAACTAATGGTATGATCCACCAATCTGGTAAGTCTACCTCCATAAGAAGGAGTAAGGGGTAAAACAAGAGGCCAGAGGTATAACTTTGACGGATGGCTCTCAGCAAAAAAAGGAAACATCACAGGTGGATAAAAATAGCTCCACCTTAACACACTGGAGTTACCTTTTAACTTAGTACAGGGATCAGCAGAAGATGGCAGCCTATGGGCCATTCTAGCCTGCTGCCTGTTTTTGTACAGCCCAGGAGATAAGAAGGGGCTTCAGTGTTTTAAATGGTGAAAAAAAAAAAAATTTTTGTAACAGATGAAAATTAAGTGGAATTCAAATCTCAGTGTCCATAAATAAGGTTTCACTGGTCACAGCCGTACTCGTTTGTTTACATATTGCCTATGGCTGCTTTTGCACTACATGTTGGAAGAATCAAGTACTTGTGACAAAGACCATCTGGCCTGCAAAGCCGAAAATATATATTGTCTGGCCTTGGCAGGAAAGGTTTGCTGGCCCCTGACCTGAAGTCAGTCAGGGGCTTTGCTTCCTCCCTCAATGGAGGATATCAGCAGTCTCTCCAGCCAGAATGTACCCACCTTCATGAGGCCTCCTCGGGTTATCCTCCTGAGGATAACAGGCAGATGGATTTTGCCTCTAGAACAGCACTCCCAGAAGGCTCTGAACTAGGTCAGAGCAGTATATTAATCAATCCAAATCCAAGGCTGAAAATTATCTTTTTCCATTGTCCAGTCCAAATCATTTCCAAGTATGTTACTGCATATAGCCTACCAGGAATTTCTAAAGTGAGAGTAGAATTAAAGGCATAGCTACCCTCTTGCAAAATTTGGAAATTTGTATAACAGCATCCCCAATCACCAGGTTTATTTTAAGTGACTTTCTTTCGTATCCAACACATTTAAAGCATTTTCATTCTCATGTTGACTTTGAGTCATGTTTCTGACACCCCAAAACTGAATTGAGTGTGAGCTCCATCTAGTGACTGAGCATGGATACTCTCTCGTGAATATTTTCAATCCCGTGTTTTAGGAACTGTTTCTACTGCCTCTTGCTATGAAAATGCTTAGGCTTAAAAATAGCCTTCCTCCCTGCAAAGGAGTCTTCCTCTTATGTAATTAAACAATGAAAAGCCAAATGGAGACCATGTGGTGGGGGTGATATTCAACACTGTGGGACAAGCACTCGAATCCAAATCTCATCCTCCACAATCCCTACTTGGCTCTGTGTGAATATTAACATTTTGGGCGGCACATACTGGCTGACCAGGTAATGTCCTGACCATTTTACGCCTAGGATCTCGTTAATGCTTTGCAGTTTAAAAACAGGAAACATTGCTCTAACCATCAATATATAAAAGGACTATAAAGACTCCCTTTGTTTTTTCTTTGCTTTTCTTGAATCCTTACTTCTGTTGCACTTGCTTAGTAAGGCCCTCGAGACTTGCCAGCATATGCTATCTGCTCCCCCTGCGGTAGGCATACGAGGCAAAGTTTAAAGCTATAGTCAAAAGGAGCATAGGTGCCCTGAGGCTGCCAGTGATCGCTTTTGACCTGTGCCTTTACTGAGGCCAGTGCTGCTGGCATTGCTTGCTAGGCGCTGTGCAGCCAGAATCTGCAGTAGATATCTGCATAGCTTACAGTCATATGTTTGCCGAGATGTGTTTGGTCCCTGTACCATTGCTGGGACCTGCTTTGGCCCAATATGCTCGCTGAATTTCTATAGAGACAGCCAGTTGCCTGTAGACAAGATTACTTTATGCTGCAATAGATGATGATGTCTACATGTTATATTTATTAAGGTTTAGAACTGTTGCCCTAGGACACAGCATTTTATACTCAATTACACTTCCATTTCTGAAACATCTTGCAAAATTCTAGGATTTGGAATTTTAAATGCCTGTTGCCGCAGAGTTACAAGGTACACAGGTTCATGATAGGTTCATGATGCCACGGCACAGATATTTATGGTAGATTTAAATTTCTTGTTGAGTTGGACTTGAAGAAGCTTCGGAAGTGGTTGTAAAGTTCTCAGAACAGTGATCTTAGCCAAGCAACTTCAGGTAGATGTGAACTTTCAGTTTTCAGTCTGATCTGAGAACCCAGTGAATAGCTGAAATGTGTTATAACTGCTTTAAAAATGCTCTTTGTTTTTTTTTTCTTTCCTTTTTAGTGTTATTGACAAACGATGTGTTCTCATGTGAATTGCATTATTTTCTCTTTGCATTCTCCATAGCTCCAATATTTTTTAAAAAACATTTTGTACTCAGTGTTTGATTATTAATTTATTTGATTGTTTTGGAAATGTGAGCAGGCAGCAGAATAAAAAAACATCATCATACCTGTGAACATATGATATGGCCTGTTATTCATACCTGTGAACGCAGGTCTTGGTGTCTTGGATAAATTGCATAGAAAAAAATAAAACATTTGCTATTGAATGGGCATTAAAATGTTGAAAGATATTAAAATACTTTTGTGGCCAGTATTTGCAAGTGATAATTATGGGATGATGTCTTAGACATTTGGGCTTTATATTACAGAAACAGGCTTAGAACAAACTTGTGCAAAATAGAGGAATTTATTTTGCAAGTACAGATCTTATGAAAGCTAGGAGTAAAAAGTACACTGGGGATTCATGATGGAAGTGAGGTAACTAGAGTACCCAGGGAGTCATTCTTTGATCTCTTTTCTTTTTTGTCTTTGAGCCAATAGATCTCATCCCAGCTGCTCTTTTATATCTCCTACATTGTTCTTTCTCTAGTTCAAGTTTTTTGTTTCTCTACAGACAGGTTCCTTACCTCAGTACCAACCACCTTCAGAGACCTGGTGCAAAATATCTGCTGACCTCACTTTCCATTTTATTGGAGGGAATTTGGCTAAAATTGAATCAAATGTTCACCCGTGGCATAACCAATGCGGCACAGATGGTGCAATCTCATGTATAAATACTGCTCCTAGGGACTGTTCCTCATGAGATTTTTGGTACTGGAGATGTAAATCTCAGGAAACTAGGTGTTGTGAAGTTGGGAACTATGTCACAAATTGTCTTCTACAGATTTTAATAAAAGTACCCTCTTTAAGAAAAGTTAACAGGCATTCCATTTTGTTTTATCACTTTGGGATTTAAAACACTTTGAAGACAAAAATAAATTGTAATTCATAATGCTTACAAAATAAACGTTTAAATTGCACTTAAAGTTGTCAACTTGTGCTCTACTTTGTATATTACTTCAATGACTTCATTTATATTCTGATCTTTCATTTCAGGAACATCTTGGTAAGTAGACATGAGGAAGAGGTAAAGTATGCCTAATTCAAATATCTGGAAAACTTTGTTGTCATTTCCCTGAGGAATCAGAAAAATATCCAGTGACTTCTGTCTCTATCATTTCAGGTTTCTATGAAAAATGTTCTCTGAACATATATGATAGTATTTTTTAATATTTCTACCACCCTTATGAGGAGGAAAGCACATTCTAGGGAAAAGCTGGGCTCAAGAACTGATACATCAGGAGTGGTTTTTTTGGGTCTTTTTTTGTTTTTTGCGGTACGCGGGCCTCTCACTGTTGGGGCCTCTCCCGTTGCGGAGCACGGGCTCCGGACGCGCAGGCTCACGGCCATGGCTCACAGGCCCAGCCGCTCCGTGGCATGTGGGATCTTCCCGGACCGGGGCACGAACCCGTGTCCCCTGCATCTGCAGGCGGACTCTCAACCACTGCGCCACCAGGGAAGCCCTAGACCAGATTCTTTATATTTAGATCTCTCTGACGCTACTACTCTTCCTAGACCAGGCCCTTTATCTAAATACTTCTAGGAGGTTAAGTGGGAGGTAAAAAGAGAAACTTCCCGAGTCTACTATTTCTTTAAAATAGTCAGCCTAAAGTAATCCTTACGCCAAAGAGACACATTTGGGGGCAACAAATTTTGTCCCCCTTCATCTGCAACCTTTGACTCATCATAATTTATCCCATTTCCCAGACCCCACAAAAAATAACCAGAAATATACTTTTATAATCTATCTCAAATTGTTTCTTCTTTCATTAAGTACAAAATGGTATTTATTTTTGAGGGACCTAGACTTTTATGGTAATATGTAGGTGCTACTGGGAATAATACAAAGAAAATATAACCAAGAAACCACCTAATAATACAGATAAGACAAACACATATAAGTGGCTTAAAAGAATACAGTTTCACTAAAACAACAATGACATGCAATACTGAATACTGTATTTGGTTCTGCTCAGCACTTCCTTATTTACTTTCAGGGCTAAATAAAACATTACATTTACTTGTATTTTTCGTTTTTATCTTTAGCGTTTCTTAAGGAGTCCCCATCGATTAAAGAACTGTCCTAAGCCCTGGGACATATTATACAACTTATTTCCCTCCAGGAAGGAGATTAAAATTTAATTCAGAGACAGGAAACAAATCAAAAGTAATCAATTTTATGCTGGAGCTTTATAAGTACAGCAGTCTGGGAAATTCTGCTTTATGAATGGACCTAGTTTATCATAACTTTCTTTTGCTTTTGGACTTCAATTCTCAGAGGGGGCTTGTAAGATAGATTCATTGGTCTAGAACTATTTCCTGCAGCAATAATGCTATTGTAATTCTATTTTAAGATCAATCCATGGGAAAGAAACAAAACTTGAAAAATCAGATGTGTTGTAAGCCTAAGACATAGGATGGGGCATCTGCTATTTTTCAGAGCTATATTTTGTTGTCTGTATACTTTTTAAAAAGAGTTTTCCCCATAAACGTGTTGCTTTCCATATGAAGGTTGGTTTTGTTGTTTATCCTTTAACATGATCACAGAGTTTCCTTGAGGTTCTGAGGCACCCATATCCTCTAGTAGCACTTTTGGAACTTGCCTAGTGAGAAGCATCACCAAGGGAGAGTTACTAAAAGGCATATTCCTGGTTCCTGGCCAAACCTAGTAACAGGGCCAAGTTCTCCATTAACCACATAGACACAGTTCCTAGGGTCCATGGTACTTTTAGAATCTAAAAAAGTGTTCTAATTTGTTTCAAAATTGGAAGAAAAAAAATAAAATCCATCTTGGAGTATATTTTTCTTTATGCCAACAGTTGTAAAATATAATGTTTAGTTTTTTTTTTAATAGATAAAACGGTACTTTGAAGGCAAAAGAGTCTAGGGCCCATGAAAGTCAGAATCTGGCCCTGCCTAGAATACCAGAATAACCAGAATACCTGCATTTAAGGAGCGCACATAACAAGGTTTCCGAAACACTACTTGAGCAGTATAGGGATATGCGATCACTGCGAGCATTATGAAATAAGGGGTACATTAGAGGGGTTAGACCACTCACTACTGTGGGACGCCCGGAGAATGAAGGTCTGGAAAGGGGATTTGGAGGCCAGCTCTCCCGAGTACGGGCGTGGATGGAAGGGTGGACGCTGGCAGGGGAATCCGGGAAGCAGGCTTGTGCAGCTGAGGGAGCAGGACATGGCGAGCCGATTGAAGTCTCCGTAGGGCTGTTGCCGCTGCATCTGTTGGGGGTGGGGTCGCGCTTTGTCCCCACGGCTGGCTGCCTGGCAGAGAGGTGGGACATGGCGCAAAGGAATGCGAGGCAAGCTTGAACGCACCGGCAGGCACTCGGCCTCGGACTCTGACCACAGCCAACTGGACGACCTTTGGAGGGCAATGACCGCTTCATTCCCGCCTTCCAAAACTCCAGCAAATCGCTCCTGCGGCCCCACATCTGAAGCCTCCAGCAGGAGGATTCTGGGAAATGTAGTTCCGGCTCAGCCCAGCGGGGTGCAAATCGCTGCACCTTTTGACCTTCAGAGGATGAATCATTTTCACGTGTTGAATCAATTTCACCTGAGCGGGGTTGTGTTTTTCCACGTGAGTGCAGTCTTTTCTCTCCTTCCGCCTCACTCAGTAGCTGTGGAGACTGGCGGCGGTTTTCCGAGCTTCGTGATTCTCGTATTTCGCACACGAAACAGAGATGGGAAGGGCGCGCGCTGCGAAAGATTGTGAGGACTGAATGAGACAGATAAGGTGGGGTGTTTCTACTACAGTGTCAGGCACGTGGTAAGTGTTAAATAAACGTTACTATTACTAGTTTTCATAAAGTAGGCCCCAATTCAAGTGAGTGACTGTAATATAACTGAAAATAGTTCTAAATCTGCGTCGTCACAGTGTTATTTGCGGTCTTGAGAACTTAAACCCAGGGAGAAGCTTCACACTATCTAAAAGGAACAATCATTAGATGGCTGACTTTGTAACAGCAAGTTTGAAAACCAGTAGAAATCAAGGGAATAACATCTTCAATTTGCTGAGAGCAAATAAGTGTCAACCTAAAACTATCAAGAATTAAAGCAGAATTTCACACGTAAGAGATTTGCTGCTAGAGAAACTTCTCTTTTTTTTTTGAGTTTTAAAACTTTTTTAATGAGGCAATAGAGAAACTTTTCGTAATAGAAATTCTAAAATATGTATTTTAAATGGAAGGAAAATAATTCTGGAAAGAAAAAGTGAAATCTGTAAGAGGAATTGTAAGTACAGATGTAAAATGTAACTAAATCTAAGTTATTAACACTGCTAAAAATAGTGTTCATACTAATACTTTTAGTAACTGATTCCTTCTGGTAGCCTTTACCACTGAACAAGAATCACCTGGGTTTCTGTGACTTGTTTTGAATCTTTGCTGTAGCAAAAAGCCCAAAATGTAGCTGTTTTGCTTTAGGTGGGGCATCCCTCTTGCAAGGTTGGAAAAGATTCCAAAATTGACACCTGAATTTGATGTTATGACAGGCATATTCTATATTGAATAAAGGTCAAAGTAATAATGATCAATGTAGTATCTAAATCAAGAAGAGTCTATGTTTCAGTATTCTTTTAACCATTACAATTTTTCAGGGACTAGACTCACATACGCTAGACCCTCACACCCTGCCTCTCCAATCTGTTCTCTGAATCTATAAGCCTGTTGTTTTCCTTTTTGTTTTGTTTTGCTTGTTTGTTTACATTACACATGTAAGAGAGATCATTTGATAGCTCACTTAGCATAATGCCATCATGGTTTATCCATGTTGTTGCAAATGGCAAGATTTCATTCTTTTTTATGATTGATTGGGTAATATTCCATTTTATATATATATATCTCTCACAAATTCTTTATTCCTCCATCAGTGGACACTTAGGTTGTTTTCATGTCTTGGCTATTGTAAATAATAATGCAGTGAACATTGGGGTGCACATATGCTTTGGGGTTAGTGTTTTTGTTTTCTTCAGCTAAATACCCAAAAGTGGAATTGCTGAGTCATATGATAGTTCTATTTTTAATTTGTTTATAAACCTCCTTATTGTTTCACATAGTCGTTGCACCAAGTTTTATTTCCACCAACAGTGCACAGGTGTTCCCTTTTTTCCACATCCTCGCCAAAACTTATTTCTTATCTTTTTGATAATAGCCATTCTAACAGGTGTGAGATGATATCTCATTGTGGTTTTGAGGGACTAGACTTCTAGAACTTATGCAAATCTGACTACAACAGCGGCTACTACTTTTCTCCTGGTATATATTCTTCCTTTCTTTGATAGAGACAGAGTTCCTTACTTTTAATTCATCACAAAGCCACCCAGAATAGAGACTGCAGTTTCCAGTCTCCCTGGTAACTGGCTGTAGATCTGAGATTAAATTGTGGCCAATGAGCTACGTTGAAAGGTAATGGATGCAAGTTCCAGGATATACCCTTAAGAGGAAGGACTATGCTGTCAACTGTCTGCCACACCCAGTTTTTTAGGGCCAGACTGTGAATGTGGTGGTGAGCAATTTTGGACCCTGAGGAGGAGGGTCCAAAACCCTAGAGATAGCAGAGGAACAAGAGGGAAGAAGCCTGAGTCTTTGACTCTGCGGAGTGCCTCATCAGTCTGGACTTTCAGGCTTATTTAAGTCATTGTTATTTTATATCTGTGATACTTAATTGAACTATATAATATGAACTGAATAATAGAGTGACTATTAAAAAACACATGTATATAAATATATAGGCACACTGAAATTTTTACTGCAAACATGGCTTTGATCTTTATATTTTATGAAAACATTAACTTTTTTATATGCTGTGAATACTTCAGTAATTTTGAAATCCACTTGATATTTTAGAAGACAGTACTGTGATCATGAGAGTACTAGAGAAATCTGTAGGGGATGTTCCATGATAATACTTTTATCTGCAAAGCAGGTTTTGGTTTAATTTTAATAAATTAAATTTTTTTTAATAAATTTAATAAATTTTTAATAAAACTGTAGTGGAATCACAGAACCAAGACAACTCACATATCTAATCACTTCATTTTAATGAAGAGAGCTTTGACAAAAATATCTGATTGTTTCCTTTGTCTAGACAAAATCACTTTGTAGAAGGTATCAAGCTAACCTTCCTTTTTAAAAATATTAGGAAATGGTTAGATTACACAGTATGTAAGCCTACCTTTAATGCAGCACTAAATAATTCTATCACATCTTTCTTTTAATAATTCATTTGGGATTACAGTATTTGAGCCACATGTTAAGCTTTGTGTTTCATGTATAAATTATTTACATTCTTCCTTCTCTCAAGAAACTAGTGACTAAGTTAGATTTACAATAAGAAAATACTGACCTTACGGATTTAAAGACTCAGTTACCAAAAATCTGAATATACGTATTTCTATAGGATTAACTTGACAAGACTTAATGCTTATATTTCAAAAATTATAAAGTGTATCAGAATTAACTGTATAATTGCATTAACAGTTTTATATCAGAATTTTATTTGCTACTTATGTTTTGAGTGCAGGATTAAACCTGTGCTTTTAGTTTTTAATCTTTTATGTTTAATAAATCAACTCTATACTAAGAATAGAAAATTTTCAATAACTTAATTTTTATAAGGAAAATATAATTATATAGATATTTTAATAAGAAAAATAACTTCTCCTTTTCTAACATAAATTTTTCTTTAAAATTATTATTTATGAGCAACACTTTAGAGCATAGTATCCCTAAAATTTGAAGGTGAAATCAAAGTTTTCCAATGTTCTCTGGTTTGGAAGAAAATGGATATAGGCAATAGCCTTTGCTCTACAGTGTAATAATGTAATAATCATTAAATTTCTCTGTTACAGAATATCCTAAAGAGACATGGGATAATAATCCTAGCATCTTCTATTGTGAGAATAATGGTGATTGACATTGTGAAGATATGGAAAAACATGTAAGGTGAGAATAGTTTCATCTAAGATATGGTAAAAATAACATTTCATTTTCCTGTTAAACACTGTGGTTTATTGCTTTAAAAATATGGGAAATACAGAAAAGACAATTACCCATAATATCATTATCTTGAGATAACCATTGTTAACATTGTGATATATTTCTATTGTGTTGTTTATTCTGAACGTGTAAGCTTATATAACTACAACAAATCTATAACTCTATTATAGCAAATTTACATTGTACTCATACTTTGATAGACTTGACACTTTCATATATTTTAAATAGGCGTTTTAATTTTATTTCATAAGATTCTTGTAATCATTTGCATTCAGAAAGCAATTATCTTTTCAAATACTATTAATAGGAAGCAAGTTGAAGATGGCATTTGAAACATCATTTATTTATTCAATATCTTACCTCATCTTCTTTCAAAATTATAGGGCAGTAGTCTGTGATATTTTGACCCTATTGATGAAAATAAAATTATTATGCCACTTGTCCTGCTCCCTTGCAAATAAAACTTAAAAATGTCTCCAAACACTTGTGACTCTTCGGAACATCTTGGCACTTAAATCGTGATGATACCCGAAACTTTGTAGCCTGCCTTAAATGGGCAGGTATAGATACAGATGTGTAAACACATCATTACAATTGAGGAAGTGCTACTACAGGTAATTGTAATATACTTTGGAAGCACCTATTATTCCTTACTAAAAATATGTATGGACCACTCTCCCCACACATACACACCACTTGAGAATGTTAGGGGATTTGTAAGAATCATGTACTTCTTTTGTTCGTTTTTCTTATTTGCACTTTTTAATGCTTTCCTGGGTGCAGGTAAATAACCTTTTGAGGTATTTAATTCTTTTAATCTTTAGTTTCTATTGTGTGAAACAGATTTGAAGAAAGTACTGTACTCTAGTGTTATTTAAGTAATTAAAAAATAATTATTCCTTATAAGTCAAAGATACAGTATAGAACATTATTGAGAAAGTCAATCAGATGCTAGTTTCTTAGGATTATATTACAGAATGTTTGACTGCATATCTGTGGCATACTCACTGCCTAATAACACCAGTGTTAGCCCAAGTTTCTAGACCTTAAAAAAGCAGTATAATTTCTGGGTGTGACAACAGTTTATGCATGTGAAAGAGAAATATTTATAAATATGGTGTTCAGGTTTGACACAGATACTTATCTTTTTATACAGGGCAAGTAATAGAAATGTAAGACTGTTCAATAGGTCAGTGATACAGCAAATACATATTTTATCTAATTTGATTATACTATAACATTTCCTATTATATAATTTACAATGTATGCTATTCATCAGTTTTTCAATGTTCTTGCTTTCTAATTTGTGCATAATCTACCCTATTTGAGCATTTGCAAAATGAACAGTACTGAGATAGTGTTCTCCAGGATGATTAAAGTCATTCTAAAAATCTTCCCGTCACTCCTTCCATTCTAAGAAAACATGACATTTTAATGAGCAAGCTGCTCTGTAGTGGTGGAAACTTTTACTGTATATGTTTTACATATTTTTAAGTAGAAGATTTACATGCCAGTTCCTTCTGTAAGCCTTGCTTGACAGAGTAGAAGCATATTTTTAAGTTCCTTCTGATTATGAATATGGCACAAAAGACCAAATGTTTATAGAGTGTAAATATTTTACTCAGGGACCAAAATGACTTCTACTGTTAAAGTACCTCTCAGTTGACTATAGTCTATGTGCTGCATCCGTTGTACCTTGGCATCCTGCCAGGTGTCTGGTAAAGGGAAGGAATGGGAGAAGAGACAGGCACAAAATTTAGCCCTACTGATGGGCGCATCCTACCACCTCAGCTTGTCACATGCGAGTTTAGGGCAGTAGTAGCAACAAGTTGTTTCAGCAGATTTATAGAGCATGACTTCAGGGGGTTCTGCGGAATGGCTAGCCATGAAGAGAAGTTGGCCTTAGAGAAGTCTGTCAGGAGACAGTGAGATTTCCATTCATCAGTCTGAGATTCAATAATAGAAAGACTCCACATTCTTGGAGAAAACTGTCAGAAGAAAGACAGACATCTAAGGCTAATTGAAATTCCTAGACTGGTAACTTAGGTAGTTACTAAAGAACTAAGGAACAAGCAAGATTTCTGGAGCCTAATCAATGACCAAAGGCAGTATAATTTACAGTCAGATTGTTGAGGTCTAAATCCTGGCTCTTCAGTTTAGTAACTCAGATCAGGGGCTGTGATTTAAACTCTTTTTAGCCTTTTGTAAAATGGAGATAATAATAGTACCTATTTTATAAGGTTGTTTAGAGGATTAGATGAGATGACTGTAAAGTAAGTTTCTTGGCTTCATTTCTGACACATCAGGCTTTCAAGAAATACTAAATAAATATTAGCAGTAATTACCGTGGCAAGATAATCACTTTGGTCTTTTCTGTCTGCCGTCCCTCTCTGCCTCCCCTTCCTTGAGGTAGCCATGATCTTTGGTGTTCCATAGCCTCAGGGGAAGTTGCCTTGCTGGGCCAAAAGTAAACGTGATTTAAGCTCATATCTTTCCTTGCCATTTGATGCCTAAAAGCCTTGGGATGAAGGAATTGGGGAAATGCTTATGAGTGTAAGTAGAGGAGAAAAGGAAAATTTGAAAGATCAAGAGGAAAGACAGAGGTGTTACCTCTTGTCTAACAGTAGGTGAGAAGACACCAAAGATAAAGGCTGTAAGGAGAGACTATGGATGCTGAACAGTAAACATCAGAATCCCCAGTCTCAGGATGGCATTCTTGCTCTAAGTAAACCATGAAACCAGAGTTTCCAGATTAGAACCTCTTCACAGGTACACGGTAACAGTTTTAGTTGGGACTCCTAAGGTTCAAATGTCAGTGTGTCTGGCTTCCTTTCCCAGGCCATATTTCACTAAGACCTTGAAAAAGAATGCGGCCCCAATAATGACGTAATTAGAATTTCCCACCTGCCGTGTATAGAGACTGAGAATCTATTCTAATTTGATTATTTAATACCTATTTAAAACAGCTGTTTCCTATGTACTTGGGTTTGTGGATTGTGATTCCGATGTTCGACATTATGATCATTAGCACAATTTACGTGAGTAAGGACTAAAGGATTAGGAATATTATGAGAGTTCAGAACCTTTATATTGAACCTTGTGTTATATAGAGCTGGGGCTAAATGAGTACCTTGTGGATCAGGTAATTTTTGACTTTGGAAATTAGCAAAAGGCTAAGCTCACAGGCAAAGGCACACTGATCAACCTTTTGGGAGGAAGAGAAATGCTGGCTGAAGCGATCTTTCTTAAGCTCTTTTAACATGTGCTTTAAGGGAGCTCTGTTAATTTATGGAATATGTGTCCTAGCTTAGTTCTAAAAATTTACCAAAAAATTAAGTCTTATTTGACACTAACATCAGTTTAATTTTCAAAGATGATTTTGTGCTATAGTTATCAATATTGAAATTAACCCAAATAATGTAACCACCATTTTTACTTGGAAGTATGTAGCCAGTGTACTAACCTCTACAAAGTCAAATTTGTAAAATTTCATTCCCAGCAATTGCTTTGAATGGCCTTTAGGAACACAAAACGAAACTACATCTTGCCTAGCACATAGTTTTATTATATAATTGGATTAGTCGGAAGTTGGGGATATCTCCAAGGAGACAATACAAAAACAACAAAGGTAGAGGAAAGAAGATTGAAATTGGAATTGGAGCCTATTTAACACCCAAAGGGTGAGGTGTCTCTCAACATAAATGCCATCCTTGCTGGAGTCAGGTGACTAGACAGTGAACTGTTTGAAAGATAGAAGTCCTTAGGCTCTTTTATGAAGGCCAGGACCCTAAAAGGTGAATAAATCATTCCCAGTTGGTAGCTCCCCTGATTGCTAAGAGCAGAAGATGAATATCTGCCCTGGAAGAGCACTAATTAAGTTCAACTAAATATAAGCCTATAATCGAAGAGCACCAAACATATAAGTAAATGAAGGGTCATGAATAAGAGTCAGTAGGAAAAAGCTGTTAGTTTAGGAGCCCCGATAACCTCAGCTATTGGAATTGTACGGGAAGCAAAACTTGACCTTTACCTTCTTCAGGTTTTCAGGTGGGTGGGAGAATTTAATTGACATAAAACGTATTACCAAGAGAAAAGCATGCAAATATAAGTTTTATGTGACAGAAGGAAAAGAAGATCCAAAGAAGTAACAAAACCTAAGTACTTTTATACTAGTTTGAACAAAGAGAGGCAGTTATGAAAAAGTAACTAAAATATATAGGGAGGCTAATCAAAGATAAGAATTATTTTAACAGGGTCCATTTGTACAGAATTCTCTAGGCGTTGACTCCCATCACAGAATGTTTCTTTTCTCCTGGTACAGGGAGGGCATCTTTTATATGAGAGTTTTATCTCGTGTTCCAGGAAGAAAAGAGGAGATGAGAATGCACTTCTTAACGTCTGCTGTTTTTCAAGTAACTTTAACTGAAAATAATCCTTATGCCAAAGTGGCATATTTTTGGGGTGGCATATTCTGCCACCCTTCAGAATCATTATATATAAAATATAAAATAATTATGTATGAAACATTTAAATAAAAAACATAAACCATAAAATTATAAAAAGGAGAAACAAACTATTCAGAATGATTAGGATATCTGGAAGGGCCAAAATAAACTTTAAGAAAGAAAAATATAATTATTGAAATAACTTTAAAAAATCAGTATATGGTTTGAACGGTAGATTAGACAAAACTAATGAGATACTGGTGAACTGAAAAATAGATCTGAAGAAATTACAATATGGCACGGAGAAGCGAGGGGATTGAAAAAATAAAAGTGAGATCTAGCTATTTAGAGAATAGAAGTCCTGGTATCAATATATATCTAATTTAAATCCCAGAAGGACAGAATAAATGAAATGAAAGAAAGGTAATATCTCAGAAAATGACCATTGGATCGTTTCTATTACTGCTGAAAGATAGAGTAAAGGTTACCAATGCTTAAAACTATTGTAGGGAAGCACAAAATCGAAAAAAAATAAAAGCAGATCTTAAACGATATTAGAGAGAAAAGACAAATCTCAAAGGAGTGCCAATTTGACGGACAGTTGTTTGCCAACAGCTATAATGGATGTGATAGATCTGAGAATAATATCTTCAAAGTGCAGAGAAAAATAAGTGTAAACCTAGTTTTTTGTAGTTAACCAAATTAATTTTTATTCATTACTGCTTTAATTCTTCTAGCTCAGTTTCAAGCACTGAGTGAATTATTCTCTACATTTCATGGCATATTTTTATTATTCCTATGTTACATTTTTATATTTTATATATACATAACTTAAACATAATATATAATTTATATTATTGTCAAGTGCAACCTCTCTTTTTATTAGTTTATTTTTACTTCTTTTAGCTGGACTCTCTAATTTTACTCTATTCCCTTCCACTCCCTATAATGGCCAGGACCTAATATATTTAATGCATAGTCCGTATTTGAATATTTTTTCGTAAAATGTTAACTAATGGCAAGGATGTGAATCAATGGCAACTTTTACATATTGTTGAAATACACTGGAAATCAATTTGGCAAAGTCTTGTAAGATTAAATATTCACATACCAAATGATCCAGCAATGCTATTTCTAATCTGCACCCATTCCCTGCCCTCAAAAGATTCTTATACCTGACCACCAGTCAACAAGAATATTCATAACAATGCTCTCAAGAATAAAAAGTGTGAAGCAATTAAAATGCCCATTTTTAGGAGAATGAATATTATAAGCAGTGAAAATGAATGAACAACAGCAGCAGTTACCAATTTGTGTGAAATTTAGAAACACTTGTGAGTATAAAAAGCAAGTCAAAGGGCTTCCCTGGTGGCGCAGTGGTTGAGAGTCCGCCTGCCGATGCAGGGGACGCGGGTTCGTGCCCCGGTCCGGGAGGATCCCACACGCCGCGGAGAGGCTGGGCCCGTGAGCCATGGCCGCTGAGCCTGCGCGTCCGGAGCCTGTGCTCCACAGCGGGAGAGGCCACAACAGTGAGAGGCCCGTGTGCCGCAAAAAAAAAAAAAAGCAAGTCAAAGATGGCAACATACGCTATAATAATATTTCAGAGAACTCAGATGCAAAGTAAAAAGTATATGTCCCATAGAGTTGCATATTATATGTGATAAAGATAATAAAAATATGACAAGGAAATGATAAATACAAAATTCCATATAGTTGCTCATCAGTTGGTACTGTGCAGAGAAGGGGGTAGGAAGATACAGATCACAGCAAGGGATGTTGGAAATGCTCTAGACCTTAGTTTGGGTGGTGAGTTCTGGGAGGGATGTTTATTTTGTTATTAAGCTTCATAATTTACATATGTGTTTATATATATATGATATTTGTATGTTTCAAATATGACCTAATAACATTTTAAATAACTTGATTAAAAAGCTGTTTTACCATTTTTAAGAATTTTATTTATAGAATCAGTCTTTGTATTACATTTAATTTATTAATTATGCCTTCATGGACATTTTATTAGGAAGGGTTTTGTTTTCTGCTGATCAGCTTCATTAAGGTTAATTGATATTTTACCATCTCGAGCTGTACGTTATTTGTGATTAGATAAGTATTGAAAAATTGGTGTTTGGGTAGCAGTTTGTTCTGCTCCTACCTGCTTAACTAGCTCTTGGTTGTATGTGCTGTATTATATCACCCAGACAGCCATTTTGTTTTAAATGCTTTCAGGTTAATTTATGTCTCTGCAGTTTTGTATAGAATATACTTCTCACATAGGTAATTGGAGTTTCGTTTTGTACGACTAAACTTGATGAATACTGATTCAACAGTTCATTGCGTCAGAGTGTATACAATGTTTAGGATGTCATGATTATGATTTATCTTGTCCAGGTAGTACAGTGGAATCTAATTACATGCTTTGTCTCTTACTCTTTGCTTAAATCATCCAGGAGTAAGTCAAGTCATCAGACATACAGCCTGTACCTTGCCATTACTACTTAACGCATATTTCACAAATAGTCTTTCTGAGCATGTGAGTGACGAAAGCAGTTTCCTGTCTTCAGGACTGTCTAGAGGAACAGGTTCAGAAACAAGTAACAATTATTCGAGATAAAGGTACCAATAATAGATGTATTCACAAAGAGAAATGTGATCAAAGGGGAGGGTGGTCATGAGGAGCAAATGGAGGAACTTGAGAGTTGAGCTAGATTTGAAATGGCTGTCAGATATCACTTGGTGAGTCAAGAGGATAAGAGACTCACAGAGCCAGGCTGCAGCTTGAACAAAGGGCAGGAGAGTGTTGGGGACTCAGAAGAGGTGAGGAGACTGTACTTGTCAGAAAACAGCGAAGCAAGGCAGCAATTTTGCACGTGAAGGCCTTCTGTATTGTTTTACTGCCTCTTACCTCATCTCTCTACTATCTTTCCCCCTCAACACAATCAGATTGCTCTTTTAAAAGTACTTTCAATCATGTTACTCCCCAGTAAAAATAATCAGTCTTCCCCTTGCACGTGGTAAAATATTTTCTGGAGCTTGAGCTTAAGGACCTCTTCAGTATGACCGTAATAGTTCTTTTGAACCATCCTTCCTATTAATCTACTGTAAAACTAGTTCATCAGAAGTAAATCTGTCCGCTGTCTTCAGTCTTCTTTCATTTGCGTGCTGATCTGCATTTGCTTTCACCTATCTGCCCCCACTATGTGTCTACATGATTCTACCACCAATCATCAAGCCTTTTATCACCCGTTTCAAGACACGTAGCAAGTTCTGTGTCCGACAAAACATTCTTCAAATCCCTGGGGAACTATTTCCTCTTCAAAATTATCTAAAGTACAGAAAGTACAACACTAATCTCTTAGCTATTTAAATAATAGAAAACAGAGAATATGGACAGGGAAAAAAATCACAAATTAAAATAAAAATCTTCAGGGCTGAAAAACATAAGTTGTCAGATCAAAAGTATCCACTGCTTTCCAAGTAAAATGAATAAAAAATAATTGCTCCAGTACATATCATTTTGGAATTTCTGAACAGCATGGATGAAAAGTATATTCTAAAATTTCCAGAGATACAAGTCATTGACAAATGGACAAAAAGTGATCAGAAATTTGGCATATTTGAAGGCTGTGGAAGAAGGCCTTTAAATTCAAAGGGAGAATAATTTTCAACCTAGGAAACGTATCAACCAATCAGGGAATGTAAAAAATTCTCAGTGATGAGTTAATATAGCTTAACCTAGTTCTAGAGCCCAGGGATTGACTAACATCATATCGTTTTATCCAATAAATTGCAGAGCTCTAACTTCATTTTGCAAGCAGTTAAGCAATATTCTGCCCTTCCTAGAGCACTGTTTAATTCAACAATGATAGAAACTATTCTACAGATAAACAAGTCTCCATTTGTTGATGGACCCAGTGCTTAAGCCAAGACTCTCAGGAGGCTGTGGAAAGAATCTTCTCCTTCTGATGTCTTTCTGAAGTTGCCTCCTCTTAAACAAAGTGCTTTCATCTATCCACAAAAAATTATAAGCAGAAAGATTTGAAACAGAGTGATATAACTATTGTCGTTGACAATTTTGAGTTTTTGAAGCTCATTAAATTATTTTGATATTTTAGAATTATTTTGCATAAACCAACATTCTGTATTCAAGGAAGTTAATTATTTTAAACAACACAACAGATATGATACTCAAGATGAGAAGGGAAAGCACTGCTCACTCATTACTCCTGATAAATATATGCATATATTCATAATACACACATATGCCAGATGTTATATCATTGAGGTTAAAGTGACACATAATTTTTAACACTATTTTTTTCTTTTCTCTATTATTTTAAGTAATACTTCAAACAAACACAAAATTGATTTCACTGTAAAACCAATGGCCAAGTGTATTAATTCCAACAATTACATGGATTACATGACTGAAATATTATATCCTAATCTGTTCCCTTGTTTTCAAGTATTCCTTTCCTTGTTCACTCCTTGTATTATAGTTTCCTTGATCACACTTCACAGCAACTAGAGAACCTTTTTTTTGGTACTGGAGCGTTTTTTAAAATGACTTCCAGGCCCAATCATTTTTTGAATGATGGGGAGGGAGGAGTGGAGAAGGGTTGTTGAAAATATGATATCAACATTCATGAAAATGTTCCATTGTTCTAGAATATTATTTTTAGTTGCAGGAGAGAAAAACAAAAGGATAACAACAATATAAAAAGGTTGAACCATATGCAGATAAAAATAAAACTGAGGTATTTATGAGTATAAAAGCAATCTCATTTTAAACATGAGAAAATAAATAAAAATTAAGAGTTTCTGAAGTATAATTATAATAAATTTGGGAACCATTGCCCTAAACAAACCCAAGTAGCCAGAGATCAAATTAAATATATTTTATGCTACTTAAAATAAAAGTTTATTTCTAGTTTAATTCATACACCAAATAAAGTAACATATTAAAATCGCAAAAAAGGAGAGGAATTGTATGTAGCATTTTACAATTTCCTATTTCCAGAACATATGTCCTAGATCCCCAACTTTTATACAATGCAGGTTTTCCATTCCTCTCTTCAAATTAAACCTTTGGGATTACTCAAGCGTGACTGATACACTTAGATACTATCAGGCATTCAATACACCCTATGTGCCTTGGATTTACTTGACAAGTGACAACAAGGCTATATTGAGTTAAGCACAGACACTATCACTAAATGAATATTTGCAGGACCCGCCTGTGGTTATTGTCATACCAGAACAGGACTCTTGTTCAATATCCTGTCTGGGAAGCGGCCTCAACCAGATGCTTCCAAAGAAGGGCAAAACCACCCATAATGCAATTGTATGGACATGCAATTCTGTACCCCTGAGGGAAGACACTTCATGGTGGTTCCAGGAGGTGAGGCACTCATACTCTGTTCATATTCCTGTGAAGACTGGTCTTTTCAAAGAATACATTTTTAAAGGACTTTTTTGATTCCAAAATTATTTTAAATAATAAGAAATAAGCTTTGTTTCCATTAGAGGACTAAATTTTATTTCATTTAAAGAAGTAAGACAAATCATGTGTTCAAAAGAATTATAAAATTCCTAGTAGGCATATAGATAAATAGTTTTACACACACTACTAATAACATAATAAAATAAAAATTGTGAAAGAAAGGAGGGTTACCTAGAATATTCTCTGCTACACTGGTGACTTTGAAAACTGAGTAATTTCTTCAACTTCAATAAACCTAAACTTTTTTTTCTTTCCTTTTTCCTTAGAAATCCTCCCCCGCACCCCTCCGCCCCAGCTACATGGAGATATGTCCACAGTGGCTTCTTGGCTTCTCTTCTGTCTGCTCAGGGCACCAGGCATATCTATTATCACACATGCTTAGATGAATTATAATCAACCACTTTCACTACATTTCCAAGAATGAAAAAGTAAGCTAATTATTAGATTTACAACCACAGAGTATCAGATTTAAAAGATTCTGTAGGAAGAAAAGAAGGGCGATTTCATTAAAATATTGACTTTAAAATAGGAATATTTAAATAGAAATACCAAAGCAAATTATGAATATTAAAACACACTATTCTTAGGAATAATTCTAGTTTAAAGCCTTCAATTTTACCTTAGTGATTTTATCGTGGAGTGATTTGGATTGTTGTCTCTAGACCAGCAAAAGTGGATTATCATCACTCAGTCTTCAAAAGGAGAAGATTTTGTTTCCAGTCATTAATTTACAATATAGTTCTCTCAGTATCTTCCATTAGAGCTGATTTAGTAAACTTTTTCTCAGTGGGAAAAGATCCTGGAGACCCTGATGTGTAAACTAGAGAATAGATTTGTTGGGAATTTATTAACATATTACTCATAATAAGTTTCAAGGATGAGAAAATGTTTGTCATTTCAGTACAAAGGATCACGACAGTGCTACATTATAAAAAGGGTATCTGGGGACAGAATGAGTCTTAGAATCATATATTTACATGTTGTTCTTTCATTTTTAGATTCGGTCACTTGAATTTTATTTTTACATGGTACCTATCAAGAGTATGCATTCTTTTATTCCCCATAATGGCAAGCAGCAATAGATTACAATAAGAGGTTATTTTAAGAATTTCATTGATTTTCATACTTCTGCTTAGCCAAAAGACATGCTCTATGATTGGTTAAATTCAGATATTATTATACTTTTTACATCTTTCTTACACTACACAGTATACACTCTGTTTTACAAGCATCTCTTTTATACTTACAGTGTTACTAAGGTATATTACTACTGGCTTCATATGGGCAACACTTAGATTCAAAGAGTTTAAGTATTTTTATGGAAATAAATAATTAGTAGGTGGTAATTTCTGAGTCAGAACCCAAGTCCTGTAATTTCAAACTGAGTGTAATTTCCATTAGGCTATTAGTGTCTCACCAGAAGGGGGCTTAATGTGTGCCTGGTTCCCAGCTCTTTCTTTGTATAGAATATGCAACTTCACTGAATGCCTGAGCCTAGTGACAATGTTAGCATTTGCAATGCACATTAATATATAGAGAATATGTATGAAATACCAGGCGCTGTATTTTTTTTATTTTATTTTATTTGCGGTACTTGGGCCTCTCACTGTTGTGGCCTCTCCCGTTGCGGAGCACAGGCTCCGGACACGCAGGCTCAGCAGCCATGGCTCACGGGCCCAGCCGCTCCGCGGCATGTGGGATCTTCCCGGACCAGGGCACGATCCCGTGTCCCCTGCATCAGCAGGCAGACTCTCAACCACTGTGCCACCAGGGAAGACCCAGGCGCTGTATTTGATGGTTTATAAATATCGTCTTTAATGCTTACAATAATTTTTAAAGATAGTTGATATTATCTGTATTTTTAGATAAGAAAATTGAGATTCACGGAGCTTAACTAACATGTCTGAGGTCACAGGTTGACAGAATTCATACCCATGTCTATTTAGTTTTATGCTTCTTCCAGGATCTCCTGCTTATTTAGAGACAGAACACCGCTTTGTTTTTATGTGACTCTATTGTAAAGTCTTTTTATTTGCACTCCCAAACCCAAGGACCTACCAGTTGGTTAACTTATTTAACCTGCCTGTTTCTCTAATCTATTGGTTATATGTGTATATATACCCATTGTCTGGAAGACAAACATAAGACATCTAGTAAACATAAACATTATTGCAGGAGTGTTTTTTAAAAAGCAGCATTGCCCAAAAAACAGATTAATAATAGCTAAGGCATTCTAGAGTTGAGGCTGAGGAAAAAGTAAAACATGGCTGGCAGAGATCTATAAACAGTTTACCTAGGGGCCCACCTTTACGTATAGTTCTTTTTATCAAAATCAGTTGCTTCTTTGCCATAAATTTTGGGTCTCTTGACAGTAGTCTGATAATAGAAAGCTACCTCTAGCGTGTTTCTGACCCCATCCTGCAGACCAGAAAACCCTCAATGCCCCCCTGCCTCACTGGTCATTTTGTGAATAGGACGTAGAAGCAGGGTAGAGGGAAGGCAAACTAGCCCAGGGCAACTCATGCATTCTTGTTGCATCCCCAACTTCCCAACTAGGGAAAAAGCTATTAAATAGCTGTTTGAGCTTGTATTTACATGGAAGTATTGTGTTCTTGCACATAATAAAAATATTTCCAGTAGGTGGTTCATAGTTCAGTTGTCATTTGTTTCCTGAAGCCATCCCATTCCAGAAATAGTTTTCCTTCTACTTTCTAAATTTCCACAGTGTTTCATAACTTTATTATAAAATTTATCAAGCCCTACTGTCATGATTGATTTCTCTGCCCTCCTCAGTTCATTCTCAGACATTACATTAATGTTCTCCTTGGCAGGGGCTCCCCCGTATCTTACTCATTTACATGGTTTAAGTAGGGCCATGGCTTCAGGCTCTGTAGGAGGCACTACTCTTAGGAACATTCATTTAATATCTGAATCCAGTTACAAACAATTATATCATTTTCATAACGTCTTGGGAAGTAGCTAATTGCTATTAGCCCTGAGTCTACTATACTCCAATGTTGTTGAAAAATATCTATCTTTGGTTATATGTAAGAAATTATATGGAAAAGAGATGGAGAGGAGGACAATACCATCTTTGGCTTCCTTCCAAAGATCACATGAATATATCAGTGAATTAAACATTTTAGAAAGAGGAAATGGCTTTATCTGATTCAAGTTAAGTGACTGGACTCAAAACTGTAAATTCCTCCAGTTTTTGTCTAGGATCTTCCTATATCCTGGATTATTTTAGGCCAAAAACAACACAATATGGACTGCTGGAAAATTGTATGGTAACGATAGCTGACAATCCAAACGGCTTTGGGAAAAGATCTGGGCTGTGCCTATTGGGTCACACAAAAAGAGCGTTACCAAGGAGACTCCATGGCTACCACAGAGATAAGTGGCTCAGGTAAAAGGGTAGGGAAAAAGCTGATCAGCCACCAGCAAACAGAGGACAATACTGTTAGCTGGTTCTTGGTTTGTTGGTTTTGATCTTGTTCTGCCTGCCTTCTACTGCCGTTAACTATACATGTGAAACAATGGTTGTGCAGTCAGTTACTGCCTTTTAATCAGTTACACCATCTCTGCTGAAGGTCTTCACAAATATGGTGAAACCCTGAGCTTTTTAAAACGTTCAGGCTGTGCTATAAGTTACTGATTTGAGGCATTTCACAAGAATATTTGAGACTGAATCAGATGCAGATTTAATAGAAAAGCTACAGAAAGTTATCTAAGAAAAGTGTCTTAGCAAAGGGTACATCCACTTTATTATGGTAAATTACTTAATTTTACTGCTGCTCACATTACAGTTGTTATGTAACTAAATGAACTCATTGAAGATATTTAAAATCTGGGTCAATTAACTTATTTCTCCAATTCAGTAGGACTAAGATAATATCTGTTTTTTTAAAGCAGAATGGCCACATTCCACCTTGTCCCATTATTGTTCACCTATGGAAGCAGACAATAAGGCAGAGAACATAGGAGCAGATGCTGGGATGTGGTGATGGGAATGTGTGGGAGTTCTTTTTTGATTGTTTCAGTTCTCTCTGTAGGATACAAAATAATTATCTTAGATTGAGGCTGGTGGCGGGGGTGGGGGGGAGAATTGGGGATTAAGAAATTATGGAATATTTGTTTTTGGAAATAAAGTAAAATTGCATGGAAGCATGAAGGGCCAGTGTATTTGAGGTTAATGGTCTTATATTAAAAGTGGAATCAGTCAACAGGTCATGTGTCTCCCTCCAGCCACATTCAGCTGCAAGTGTTCAAGGGTTAATAAATTGGATGTGATAAGCCAGGCAAATTTGACAAAGTCAGAGAGGTGCAAGGAAGTGTTTATAATGACTGACCTTAGAATTTAAGCTGGGTAAGGAAGGGAGAGAGAGATCAAGAAAGTGAATGGTAGTAAAATGATGGTAAATTTTAACATTGTAGAAATTAGAAATATCAAATTAGAGGAAATTATTTTGTCTATATGAGTCAGAATACCCATTCTTAATGTAATCATTAAAATTACCTCACTTGACAAAATTATATTCTATAAGGCAAGGTGAGCACATCTCAATGCCAGGCATTATTTATTATAAATCAATTTAAAATATATATGTATTATTTACGTATTGGCAGGTAGCACTATTCCTAATTTATCTTAAGTTTAGTAACCATCACAAACCCATTTACCGATTATGTTCTTATAGTTTAATCATTTGCATTATGTTTTCCATTTTTTATTTCATTTGTCAACGTTTCTAAGGTTTCAAATATGGCAACATTTATACTATTATACATGTATATAGCATATTAATTAAAACTTTCCAGTTCCAAAATTATGTACATATATTACCCATTATTTGTGTGTAATCAAAACATCTATATAGTTAGAGCTATCAATACAAGTCAGGAGTACAAAGCCTCATTCAAGGGGATATATTCCATTTGTAAGGTGTAGTATACCTAAATGTAAATCTATGTTTGTATGTATGTATGTATCTATCTATCTCCATATCTATAAATCACCCTTGTATCTTGGATGCCTAAGGTTCTTTCACTGCTTATTCATTTATCTTAGAGCAGGTGGAAGGAATCACTCTAGTGACATTCACATCAGTCAACTTTCTACTCATATGCAGTTCCTATAAAGGTTAAAGGAAGAAAATCAATAGCTTAACTCAGTGTTTTCCAATGTTGGATATGTGACAGAATCACTTGGTAAGCTTTTAAAAATTACACCTGGGCTCTGTCTCAGACCAAATCAAAATATTTGGAAGAGGTATAGGCTAGAGTTTCCCACTTAGATAGAAATCAAATAAGATTTTAATAGGCTGCCCATCAGTTTCAGTTGTAGGGATACCATGATCCCATAGCCAATACAAAGATCTCTGTGGATGAGACTATTCTGATTAATGTTTTGACTCCGTGTCTAACCAAATAAATCTGTTCACCTTGTGCTTGACAATTATGTGCTACCACCTGGCTTCTGAAACCCCCTCAGGATCTTAATGGTATTTAGAGATTCCTGTTTGATTGTAGCAACTTTCCTCTATAAAAAACGGCTTACAAAGAAGGGCCACAGTAGAGCACTTTAAAGATGGAGGTGAGGGGCTCCCTTCATTATTTTTCTCACAGCCTTGGTTAAGAGAATGTCTTTTAGACTCTAGGGAGTATAGTTAAGGGATTAGGTTGGTAAGAAGGTCTTGTATGGTAAATTCACTTTACCATTCCAGTCACACTAGCCTTTGGTTAACTGCCTTTACATTATAGTAAGAAAGGCATGGCAGTTCAGTTTTATTTGATAGAGATTGGTTTAGGTCCATATTTTAGTCAACCAGCCAAACACATACCATTCTCAACTCTTCAAACTACTACCTTGGATCTAGAATATCAGCATGTCAATGAGTTTAACCTAACCAAACATTACATTTCTTCCACCCTAGTCCCACACATATTCCTAGGTTTCCATTGATATAAATGGTAAAATCATGCAATCTTTTTTGTGTGTGTGGCACTATCTCATCAATCAAACTTTGTATCTCATATTCTATAGCCTACTGAGACTGGAGTTTGATTATAAAGTCTGGAAGCAAGAAGAGAGCGTTAGTGGTAGCTCGAAAGAAGATCAGCACCCTTGGCAAGGCAACTACTTCCGGGATAGCCATTACAAGCTCTTTAGGTCAGGGAAAACTGATCTCTTCTGCAGGGTTCGAAGGGCTGCTTCTGCTGGCCAAGCGGCCATGGTAGAATTTGTGGCTTCAAGTTCCTTAGCTTCAGTGGAATTTGTCCATAAGTCTCTGTCCCAGTTTTCAAGGTCTTATTACTTCCCAAACCATGATGGTAACTTTAACAAAGGAAACTCTGAGAGGCTGAGAATTGAATTTGTGTTGTAATTCAGTGATCTATGAAATGAGACTTGAGTTTGGTTTTCAGAAATCTTGATGACTGAAGGAAATAAAAGGAGTCACAAAATTTAAGGTCTCTTATATGGTCCTCGTGCTGAAAACTTAAACCCCTGAGCTCATTATTTTCCTTACATTTTCCAGCACAAGTAGAAGGAGGCAAACAACCCTGTTGTTCTCCTCATTTTTACTAACATGTTCTACAGCAGCAAATACTTGGTCACCAAGAGTTGTGTCTTTAGACATTTAATTAAAAGTTCTGTAGGTGAAATTTGTATAACTGTTTTGTAACTGCAGCCATGGATTTCTACTGTCCCCTTTTTCGGCAGGGTTATTACTGACTTTAAATTTAATCACATCAGAGAACCAAAGACATAACCCAGGACCAATTCAGAGAAACTATCTTTAAGATTCTGTGCCTTTGGAATCATACTTGGTACATTCATTCAGAAAGGTAGAATGAATGTAAATATAGTCATAGATATATAAGCTTTTGGAGATATATATTATAATTTTTTTAAATAAGGAATTTGTTATAGATATTTGGCCTTATACTAGGGCACGCTGTTAGGAAGTAACATATAAATATGTATGGATGTAAATATAAATGATGAATTTATAAAATTTCTATCAGAAAGCACTGGAGATGCTTGGGTAATAGCAATAAAAGGAGAACAAAATTTCATCCCCGAACTTTCATCCTCTAGTCAATCAACAAAACACTAATCTAGTGAAGGGCAGCAGAATTTGCCAGAATACCCCAAAATATGCTTCTTTGGCATAAGAATTATCTTGAGCTGATTATTTTTAAAAAGCAGGAGACATGAGAGAAGTTCTGAAAACCAGTAACAGTTACTTTTTCATAAGAGACATTTATAAGGGAAATCTCCATTTGTAAAGGTGTCTCCTTCTATGTACCAGGAAGAGAAGGATGACAAACTCTTCAGAAACTTATCGTTGGAGAAGACATGGACTTAAATCTGCATGGCAGCATACCCCTGTTTACTGTGCTCTGCTTGAAAATCTCCCATAACTGCCCTCCCACAACATCTTTTCTTGTCTTTAGTTGAAGATGGTATTTAAGGTGGTGGCTTGAGCCATTTCAGAGAGTTACTCAGTTCTCCTAGGTCTCTCCCATGTGTCCAGGAGCTATACATGTTACTAAACTTCTGCTTATTTTTCTCCTGTTCATGTGTCTTTAGTTATAGGGGGTGTCTCAGGCAAGAATTTAGAAGGGTAGAAGGAAAATGATTTTTCCTCCCCTACACTAGCTGCTGCTGTGGGGAAATCTCACAGATGTAACTGAAATTCTATAAACTTTGCAGGGTTATAGAAGACCAGTTAAGTAGTGAGTAAATGAAGCTCTTTATAGTCTGTAGAAGTCTGTTGAAATATTATTAGGTGTCCTGGGTTACTGATGGCAGAGTGGGGCTGGGGAATAGAATAAGAATTTTAAGATATGCATCAAGATATTTTACGTTATCACAATTTCTAAACATAATAATACGATTATCAGGATTCCAGAATATTTAATTAGCAAGTAGTCAAAACCTGAAGTAAATTTTTGTACATCAGGTAGGGTGAGCAATAGAGAAATTCTAAGCAACTTTAAGATTATAAAATGATGATCTAAAATATTATGTTTCCCAGGTATATTTTCAAAACATTGTAAAATTTGGTTGAATCGACTTTGAAGTTATAGCTAAATGTATCTTTAGTTTTATAGATAGAATTTTTAAAAACTCAAATATTATGTTTTAAAATATCAAATTTTCCTTTAATAAAACTGAATTACTAAATCCATAAGTTTTACATTACTCTAATGTAGCAAAATTTACAAGATCCAGTACTCCCCAAACCAACTGCCATCTTTACACTGAAAAATAAGCTATGAAAATTGGATCCATAAACAATTTTTGGATGGAACAGCTAAGTGATGGAAAGCCTACTGAAGACATTGAAAGTAGAAAATATAGGAACAAAAATAGGGTATAAAGAAATTATATAGAGAACATAAAAACACATGGGAAAAATATGACTTTGTATAAAAGGAATAAAAAGTGAGGAAATCTAATTAAAAGTTGATTCCAAAATTGCTGCACATTTATCACCATAGCAATTTTCGTGGATATGAAACAGACTGTTTCACTTCTGGCTTAAATAGAAGTTCAAGAATGTGGATGACAGTTCCTATTTAATCACTTGGTATTTTTGTTAATTGTATTTGCCTTTGATTTGATGAATGTGTTTGAATGTCAATACACATTTGTACATCATCCTTAGCCTTAAAGAGACAAAGCTCTTTTACAGTGGCCTTCTCAGGAAAGTTAATTGGTTTAATTTAGAGAATGCAGCTGTAAGGAAATTTCTGAGATGTCTGTATAAATAAGTTATTAAGCCAAGAACAGGTCTAGATCAAATTGTGAAGCGTAAGAAATGTTCTCGGTTCCTCACTTCCCTACTCTGGTGATAATTCCTCACTGGGGCAGAGACCACGTGTTCACCAAACAGCTTCTATCAAAATCTGCCCTGAGGGAATTTCTGGGACATGTTTGTCTTAGATGGAGATAGAATCATGTATAAAATGTGACTAATAATATACATATAAATAAAGAGGAGCAGAAACCAGCATGACTTCATAATTTAGAGTATCGCTTGTGAAATATGTTTTTACACAAGACCTTAACCTTCATCAAGCAAAATGAAAGATTCTTCATTATTGAGATTTCAAACATTATCCAACAGATTTGGGTGGTTCTGTTTGTTTAGTTTGTGGTTTTGGATTTTAGAAAAGCTGTACCACTATTCCCTGAAATTTTGTCATACAAATAAAGAATTATTCCACATAAGGGGTTTTTTTAAAATAGATTTTTATTGGCATATAATTGCTTCACAATACTGTGTTAGTTTCTGTTGTACAACAAAGTGAATCAGCCGTATGCAAACATACATCCCCATATCCTCTCCCTCTTGAGCCTCCTTCCCACCCTCCCTTTCCCACCCCTCTAGGTCATGGCAAAGCACAGAGCTGATCTCCCTGTGCCATGCTGCTGCTTCCCACTATTTTACATTTGGTAGTGTATATATGTCGATGCTACTCTCACTTCGCCTCAGCTTCCCCCTCTCCACCCCGTGTCCTCAAGTCCATTCTCTATGTCTGCGTCTTTATTCCTGCCCTGCTACTAGTGCATCAGTACCTTTTTTTTTTTTAGATTCCACATATGTGCGTTAGCGTACATTATTTGTTTTTCTCTTTCTAACTTACTTCACTCTGTATGACATACTCTAGGTCCATCCACCTCACTACAAATAACACAATTTCATTTCTTTTTATGGCTGAGTAATATTCCATTGTATATATGTGCCACAGCTTCTTTATCCATTCATCTGTCAATGGATATTTAGGTTGCTTCCAAGTCCTGGCTATTGTAAATAGTGCTGCAGTGAACATTGTGGTACGTGTCCCTTTTTGAATTCTGGTTTTCTCAGGGTATATGCCCAGTAGTTGGATTGCTCGGTTGTATGGTAGTTCTATTTTTAGTTTTTTAAGGAACCTCCATACTGTTCTCCATAGTGGCTGTATCAATTTACATTCCCACCAACAGTGCAAGAGGGTTCCCTTTTCTCCACACCCTCTCCAGAATTTATGGTTTGTAGACTTTTTGATGATGGCCATTCTGACCGGTGTGAGGTGATACCTCAGTGTAGTTTTGATTTGCATCTCTCTAGTAATTAGTGATGTTGAGCATCTTTTCATGTGCCTCTTGGCCATCTGTGTGTCTTCTTTGGTGAAATGTCTATTTAATCTAGTGCACATTTTTTAATTGGATTGTTTGTTTTCTTGACATTGAGCTCCAGGAGCTATTTGTATATTGTGGAGATTAATCCTTTGTCTGTTGTTTCATTTGCGAATATTTTCTCCCATTCTAAGTGTTGTCTTCTCATCTTGTTTATGGTTTCCTCTGCTGTGCAAAAGCTTTTTTTTTTTTTTAATTTATTTATTATTTTTGGCTGTGTTGGGTCTTCGTTTCTGTGCGAGGGCTTTTGCTAGTTGTGGCAAGTGGGGGCCGCTCTTCATCACGGTGCACGGGCCTCTCACTATCACGGCCTCTCTTGTTGCAGAGCACAGGCTCCAGATGCGCAGGCTCAGTACTTGTGGCTCACGGACCTAGTTGCTCCGCGGCATGTAGGATCTTCCCAGACCAGGAGTCGAACCCGTGTCCCCTGCATTGGCAGGCAGACTCTCAACCACTGCGCCACCAGGGAAGCCCCTGTGACATATTTTTTTGCCATCTCATTTTTTTTTTTTTCTTTTTGATGAGTGGGATTGTGTTCCTGTCTTACTGGTTGTTTGGCCTGAGGATTCCAACACTGGAGTTTGTAGGCTGTTAGGTAGAGCTGGGTGTTGTTGCTGAGATGAGGACCTCCAGGAGACCTCACTCTGATGAATATTTCCTGAGGTTAAGGTTCTCTGTTAGTCCAGTGGTTCAGACTCAGAGCTCCCACCGTAGGAGCTTCGGCCCAACCCCCAGCTCATAAACCAATATCCTACAAGCCACGCAGGGTGGCAAAAAAAAAAAAAAAAAAAAGAACAATAACAAAGTAAAAATTAAAATTAGACTAGGAAACTAACAGATTGTTAGAAAGAATATAAAAATAAAAATATAGATGAAGCAACAACTGGAAGGTAAAACAGAACTGCAATAGTAAAAGAGAGGAGGAAGGAAAGAAACAAAGTTGGAAAAGGCCTTGGCTGTGGAAGGCAGGGCCTAAGCAGGGATGGGGTTTGGGCAGTGGGTGGGGCCTCTGATTAGGACCCACAGGGATGGGAAAGGCCCTGGGGGGTGTGGGGGTAGGGGGTGGAGCTTAGGTTCAAGAACAGTTGGGGCCCAGGGGTGCCTCCTGCCTCTGGTCTCAGAGGGTGGGGGACTCCACCTGGGAGCCCAGCAGACTTCCTGGGCTTAGCTCCTTTCCTGCTTCTCTGATCCTGTTGGGCCCCTACCACCTGCTTCTCCTGTTCTCCCCTGGGCCTCCCTCCTGTGCTCCCAGGACCCACGTAGTCTGGAGGGGGCTTTGGAGGGCAGGGGACCTGGCCTGGGTGCTCAGCAGGCTTCCCTGGGCTCGAGTGGGTGGGGCAAAAGACCTCAGCTCCTCCTCCTCCCATCCTGGAGGGCCCCTCCCACGTACCTCTCCTGTTTTTCCCAGGCCTCCCTCCTACGCCTCCCAGGACCAACACGGCCTGTAGGGGGCCTCTGAGAGTGGAGGACCCAGCCTGGGCCAAGAGTTGGGCAGACTTCCCCGGCTGATTGGGCAGGGGAAACATTGGGCACGCTCCCCCCATCTGAGCCCCCTGGGTCCCTCCAGGCGTGGGAACCCATCCACTCTCTCAGCCACCCCTCAGGGGCACTGGTCCTGTCCGGCCTCCACTTCTCCTCCCCCCTCAGCCCCCGCACATCCTACCAGTTCGCTTGGGGGTTCCTCTCGTTCCCTTAGGTCTCAAGGTCTCCCACCAGCATCTGGCAGCCACCCTAGTTGTGGGGAGACATGAACTCCATGTCTACCCACACTGCCCACTGCCATCTTTTTTTTTTCTTTAAAGAAGATGTTGGGGGTAGGAGTTTATTAATGAATTAAGTTATTTTTGCTGTGTTGGGTCTTTGTTTCTGTGTGAGGGCTTTCTCTAATTGTGGTAGGCGGGGGCGACTCTTCATCGCAGTGCACGGGCCCCTCACTCTCGTGGCCTCTCATTGAGGAGCACAGGCCCCAGATGCGCAAGCTCAGTAGTTGTGGCTCACGGGCCGAGTTGCTCCGCGGCATGTGGGATCCTCCCAGACCAGGGCTCGAACCCGTGTCCCCTGCATTAGCAGGCAGATTCTCAAACACTGCACCACCAGGGAAGCCCCCACACTGCCATCTTGACTCTGCATTCCCTCATATGGTTTTGAATGAGATTAGAGGTTGGTGTTTCCTAAGTTTCTGTTGGAAAATTCACTTTAGGAAAGAACCACATGAAAGAGTCCCTTTAGATAAAAGGTGCGATAGAAGAGTGTACCCTTTAACCAGTGTCTTACTTTATAGCCTCAGCCATTTATTGAGATAGAATTTAATATATGCCTGGCATGTGGAAGGCATATAGTACACATTAATTGAAAAAATGAATGCATCTATCCTACAGTGGGTGTGAAAAAATTACATTTACCACAAAGGAGAGATTAAAATGAGTTTTATTAAAAACATACGTATAAATCATTAGCAACACTTATCAAGAAAAAAAAGGGAGAAGACTCAAATCAATAGAATTAGAAATGAAAAAGGGGAAGTAACAATTACGGGTGGATTAGGGAGGGTGGGAGGGAAGGAGATGCAAGAGGGAAGAGTTATGGGAACATATGTATATGTATAACTGATTCACTTTGTTATAAAGCAGAAACTAACACACCATTGTAAAGCAATTATACCCCAATAAAGATGTTAAAAAAAAATACTAAAAATAGGGCTTCCATGGTGGCGCAGTGCTTGGGAGTCTGCCTGCCAATGGAGGGGACACGGGCTCAAGCCCTGGTCTGGGAGGATCTCACATGCCGCGGAGCACCTAGGCCCCTGAGCCACAAGTACTGAGCCTGCGAGTCTGGAGCCTGTGCTCCGCAACAAGAGAGGCTGCGACAGTGAGAGGCCCGCGCACCGCGATGAAGAGTGGCCCCCACTTGCCACAACTAGAGAAAGCCCTCTCACAGAAACAAAGACCCAACACAGCAAAAATAAATAAATTAATTAATAAACTCCTACCCCCAACATCTTAAAAAATAAAACAAACTAAAAATAGGGGCTTCCCTGGTGGCGCAGTGGTTGAGAGTCCGCCTGCCGATTCAGGGGACATGGGTTCGTGCCCCAATCCAGGAAGATCCCACATGCCGCGGAGCGGCTGGACCCGTGAGTCGTGGCCGCTGAGCCTGCGCATCCGGAGCCTGTGCTCCGCAACGGGAGAAGCCACAACAGTGAGAAGACCGCGTAATGCAAAAAAAAAAAAAACAAAGTAAAAATAGAACTACCATGTGACCCAGCAATCCCACGACTTGGCATATACCCTGAGTAAACCATAATTCATAACGAGTCATGCACCAAAATGTTCATTGCAGCTCTATTTACAATAGCTAGGATGTGGAAGCAACGTAAGTGTCCATCGACAGATGAATGGATAAAGAAGATGTGGCAATATATACAATGTAATATTACTCAGCCATAAAAAGGAACGAAACTGAGTTATTTGTAGTGAGGTGGATGGACCTAGAGTCTGTCATACAGAGTGAAGTTAAGTCATAAAGAGAAAAACAAATACTGTATGCTAACACATATATATGGAATGTAAAAAAAAAAAAAAAAGTGGTCAGAAGAACCTAGGGCCAAGAGAGGAGTAAAGATGCAGACCTACTAGAGAATGGACTTGAGGATACGGGGAGGGGGAAGGGTAAGCTGGGACAAAGTGAGAGAGTGGCATGGACATATATACACTACCAAACGTAAAATAGATAGCTAGTGGGAAGTAGCTGCATAGCAGAGGGAGATCAGCTCGGTGCTTTGTGTCCACCTAGAGGGGTGGGAAGGAGGGAGATGCAAGAGGGAAGAGATATGGGGACATATGTATATGTATAAGTGATTCACTTTGTTATAAAGCAGAAACTAACACACCATTGTAAAGCAATTATACTCCAATGAAGATGTTAAAAATATAATAATAATAAAATTAAAAAAATAATAACATACCTAAAGCAGAGGTATGTTTGCAGGTATGGCTTCAATGTGATCAAGTAACCTCAAAATCCTTTTTGGAAAGAAATAGTTTATTTATAATTTTTAAGAAACAGAATAATCATGTTTAGCAAGATTACATCTCCAAAAATGTAGTTTTTAGGCCTAGAAAATATTGATGCCCAGCCTTTGTTTTAAGATAAAATTTTATTCTCCCCCCTGCTCCAAATTCTTAAAGCCAATTATTTAAATTCACGTGAATATTCAAGAGATATCTGTGGTATATAGGACTTAAAAGAATGGAGGTAATTTTTTTTTTTTTTTTTTTGGCTGCATTGGGTCTTTGTTACTGTGTGCGGGCTTTCTCTAGTTGTGACGAGTGGCGGCTGCTCTTCGTTGTGGTGCGCGGGCTTCTCATTGAAGTGGCTTCTCTTGTTGTGGAGCATGAGCTCTCGGTGCGTGGGCTTCAGTAGTTGCAGCGCGTGGGCTTCGTTGTTGTGGCTCGCGGGCTCTAGAGCGCAGGCTCAGTAGTTGTGGCACGTGGGCTTAGTTGCTCCGCGGCATGTGGGATCTTCCCCGACCAGGGATCGAACCCGTGTCGCCTGCATTGGCAGGGGGATTCTTAACCACTGCACCACCAGGGAAGCCCTGGATGTACTTTTTTTAAAGTAAAAAGTAATTTCACAGCTATCAAAAGATTAGAAATCCTAGATAAAGTGAAGTTAATACCAAAAGTAAGCAGCTTTTCTGCTTGTATGTCCCATGTGTTTAAATTGATTCAGGTAGTATGTAAGACTCCTCTTTACAGCAATCTAAATCAAGAAACTTGCCACCTTGATGAGCCCATCTTTACAAATGGCCTTAGGTTTTCAACCTCCCACTCCAGACCTTTCTAATAATACATGCTAATAATGTACAATACTATTATATCATATCCTAGATGCATAACTTCATGTTGTGTTCATTCACATGAAACATGAACCCTTGTTTTGATTAGATATTCATCAACTACTTTAATGTGTACTTTTAAATGAAATCAGTAATCTACTTGAAAGAGAGAGATAAATTTGTCATGATTTATGAGTAGTAAAATGATACCTTGACTACAGAACAATTGCATCCTGATACTTACATGATGAAAATTGCCACTAACAGCAGAAAAAGAAGATTATAGTATTATTAGAAAAAACAAAAAGTCACTGTTACCCAAAATGCCAAGAGAAAAGGCAAGAAGGTATTCCACTACTGTGAGTCAAACACTGATAATACCTGAAGTATATCCATCAGCTTTCCAGTAATAAGCAAAGTTGCTTATCCATGGCTTTCAATAAAATACACAATTAAAAACCATGCAAGGTTTAATTTATTTGGCCTAAAGTACAATACCATTTTTGGCCTTCTTTTGATGGTGGAGCTAGTTTAAGTAGATAGCTCATTTAGGCTGAAAAGTTAATGTCAAAAGTAGAACATACTAGGTGTCTTAAGAGAATAACAAATTTCTCTGAGGATCCTAAGGAAAATTACATAATTGCAATTACATAATTGCAATAGGAATTGAAAAGTTTTTGTTCTTGTTTTCAGCATGAGTTTAAGAGCTGTGTGTCTTACTGGTAATGTTTCGACCAGTAAAGTTGGTGGAATGAGAGCATTGCAACCTGAAGAAACAGTGAAGAATGCCATAGATTTAAGAGGGGGGTCAGATCAGAAAAGAGGAGGAAGTTAGACTCGAAGATTGTGTGTGTGTGTGTGTGTGTGTGTGTGTTCACGTGTGCATGCAATGGAAATTCAAATAGTAATGTATATTGAAGCAAATAGGAGGAAAGCAGGAGAAAAACACTGATAGGTAAGTCTTAGTTTGAGAGAGTAAATGAATTTCCCCCTCTGTCTTTGGAAGATCAACTCCAAAATAATGTAGAGGTGCACTAGACAAAGGAGAAAATAGGGAACAAATAAATTGGGAGCTGATGCATATTAGTGGCTTCAGAAGGAATTGGGATTGGATGTGTAAGTCACTGAGAATGTTACATCTGTAGGTTTTTGTGATAATTTGATGTAGTTTGTTGGAGACAATAAGATCAAGGATAACAAGAAGTCTTTACAAAAAGAATGCTGAAAAAAATAACATTCATTTCCCATCCATGTATGTTTCAGCTATGCCTAAGGCACTGTGCAAGGACTAGAGACATGAGATATACATAATGTATAGTCTCTCCACTATGAAGCATAATGTTTACTTAGGAAGATGGACAGTTTACTACAAGACAGTGACGTGAATGAGAGAGGTATGAACGGGGTGCTTTGGCAACACAGAAGCACACATGTATACTGGGGGAACATGGAGAGCCCCCCAGAGGGAAAGAGAGCAGGTTTTCTTCAGGTGAAGATGAGATTGTGGCTGGATGGAATTTTATGTTAAGCAGTGCTTGCACTTCTGAAACACCTGGAATATAGTTTCTTTAGTAGATGGATTATGTGAGATGAGTCAGGTGACACATAATGATCAAACCATCAAAACTTGTATATTCAAGAGGTGGGTTTTGCTATTGATATATTTTAAGTAGGGGAGAGACATGATCAGTTTTCATTTAAAAAATTACTTTCAAAGAGTGATAAGTTTGAAAACAGGAAGGCTAATAGGAATGTGTCATATCAACCAAAGGTCAGCAGCTAGAGGTTGGATGAAGACAGAGGAAGTGTGAATAGAGAGAGGAATAGATCAAAATGATGATTATGATAATGACGATGGTGCTGATGACAGTGATGCCGACAAGGATGGTGAGGCTGTTTCTGCTGCTCTTGCTGATGCTGATTACAGATAACACTTTAAGTACTTATTATTTGATCTGTTCAGTGGCAAATTTATTACATAAATCATATCACATAATCCTATGACAGCCATATAAGGTTAGACCTATTTTTATCTTCACTTGAAAAAAAAGAGGAAATTAATCTTTACAACGTTTGAGTAACTTGTTCAAGATTTTAGAAACACTAAAAATTAGAGCTGGGTTTTTAACCAGGCAACCTAAAGCCGCTGCTTTAGGGTCACTTTATTATTTCATGTCTCAGCAAATACTTAGGAGTTAAAATGGTCAACTGGATGGTAGGGGGATAAGTTGAATTAGGGAAGTATCTAGGATTTCTCCCAATATTGTAACTTAGGAAAATAGGACAATGATAGTCCCATTTATGGAGGCAGAATGTTGGTGAAAATACCAGATTTGCTCAACTATTATTAGTTTTGGGAAGAGATGGCTAGTAATATCTAAGCTGAAAATAAATTTGGATTTTTCTGTCTAGAGAGATAACCAAATCACACGTTTTCTAAAGAGAGACTGTAGGGTGAAGAAAAATATTTTGCAGATGTGCATAATAGGACCAGGAACTGACCATTACTGTATTGACAATATATTTTTGGGGTTTTCCTAGTCTTCCTTTTTTTCAGTGACACGTGATTTTTTCTTATTCTATTGGTAATTTAATTTATTTTAAAAATAATCTGAAGGAATTTAACTCAACATTGCTTTATGAGTAGCTTTACTAGTAGCTGCAGCGTTAAGAACGAAATTGTTATCCAAATCCCTGAGACCTATATGTTTTCAAAGAACACATATTTGAAGAATAACTTCCCCAGTATAATGACGATAATGCCTTCTCATCCTGCAGTTCCACCTGAAATAAAAGATCCCTGCCCCTTCTCATCTAATTTTGATGCTCATCCCTGCTTTTGTACTGAAATGCTGTAATAAGGGTGCCATCTCTAATTTTTACATCTTTACTAGCTTTCATGTGTGAGGAGGTGGACTGATAATTATAACTATCGCTTCTTTCATGAGCATCAATTTTCATGTGAAAAAAGAAAAACAACTGAGAACATCCCTTGAAAAATACCTCAAGTACATGTAATTTTTTCCTTGTAACAAATTTATACATTATAATGATTTTTATTATTAAAATTTTTGGTGATCAATCTATAAAAGAAGAAAGCCAGTGCTTTATCAGGTAATCTTTCCATCATGCTGAAAACCTAAAGAGACTGATAATTAAGATTCAAAACTTGCACAGGAAAACCAATAATTCTGAAGTTTTACTTGAATGGCTTCTGGCATTATCAGGAACACCTTTTTGGCAGTGTAGCTAAAGGATTGTGCATCCCTGCAAGCTTGATAATGACATTCTGTCACCATGGAGCACATAGGGTGAACCACCTGGGGGGAAAGATAATGTCTTATCCTAAATAGACAGCTAATGAGATACTTAAAAGTACAGCCAGTGAAATGTGTTACTGGAACAAGGTCTATACAAATTTGCTTGAGTCCTCCGGTTCATTGATTTGTTTATGGAGATGTCTTAGATTAATATATCCTTTACTGCTGTTGCCGAGTATAGATTGAAGACATATTGAACACATCTTATTTGGTGAGAGTTCCCAGAGGGAGTATCAGAATTAGCAGCCTCCATCAATAATATCTGAGGGTATCCTGCTTGAGTTTCAAAAAAAAGTTAATTGTATAGTAATTGCTTCACTGATGTTTTTATGTTGCAGCCAGTTCTGAATGTCAGTAATTTACGCTGAAGAAACAAACAAAACCACATGTCCTTAACATGGTCATGACTGTCTGTCTCATTTATGTGTAATTTAGCTGTGTCTAAACAAAGTAAATGAAGAATTAAACAATTAAGGAGGGAATTTGTTTTCCACCAGCCAGACTGGATTACCACATTGATTCTCCACCTCCGTTTCCTATGAGTATAAGTGAAAACACAAATTAAAAGTGAAGCACATATTATACAATTTGTAATCTTGCATTTGAGAAGAAAGCTGATTAAGATAGAGTAGGCAATGATATTAACACTCCTAGAGGAGAATAAATACAGCTCAACATACGTACGTGTCCTTTAAATGAGGAACTGTGAGAAAACGGGTATTTTCAATAAAATTTTTCACATAAGTATTCAGATGTAGATTTACCAGAATCTAACAAAAACATTGAAAAATCGAGTTAACTACAGAGCCTGTGAAACGAGTCTAAAATGAAAAAATATAAAAATCAGTAGGAACGTAACAAACACATTTAAATATACTACAGTGCTCATATCCCTAACTAGTTAGTAAAAGAGAACATTTACTGTATTCACCACATCATATATATTTCAACGTAGTAGGAAATTATTAATGACACAACAGATGAAAATTTCAGTGACTCAGGTTTTCTTCAACACATCACCTTATAATTTAACTATCACAGTGATACACCTATGGCCAGGTGGCTAAAAATTGTAATGATTTGCAGTTTATAGCTGGAAATTACAGAATATAATAATATAAACATTTAGAATTATTTAAAGATTATAATCTCTACTATGGATTTAATTAATGTACATTGATGACGATAATTAGACACTTAGTTACACTTACTAAAAATACGACTGTGTACACACCTATCAAACCGTATCTCGTTTCACCTTTAGGATCTCTGTGTTCTTCTTACTGTTCAGTTTACTTTACAAAATGTTTGCACCAATTCACACTCTCCTTTTTATCATGCAGGACACAGTGGATTATGCTGACTTAAAAAAAAAGCCAAAATCTCAGATTAAAACTAGATTTATTTCTCATTCATGACGCATTTCTTTGTTGGGTTACTGAGGCTTTTCCTCTAGCTCTCCTCACTAGCGGCCCAGGCTAGTAGGGAAGTGGCCAGCACCTAACCCATGCTTTGACAAATCACAGCCCACAGGCCACATACAACATGCTGTCTGTTTCTGTAAATACATTTTTATTGAGATTCAGCCATACCCATCTATTTACGTATTCTTTCTGGCTAATTTTAACTAAAACAGCACAGTAAAATACTTGCATCAGAGACCCTAAAGCCTGCCAAGCCTAAAATATTTGCTATGTGACCCTTTTCGGAAAGTTTATTGACCCCAATCTAGTACATTTCTTTGGCTGACTGTGGTAAATGGAAAGAAATTGGGTCTGGTGAGCCATTCTCTGGCTCCTAAAGTTTAATTCCTAAATTGATTGAATTTCATCACATTTTATCTTTTAAGCACGGGATCATATGTTCTATTTACCTTGACTTATTCTCAGTTTAGCAGTATCTGCCTATTAATTTTATACTGTAAGGACAGCTAAACTGAGGATAAAAAAGTTGGATCATGTTATTTTTCCCCTGGAATATTTCAGTCTTTAGTTTTTTGTCTCATGATATTGGATACTGATGAGAAGTCTTAGACTGGTCTGATTTTCTCTCTCCCACTCCCCACAGCCTCTCTCCCTTTTACTTTTGTGTGCAGTGACCTGAAAAATTATTTTCTTATCTTGAAAATAACAGCATTTTAACCAGGGTGTGTCTCAGTGTATAATGTTTCCTCAATAATCCAATCAGTTTTTTTTTTTTTTTTAGTAACACCACATGCCTTTTCAATATACTTATTTAATTCTTCCTTCATTGGAAGAAAATGTTATTCTGTCATAGCCTTTAATAATTTTTTTCTCTTCCACGTGTTGGGTGGTCTACCAAAGAGACAAAGATTATCCTGATAGTGGATAATATGTGTCCTCCTTACCCACTATATTCTTTCTAGTTATCTTAATTAGTTCTTTTTCCACTGTTTGGCATTCACTGTAATTTTTAAGTCCTTTCTCTGTGCCATTTTATTTCAGCCATTTTTATTCACTTTCTTGTCTCAGGCTCATTGCTTTTGTAGTATTGTTGGCTTGGTTCATGATTTTGTTCCTGTAAGTCTAAAATCCTCCTATTCATTTAATTTGGCACTTTAATCATCTCATGTTTAATATCTCATTTCATTAAAAATATGCTGTCTTTAAATTCTTCTGTGGAAACAACCATAACATTAGTAGGGTTATTTTTGTGTGGGTTTTGTTTAATCTCACACTTGACTATTTCATCACTCTGTGGTCTTTAGTTTACCTTCTTAGATTGTTGTGAGTAGATGTCATTCTGCCTCTTTTCTCCTTTCACTCATTTCTAACTCGAACAATTTTATTAATGTTTTGTTTTCCTGATATGGTACGGTTAAATTCTCCTTAACTCTCTTTACTACATTATCTAAGACTTGTTTGTATCTAACATTTTGTTTGAGAGATATAAATTGTATGTCCTCTTTGGTGTTCCAAGAGCCTGAGCATGGGCCAGTGTTTGTGTAGGGGAAGGTGGGAGTGGGTTAGGGTCAACAGTGCTACGTTAGAACTATGTATTCAGTCTGGGAACCGGCAGTTTGTCAGGAGTTCTGTTACAGGGCTTACACCACCTGGTTGGAATATGTTCCATCCTTTCTTGAGATATTTTTGAGCTTTGAATTTTTCCCCAGTGCATTTGGATCCTTTTGCTTCTGGAAAACGCACACCAGATATCCTCGTCAATTAATTTTGTTAGTTTTTGAGTTAGGAAATTCCAGGATCAGCCAGTCTTTACTCTGCCATATTAGTTAGGAAATGCCAGGATCAGCCAGTCTTTACTCTGTCACATTAGTTAGGATGTTAAAAACTATTACAAATGTCTTAATTTTGTCAATTTTAGAAATGCCTCAAATTACTTTTGGAGGAAAGCAATATATAAATAATAAATGATAGAAATGTTAGCCCTGTATAGCTGGTTCTCTCGTATAAAACCTCTATCAGTAGTTGGAGTGTGGCTTCACGTTATGCCAACAAAATATTTTGAATGAAATTTAAACAAAGCCTCTTAAACAGATTTCTAACATAACTTTTTTTTCTTTTATAATCCATTACATTGCTTGATATGAAAGTGGCAGGAGTATTAGCTGGCAAGGTGATACATAATTATTATTGAGAGTACAGAATGGAATCAAATAGTCTTGGGTTCAAACTTGGTTGTTTCTGACCAATGGAATGACTTTGGGTGAATCACTTTACCTCTCTGATCTCTAGTCTCCTCTTATATTATCCATATCATTGGTTTGTTGTGACTTCAACTGTAGGTGAAGTACCTGGTATAGTCTGTCATAGAATATCCTCAATGAATAGTAGTTATTACCGTTAGTTAATAATTTACAGTTTTATTCAATTTAATAAAAGCATAAAGTGACAACTATACTGTGGCTTTGCCATAAATGTAAAAACACATAGATTTATATAAATGTTGTAGCTACATCTTGCCACGGTAAGATATGAAGAATAATTTTTGAGAAATTTGGAGACCTGGAAAAAAGTGTGTAAAAATTTTTCCATATGTTTTCTTAGTATAGTAGAACTGAAATAGTTCAAATAAATCTCATCTATATTAGAAGGTAAACGATTCTTCAATTATTTAATTTTCAGTTATTTTAAAATAACTTGATTCTCATTTATTGTGATTCTTTCCCATTTGGAATAGCAATTTCAGTTTAAAATCTCATAACAATTTTATACATATTTTAATTATTTAGAAACTGAAATGTTAACAAAATATCTTTTAGAGTCACATGCTTTCCAGCTTTTCTTCTTTGGTAGTCAGTTCTTTCATATCTTCTTTGGTGAGAGAAACCTCCACTTGCGACTTATGAATGAACAAGTGAAGTACATGAATTGATAAATGTAAATTAAATTAACTGAGTTTATTGACTGTTGATCTTTTCAAAACCCTCAACATCTACCAAAGAAAATAATTTATAAAAAACCCCACATGTTTGGATAGAGCAGTCTTCTGCCAAAACAAAACGGTAATGTTACCGTTTTACTAAGAAAAATGTTACATTTTTCTTAGTGCATTTTTTAGTTTCCTACAAGATAATCAGAGAAAAGACAGTTTTTCATATACTGGTTATGGGTGATTCATGTTTTCTTCCTTAGATTTATTTGTTACTTCTACATTTCAAAAAATCAATAGAAAATATTTTAAAAATCAAAAGCAAAGTTAATTTAAAACTTTTTATGGGAAAAGTACACTTAAAAATCAGAACATTTGATTTACAGAAACCTTTGATTTTACAGAGAAAAAGCGTTTTATAAACAAACCCCACCTAATTACGTTATTTCAGTGTTCATAAGAATTATGTTTGTCTATTTATTCACTTATTATTTTATTTTGAATTTTTACCTTGTTTTTAGATATTGACTTTCCACTTGTATATACATCAACAGATCCACTTGAATTCTTACAATATACACCCAGTGATCTGCTAAAGCAAATTCAGAAGGACAACTGCTATGAAATTTTGGTAGATTTTGTTGAACTTTAATTTCCTTTTTAGTATTGCTATGGATCTCTAGGCCTGTGACCTTTAATCTGTTGTGTAAAACAGGAATACTACTTTACCTTCATATTTACAATTTCCTGTAAATTTTTTCCTGAAAATAACTTATTTCTGCCTAATAATGCAATCATAAGGGTTTGTTCATTATAAAGTGTTATTCATAATTTTATTGAGGAACTTATTTTCAGGATTCTAATAAATCATTGTTTCCATACAGAAAAGTTTTATAGGCAGTTCTTAATCCATAAGTGCAGATTTTTCAAGGTGCATAACTTAACTCCATAAGTGCAGATTTCACAAAGCGAGACAACCTGTCTTTAACCCTCTGAGAAATGCTTCCAAGTGATAATGGTCCACCCTTTGGTATTATTCTGCCAATACGTATCACTTGTCTTGAAGCACTAGGTTCTACTAAGGATGTGCTACCCGTGGCAGGTTGACCTTTCACAGGGCAGTTGAGCTTCTTTAAAAATGCAATCACTATATATTAAGCAGTAAAAATAGAGATAATGCATACCTGCTGATCTAGAGGGTCTTCAGATTTTTTCATTACCTCTGTCTTTGTCTTTTCCCCCACTTTCAGAAACTGTAACATATTAAATGCATTCCATGATGGAGAAGTTAGAAGCAGCGTTCTCATAGCAATTACCCATTGACTTTAGACTTTGATACTAAGGATAGAACTGAGCCCAACTTACGGCACTAAATACAACCTTTCATATTGCATATCTTCAACAAAACATAACCCAAAATACAAAATAAACAAAATAAACCCAAAATACATCATCAGAAAATTAACATATAGTAATCCATTTTATAGATCCAAGAGCCATTGCCCTTTGAAGGATCAAGTAATCACTGTTTTTCCCATTCTTTGTCTCCCTCATAGGACAATTATGGCGTCGTACTTGGAAAAACCAGAACCCTGTCTAAAATGGCTTATGGCATTTAATAATATAAATCTCCATTTTCAGTGCTTGCATAAATCTAATGATTTTTTTCTCTTGAGCAAAGAGACTTTAATGCCTTCCTGGTGTGTTTTGCAGAGCACTGGATCAACATCACACATGGAATATATTTGTAAAGAGACAGACAGAATTATGTCATACCCAGAAGGGATAATAATCAGGTAACAAGCCTGCATTTGCTGCATTAATCATATTTTTGTGACTAAGAGAATTAAGAATAGAGTTGGTTATTATACTCAGGTTGACCTTGTTCTCAGTCTCCAGTTTTAGTGTGGCAAATCTGTTGCCCTGTGTCACTGATAAAGTAAGGCTAATAATGCTAAATACCTCCTCATTCGCTTAGGACTTTGCTTTGGAAAGTAAAATTTCACATTTCGCATGTTACTTGAAAATGTTTATGTTATTCAGGTGCTAATGGCTCTGCTGGCAAAGAAAACTAAGGCGTACTCTCTTATGATGATTTGAAAACGATTTTAAGTGAATAATTGCATTAATATTTTAAGTCAATTGCACTTCATATTTAAATCATAGGATTTAGGGTTATTAGCATTAAGAAAACTTAAAATGTAGATCTTAGGGGTATTAGGATTGAGGGAAATGATAAAATGGGATTATAAGGAGAAATCTCATTTTGGGTAAGATAATGTTACACCTGGTAAAAGATAATTTAGTAAATATTTTTGGGTACAATTTAGCATTCAATAGCAAATGAGAGTGACTGGAAATGTCATGGTTTATTAATAAGCTTTGGGGATAAATTTGGTGGAATAAACGTATAAAACAGTGTGGTTGCAATACTCGTCAACAAACTATCAGTTGAACTAGAGTTATAAGCACTGCACTAATAAGGTATTTGTTAATCTAAAGTCATATAATAGTGATGCTCATAACTGATAAAACTCAAAAGCGTTTGAAAAGCCATGGATGAAGAGTCTTCCTATTAAGAGATGGTCAGTTTCCTAAATGATGCCTCATTGCAAAGCAGTTGCACATGTCTGTCAATGTCAGCTTGCATAGAGAGAAGAATACAGAATGGGGTAGAGCCTGTGTAGACTTTATAGCCATTTCTCATTTTTCTTGTTAACAGAACTCCAATTCTGTGCAGGCACTGAATAGCCATATACTAAAGAGAAGGTCATATATTTCAGAATGTACATACCAGGGGCTAATTTTGTTCAGCTAAGCCTATGATTATAATTCAGTTTTCATGCTGATGGCTCAAACATGTGGTTCACTTCTGGCTCAATAGAGATGAGGAAAAATCCGCAAGGAGGATTCTGGAAAAGACTGTTATTCTCACTGATATCAAGGAAAAGTAGAGGCAAAATAAAAGTCTTCTCTCTGATGGATTCTTTTGTGACACCTGAAATTTTGGCACTCATTTTGGGAACATAAGTTGAGCCAGCATAAAAGAATTGGTCAACATACCTGTAGGCAGAGAAAAAGCATAGAAAGACTGACTCATTATGACGTTATATATCCATTAAATAAGGCAGTCATTCTGCCTCTGATCTTTTTATATGCAATATGAAATTTCTATACTGCCAAGTTAGCTTGGTTTGGTTCTTCTCTAACTTCCATATAGTTGATGCTCAGTATTCAGTATATTGAAGCAGTTATTTGTGTTAGACATTCTTTCTGAGTGGATTTGAAAGCATTGAAAGTTTATATCAGTGGCATGGGTATGTAAATTAGGGTTGCATTCATCCAAGTGTATAGGACAACTTTTAGGTAATATTATTTAAGTTTAGAGCAGAGAGGACCTAAGATAACATTTCCTGAATTTTCTTCCATCTCACCATTTTACAGTGAATACAGTGAACTCCAGAAATGTTGACAGGCTTACCAAAGATAGCCTAGCTTTCTGTACTTAGAACTTTATTTAGATCTATGTTTAAATACTTGTCTTTATTCCTGGATCAATTTTCTTTACATTATACTATGCTTTATCTTGAAGCTTAGGAACTAAATCAAATGTCTGATTTTAATTATTGCCTCAGAACCTTATAATGTAGTTGAGTCTTCTTTAAAAACCTTGGTGGTATTTATGAATTTTCCATATTAACCAACAGCCTGGGCTTAACTATTGGTGTGGGCTAGTCACTGTCCATGGTGCTATCGTAGTGGAAAGAAGAAAAGAACTTCCTAATAATGACTTGATTCTTACTTTTTGATATTAGACAGTCATATTCCTATGGCACCATTTATATTAAATTTATATGCTAATTATTGCCCATTTTAAAAATAACTTATTCACTGTATTTGTCCTGAAATTAAGATTTTTAAATTGTCTTTATTATATTGGGAAGAGTTTAGATGAGTTTCTTCTCAGATTCTATATGGTCTGTAGTAGAATAGTTTAAAATTATAACAGGATAATATAGAAATTACGAGATTGAGTTTTACTTAGAAGTTTTCAGCAATGGTTTAGAAGTGGTGATTTAATATATTTTCTTTAATTTTTTGCACATGTATATTGACATCTCATGCTGCCATAAATGAATTATTCATATTAAGTTTAAGGAAAGTTACATACTTTCCTCAAAGTATTGTAATTTCCTTACCGAGGCCAATGAGACATATATGATCTAGCCTCCCTAGCCTCTTTCATGTCCTCCTAAGCTCCTCCTTTATTACTTGTTCCAGCAACAATTGCCTTCTTGCTGTTCCTGAAATACACCAGCATGCTCTAGTTTACAGTCTTAACTCTAAATTGTTCCCCCTCATAGACGGCTCTTTTCTTCAAGTATGCGAGGACTCACTCACCTCCTTCCTTCTGGTATTAGTTAAAATGTCACTTTCTCTGAATAGATGGCAAAAAACAGAATTAAAATTGATTAAAAATATTGACAACATTGTTATAAGTCATATGATAAAAGGCCCAATAAACTGTTTTCATAAACCCCCTAAATTGTTTTCATGTTGCTGATAATAGATGTACCATAAGTGCTTCTTTGACCCTAATAGCACAGAACAGCTCTCTTTGTAGTTATTTATTCAGCTCAAGTATGAAGAATTTCATGTATAGTTTTTCATTTATACAATTCGATATGAGAACCCACTTTAGAGATAAAGTAGAGGACAAGGTAACTTTCCCAAAGCTGCTTGGCTTGTAAGTAATATAACTGGGAGTATACATGTTTTTAAATAACAGAGATAATTTAATTTCTAAAAAGCATAATATTTATTTTAAAAATTTAAAAGTTATGATTGAACTTTCCTTCTCTTAAACTATTTTCAAGATAGAAGAATCTTTATCCAGTCATATGCAAAATTCAATAAAGCATAACTTTACATAAAAATGTAGAATTTTGGGATTTCCCTGGTGGTCCAGTGGTACAGAATCCGGCTTACAGTGCAGGGGTTGTGGGTTCGATCACTGGTCAGGGAAATAAGCCCACGTGCCACAACTGCTTAGCTCGCACGCCTCAACTGGAGAGCCCACGTGCTGCAAACTACAGAGCCAATGTGCTCTAGAATCTGCACACCACAACTAGAGAAGAGAAAACCCGCACACCACAAGTAGAGAGAAGCCGGTGCACCACAACGAAGAGCCCATGCCGCAACAAAAGAGATCCCTCATGCCTCAACGAAGATCCCCCGTGCCGTAACTAAGACCTTACACAACCAAAAAATAAATAAAAATAAATAATAAATATTTTTTAATGTAGAATTTTATGTCATCCAGATCTTTAAAAATCTATAGAATTTAAGCCAGCATTGTTGAGTCCCATAAACATTAAAGTTCTCACCTTGACCCTGGACTCCAGCTCAGTTTCAGATATGGCTCCATTTTTTGTAAAGGATATGAGCAAGACAATGATTTAAAAGAGAATACACTGCAAGAATCTCTAATAATCCTAAAAGAGGCATTAAGTAAACCATGAAGATCATGTCTGAGTATGACCCCAGTGGATCCAAGAAAAGATTCATGGTAATATGGGAAATTTTGAGTATCTCTGTTTCACATGAGCAAAGTGGTAACAGCCCAGATAATTTAGAAACATCAAATGAATTGAATCAACTGACTTCATTAAAGCATGACAAGTTTATACTGTGATAATTCAAGTTTTTCGTTAAAATGACTTACATTAGTCCATGACCGTGTATTCTGTTTGCCCACAAATGTAAATGCAGTTATTTGAAACTCTGTTATTTATGAAGCCAGAAGTAAACTTTTTTTTTTTTTTTTTTTTTGGGTACGCGGGCCTCTCACTGTTGTGGCCTCTCCTGTTACGGAGCACAGGCTCCGGACGGGCAGGCTCAGCGACCATGGCTCACGGGCCCAGCCGCTCCAGGGCATGTGGGATCTTCCCGGACCGGGGCACGAACACGTGTCCCCTGCATCGGCAGGCGGACTCTCAACCACTGCGCCACCAGGGAAGCCCTGAAATAAACATTTTTAAAAATCAAAATGAAGAAGCATGTTTGAAAGGGAATTTTTTTAAAAACTTAGAGAATTATGATACTGGGGCAAGTAGGGAAATAAAAGGAGGAGTGGTGGAGATTTTTTTATAGGAAAGAATTACTGAGGAGCATATGCATAGGTGAAAACAAGTGTTGTTTTCCTAAATTCCATCATTATTTGCTCTGAGAGACAGTTAACAGTAGTTCTTCCACATATCTACCTGTTTTGACACATTGCCTATTGAATAAGCCAGATATGTGCCAGATAAATGGTTTTCTGACCATGATTCTGCTGGCTTGGGTGTAATTGCCCTGCCACAATTTGTTTATATACTTCATTCTACACTTTCCTTTTTCTGCTGCCTCTTAACCTTCCTGCTTCAGTTTGCCATAGTGGTTGATGCTAAAATGTGTAGCCCTGAGGAGACAATCCCAAAATGAATAAGACAGTTGGAGCCTGATACCATCAAGTAAAACAGACTCCTAATACTTGAGTTGTCTCAGTCTAAACGTAATGAAGCTTGCAGCTTGTCCTAAAATAAAAATTTAAAAAACTGTTTGAAAAACCTGTATTAAACTGACTAAAAAGGAAAATGGCTTGATTATTCTGATAGGATATTGGACAGAAAATGTTGCCCAGGACATGGTCTGTCTGTTAGCACTGATGGCAAAATGACCTTCTCTTTGACTTAAGAGATCACATGTCTCAACTTGATGCTTCAATAATTTCTCATCTACCAGTACTTAATGGTGTTCCCAGAGTCTCCCAACATTACTAGAACAGTGTAGGTGAGACCAGATAGATATTGAATGGGAACTGACATTTTAGTAAAATCCTTAATACCACTCAGACCTAGCTAGCTATAAAAATACCTTTTCCTTTCTTTTCATCTCTTTTGCCTTTTCTTTTTCTTTTGCATTGTCATGAGAAAAGCTGAGATCGCTTAAGTCCATAAATAGAAAAGCTTTCTGACTCCTCTAATTTACAGAACATCATACTTTTGTGATTTTCTTCTTACTTCTGTGACTTTTTCTTCTCAACTTTTTTTTTTCTGATTCCTGTTCCTTATTTTACTCTCTAGATGGAATATATTTGGCTATGTTTTGAATCTTTCTCTTTTCTATATACATAATAATGTATACATGATATATTTTCTCTCCATATGCAATGTGTCATCTCTGTATAATGCATCTCTATACTCATAGTATATCTTCTCTACGTACACACAAATGTATCACTCGTTAATATGCTGTTGAAAAATAAAGGAATATTTAATTATAGCCAAACAGATTCATGACATATTAGTTTCTAAAAACTTGGAAAACAATTGTGATCAATCAAATAGCATGTTATATAATAGAGAATATGCTTTCTGATATTCAGATTGTTTATATTTTAAGAGGTTGGACAGTAATTTTTTATCATTATTATTATCTTATGCTATTTATTTCATTTTCTATATATGTATACATATATAGTATATGTATATCATAATTCACATATATTTGTATACAGTAGAATAGCAAAAATATTCTTAAAACATAATAGATCAATGAATAAAATGATTCTTAAAATTTTTACACATTACCCCATTGTTTATTTAGCTGATTTTTAGATACAGATTTTAGCCGTTTTTTAGATACAGATTTTATTAGACTCAATGGATATTCTGTGGCATTTATGATGGAATGATAAGGGATTAAAATTTTTACCAATGTATCATGTGTTAATCATATTTGGTGGTTCAAATGATCAAAATCACTAAGTTAAAATATTTGTCACTAAATATACTCATCACCTGACTATATTTTCTGTAACTCTCCTACACTACTTTGGCCTTTTCCAAAGAGTTGTAATTGGAGCTATAAATTGGAATCAAGCTAAAATAATTTATTGCTTAAAATGGCATATCAACTTTCTTTGGACAGTCTAATGCTGAATTATCAAATACATGAAAACTCAATGGCTTAAAACAATAAGCATTTATTAGACCATGAGTCTGCAGTTCAGTGATTTAGCTGGGGTTAGCTGGGGAGTTCTGTTCATTTTGGCTGGACTTATTCTCAGGTCTGGGAATCAACCAGCTGTAAACTGATGTAGGCTGGCTATGGGAAAATTGGTGCAACTGACTCTGCTCCATGTGCCCTTAAATGTCTGGGTTGAGCATATTCTCTTAGTGAGGACAGACATGCAAGGGCACAATTGAAAGCTTGGAAGTACTTCTCAAGTCTCTGTTTTTAAAACACTTGCTAATATTCCATTGGCCAAAGCAAGTTTTATGCCCAAATCCATAGTAAGGGTGGGAGAGTACTGTTTGGTTTTAGGTCAAAAAACATGGACACTGGGTGGGGAGTAGAATAAGGTCAATAATGAAAACAGTCTACCACCTATGGTATGAACACATTGGATACTACTGTAAGGGATTATAATCATCTGTGGAACATATTAACCTAAACATACATAATATCTCTCCCTCAAAAATTCTCATTCAAAGTGTATATGTGTTCAAAAATCCATACAGATGATTGAAATGTATAATCTGATTGGGAATCTCTAGCCTAATAAAATTAATACCAAGAGATGTGGTGTGGCAATTTGATTGGCCTTAAACAGAATATACTTAGATTTTTGGAATTGTCAAGTAATTTACCAGATTCAGGGCATCCACAAAAATTTTAGGAGAAGTAAGCCATGGATACAAGGGAAACTTTCTTCCTTATGGCTTGTGATTTATCCCTTGTGCTTTTCAAAATATAAAAATCAAGAACAGTAATATATCTAACATCAATAAAATGTTCCTCCTAGATGCCTTGTTTCATGTTTTCACTTGGTTTACTACTTCATTTTCTTATCCAGTTTTTTCCTTTATCCAGACTTCCCAACGGATCTGTCTTCATTCTATGACTTGCTCTGATTCAATAGACTATTCTAATAATAACTTTGTAATAAACTCTAACTCAAGCCTGTGCCACAAAATAAATTTACCTTTAGTATTTTAGTGTCATTCGAATTAATAATATGAGAATGTTATTTTCCAATTCCATCATAAAATGTTATTTTAGTACAAATATCTTGGTATGCCAGAAGTCAGGTTGAAAATACAGAAATAAGAAAAATATATGTGAAAATTGATTTATGAATACACATAAATATATGCCAGGATTCTACTAAGTTTTAACATAGGAAAAAAAAACATAGACTGTTTTCTCTTTTAATTTTTCCATTTTTTTAATGTACTTCATTTACTGGCTTTAAAATAATCTATCATCAAGAAACTTCAATTCTTATGAAAAAATAAGGTTATTTTTCGTGGTCAAGAATATTATTGGTGTAGTTCCAGTTTTTGCCTACTTTTGCTTTTGTTGCCTGTGCCTTGGTGTTTTATGTGTGAAATCATTGCCAAGATGTCATGAAGCTTTTCTGCCTGTGTTTTCATCTAGAAGCTTTATAGTTTGGGGAGTTATGTTTAAGTCTTTAATCAATTTTAAGTTGATTTTTGTTTATGGTGGAAGATCAGGGTCCAATTCCACTTTTATGCATGGGGATATACATTTTTCTAAACACCATTTATTGAAGAGACCAGCCTTTCCTCATTGTGCACTCTTGGCACCCTCATCGAAGATCAGTTGACCATATGGTGTGTGGATTTATTTCTGGGTTTTCTGTATTCTGTTCCTTTGGTCTAAATGTCTTTCCTTACGCTAATACCATACTGGTTTAATTACTGTAGCTTTGTAATGTATTTTGAAACAAGGATTGTGTGATACCTTCAGCTTTGTCCTCCCTTCTCCAGGTTTTTGGGTTATTTGGGTCTTTTGTGCTTCCAAATACAGATTAGATTGTCTTTTTCTGTGTCTATAAAAAATGCCATTGGGGTTTTGATAAGGATTGCATTGAATCTATAGATTGCTTTTGGTAGTATGGACAGTTTAACTATATTAAGTATTCCAATCAAACTAAAAATCTTCACCACAGAAAAAGAAACAATCAATAGATTGAAACAACTAACAGTAGCATTAAAAAATGAACTAAGAATTTGAATAGACATGTTTCCAAAGAAGAAATACAAATGGCCAACAGGTTTATGAAAAGATGGTCAACATCGTTAATCATTAGGTAAATACAAATCAAAACTACAGTGAGGTATCACTTCCCTGTTAGGATGGATATTAAAGGAAAAAGACAATAAGTGTTGAGGATGTGAAGAAATTGGAACCCTTGTACCAGTTTGCATTTTTTAGAATGCAAAATGGTGAAGCCACTATGGAAAACAGTATGGAGGTCCCTCAAAAGATTAAAAATAAAACTACCTCATGATCCAGCAATCTCACTTCTGGGTATTTATCTAAAATAATTGAAATTAGGGTCTCAAAGAGATAGTAGCACTCCCGTATTGTAGCACTATTCACAATAGCCAGATATGGAAACCAATCTATCCATCAGTGGATGATTGGATTAAGAAAATGTGGTATAAACACACAATGGAATATTATTCAGCCTTAAAAAAGAAGGAAATTGTGCAATATGTGAAAACATGGGTGAATTTTAATGATGTGCTAAGTGAAATAAGCCATCCACAGGAGGATAAATACAGCATGATTACACTTTTATGAGATATCTAAAGCAGTCAGACTCACAGAAGTAGGGAGCAGAATGGTGGTTGCCAGGGACAGGAGGGAAGAGAAAATGGGAAGCTTCTAACAAATGGGTATGGAGTTTCAGTAATGCAAGCTGAATACATTCTTGAGATCTGCTGTATGCTCTCATGCCTAGAGTTAATAATATTGTATTATACACTTAAAAATCTATTAGGAGGATAAATCTCATGTTAATTTTTACAGTAATTAACACAGTATAATACAAATAAAAAATAATATTATTGGGTAAATTAGAATTAAATGCCATATTTGAAGAAGCTATTTAAATGCCTGATCTACAAGTCCTGGTTTCAGAAAGATGGACCAGAGAAACTCTAAAGTGCTTGAGGCATGTTTCCTGGCACCATCTTCCGTCACCTTTTTGGAGGCTGAAGCCAAGACTCATAGCTTAAAGGGTGGGATGTTGATTGTCAATGTGTTACTAATCAAAAGCTGAGCCCCCAGATTTCCAAACCAGACATATTTGCAAAACCATTGCAATTTCTTGTTTTTCTTCCTGTACCAGCTATTCATCTCACACTCCTGAAAAGCCATGCATGACTTCATTCATTATGATCTATGCTTCAGTTTGAACAGTTCAGGAATATTCATCAAGATTTGCCATTAATCAGTTAAAGATGTTCATAAACAAAGCCAATGAATAATTCATAGAAAATCAAGTACATGTGCTCTCATGATGAATAATCATTAACTGATCTGGAATTTGTTAATGACTTATGAATATTTATCTCTCGATGGTACTCGTGTGCAATTAACAATTCCATGAAAACCGCCTCCTTTTAGGTTTCACCTTGTACTTTTGCTGAAGACGCCTTTGGGACCATTAAGTATCTTTTCTAAAGGATTATAATACAATAAAAATTGTGAATGTGCTGTCATCTGCAGGACGTACTAAACACACACAAAATCTAATTTATTTCCATAGTCTCAATCTGGCAGATTTTTCTTAGATAATATTGTGTTTCACCATATGATCTTCTTATATGACAGGAAGATTGCTATGTGAGGCTCACTTAACCAGTCAGATGTGAAAAAATAAATCAAACTGAAAACCAAATGCCGGAAATAACATTTTCCTTAAGCAGCTGCTAATCTTATGCCAGGTGCAGAATGTGCTACTCTTCAGTGAATGTCTTCTTCGTGTGCCCTCTGGCCACTTGCAAATTGGAAATTTCACAACAACTTTGGATTAGGTATTTATGTGCCATGAGATACTTCAGCCTAGAATTGTCATCAGCTGGCCCTTCTCAGGATGAGGAGAATTAACAAGCAACATTTTTGGAACACTTCAAGTGTTCCAAGTGCTTGGCAATCATTTACCAGTTAATCCTCCTTTGAGGGAGGTCAGCCCTCTGCCCGAATTTTTGCATGAAGTATTTCACACAGATGTGAAATAATCTGTAAAAAGGCCCCAGTGCAGCAAATCTGGGGAAAAAGAAATAATCGGACACAGACCTGGGCCAAATTGAGGAGCAAGAAAATTACACCTTTGGCTGCCCATGTGGATGGTCTTTCTGCAAGCTTCTCTTATTCTAAGCACAACCAGGAGTCAATTTATTCTTCACTGCAATCCTAAGAAGTTGGTACTAGCATTGTCTCTATTACACAGATGAGTAAACTCAGGCACACGATGGGTAAATCAACTGTTCAATACACTGCTAGTAAGTGACAGAGGTGGAATTCAAATCCATGCAGCAGGGCTCCGGACTGGGCTTGTAACCATTCTGATATGCTATCTCTACTTCCCTGTGATGCCTCTGCTCTCCCATTTTGTGTCCTACCAATCAGGATCATCCCACCATATCTAGTCCACCCTAGCAATCAACTGTATACACATTTCTGCAAAGTTTTCCCAAAAAAGTTTGTTTTATGTCCAGTTACTCTCTTTTCTCTGTTAGGGAACTACTAAATTATCCCTACTATGCCCCTCTATTTGCTCCCTGAAGTGTTTTGAAAAAGAAACCTTTGGAAATGCTTTTAAAATACCATATAAGTAGGTATGTACTGTGTCTGTTTTAAAAGACTAGCTATTCAGAAAAACTGTGGAATTTTATATCATTGTTTACTCCAGAAAATCCTAAAATGTATCTGGCTCCTTAGAATGGTGGGGTGCTTTTGCAGTTAAGCCAGGGAGGGGATCATAACTAACTGGGTGTGCACACAGTAGTGATGAGGGCAGGATTGAACCAGTAAAGAAGATCACGTGTTCTTCCAGACCTTATATCCAAGATGCCAGGACATTTTTATAAGTGTAAGGGTGGTATTGTTGGGTGTATTCAGGCAAACGACTTTGAGACTATAAATCCCATTGATGTCACACATTGGGTGGTTAAATTCCTCAATTTACAATGAAAGTTAATGGTTGCTATGAGCTCAGTCTCTATTCATAATTATTATTCTATTTGGAGGGAGAAGGGGGAGGTCTATGAACTATTTTGCTTTCCTTAGAGTTCAGAACAATTTCACACACTTTTAAGTGTTTATCTCTCGACCAAGCTTTTAGATATGTATGCAGATTTTTAAAACACTTCTCCCCCATTTCATCAAAAGGTTAGTAGTGTTTCTTATAATCAATCATTTTTAATAAATATTAATGGTACAATGGAAAGGATATCTTATTGTTTCAAAAGGGCCGTTAATATACAATGGTCAATATAAAGATATAACAAAGAAAGTATGAAGTCTAATTAAGAGGCTGAATTGAAAAAACTAGGTTCTTAGGAACATTTCTAAAATTACCCAAAATGCTGATCTTCATAGAGTATCTTTTTTTTTTTTAACAGCTTTATTGGAGTATATTTGCGTTATAGTGTTGTGTTAGTTTCTGCTTTATAACAAAGTGAATCAGTTACATGCATATGAATATCCCTATATCCCCTCCCTCTTGCGTCTCCCTCCCACCCTGCTTATCCCACCCCTCTAGGTGGTAGCAAAGCGCTGAGCTGATCTCCCTGTACCATGCACCTGCTTCCCACTAGCTATCTATTTTACATTTGGTAGTGTATATATGTCAATGCTACTCTCTCACTTCGTCCCAGCTTACCCTTCCCCCTCCCTGTGTCCTTAAGTCCATTCTCTATGTCTGTGTCTTTATTCCTGTCCTGCCGCTAGGTTCTTCAGAACCATTTTTATTTTTTTGAATTCCATATATATGTGTTAGCATATGGCATTTGTTTTTCTCTTTCTGACTTACTTCACTCTGTATGACAGTCTCTTAAGTCCATCTACCTCACTACGAATAACTCAATTTTGTTTCCTTTTATGGCTGAGTAATATTCCATTGTTTATATGCGTCACATCTTATTTATCCATTCATCTGTTGATGGACACTTAGGTTGCTTCCATGTCCTGACTATTGTAAATAGAGCTGAAATGAACATTGTGGTACGTGACTCTTTTTGAATTATGGTTTTCTCAGGGTATATGCCCAGTAGTGGGATTGCTGTGTTGTTTGGTAGTTCTATTTCTGGTTTTTTAAGGAACCTCCATAGTGGCTGTATCAATTTACATTCCCACCAACAGTGCAAGAGGGTTCCCTTTTCTCCACACCCTCCCCAGCATTTATTGTTTGTAGATTTTTTGATGATGGCCATTCTGAGCGGTGTGAGGGGATGCCTTATTGTAGTTTTGATTTGTATTTCTCTAATGATTAGTGATGTTGAGCATCCTGTCATGTGTTTCCTGACAATCTGTAGATCTTCTTTGGAGAAATGTCTATTTAGGTCTTCTGCCCATTTTTGCATTGGGTGGTTTGGTTTTTGTTTGTTTGTTGTTTTTGTTTTTGTTTTGTTTTTGATATTGAGCTGCTTGTATATTTTGGAGATTAATCCTTTGTCAGTTGTTTCATTTGCAAATATTGTCTCCCATTCTGAGGATTCTCTTTTTGTCTTTTTTATGGTTTCCTTTGCTGTACAAAAGCTTTTACGTTTCATTAGGTCACATTTATTTATTTTTGTTTTTATCTCCATTTCTCTAGATCCAAAAGGATCTTGCTGTGATTTATTTCATAGAGTGTTCTGCCTATGCTTTCCTCTAAGAGGTTTATAGTGTCTGACCTTACATTTAGGTCTTTAATCCATTTGGAGTTGATTTTTGTGTATGGTGTTAAGGAGTGTTCTAATTTCATTCTTTTACATGTAGCTGTCCAGTTTTCGCAGCACCACTTATTGAACAGGCTGTTTTTTCTCCATTGTATATTCTTTACTCCTTTGTCATAGATTAGGTGACCATTTGTGTGTGGGTTTATCTCTGGGCTTACTGTCTTGTTCCATTGATCTATATTTCTGTTTTTGTGCCAGTACCATACTGTCTTGATTACTGTAGCTTTGTAGTATACTCTGAAGTCCGGGATTCCTCCAGCTCTGTTTTTCTTTGTCAGGATCGTTTTGTCTATTCAGGGTGTTTTGTGTTTCTATACAAATTGTGAATTTTTTGTTCTAGTTATGTGGAAAATGCCTGTGTTCTATTTCTGTGAAAAATAGGGATTGCATTGAATCTGTAGATTGCTTTGGGTAGTAGAGTCATTTTCACAATGTTGATTCTTCCAATCCAAGACAATGGTATATCTCTCCATCTGTTTGTATCACCTTTAATTTCTTAATCATTTCTAATTCTGTTGATAGGAGTCTTCTCCCCTGTTTCTTGATGAGTCTGGCTAATGGTTTATCAATGTTGTTTATCTTCTTGAAGAACGAGCTTTTACTTTTATTGATCTTTGCTATCATTTCCTTCATTTCCTTTTCATTTATTTCTGATCTGATCATTATGACTTCTTTCCTTTTACTAACTTTGGGGTTTTTTTGTTTTTCTTTCTCTAATTGTTGTAAGGTTATGTTGTTCATTTGAGATGTTTCTTATTTCTTGAGGTAGGATTGTATTGCTATAAAGTTACCTCTTAGAACTGCTTTTGCTGCATCCCATAGGTTTTGGTTCGTCGTGTGGTCATTGTGATTTGTTTGTAGGTATTTTTTGATTTCCTCTTTGATTTTTTCAGTGATCTCTTGGTTATTTAGTAGCGTATTGTTTAGGCTCCATGTGTTTGTATTTTTTACAGATTTTTTTCTCGTAACTGTTTCTAGTCTCATAGCATTGTGATCGGAAAAAGTACTTGATACAATTTCAGTTTTCTTAAATTTACTAAGGCTTGATTTGTGACCCAAGAGATCATCTATCCTGGAGAATGTTCCTTGAGCACTTGAGATGAAAGTGCATTCTGTTGGTTTTGGATGTTTTTTTTTTTTTTTTTTTTTTTTTTTTTTTTTTTTAACCACTGCGCCACCAGGGAAGCCCGGTTTTGGATGTTTTTTATGTTATTGTTTATAATTATCAATTAAGTCCACCTTATTTAATGTGTCATTTAAAGTTTGTGTTTCCTTATTTATTTCATTTTGGATGATCTGTCCATTGGTGAAAGTGGGGTGTTAAACTTCCCTACTGTAATTTTGTTACTGTCGTTTTCCCCTTTTATGGCTGCTAGTATTTGCCTTATGTGTTGAGGTGCCCCTGTGTTGGGTGCATAAATATTTACAATTTTTATATCTTCTTCTTGGACTGATCATTATGTAGTGTTCTTCTTTGTCTCTTGTAATAGTCCTTATTTTAAAGTCTATTTTGTTTGGTATGAGAATTGCTACTCCAGCTTTCTTTTGATATCCATTTGCATGGAATATCTTTTTCCATCCCTTCACTTTCGGTCTGTATGTGTCCCTAAGTCTGAAGTGGGTCTCTTGTAGACATCATATGTACAGGTCTGGGTTTTGTATCCATTCAGCCAGTCTTTGTCTTTTGGTTGGAGCATTTAATCCATTTACATTTAAGGTAATTACTGATATGTATGTTCCTATTACCATTTTCTTAATTGTTTTGTGTTTGTTTTTGTAGGTCTTTTCCTCCTCTTGTGTTTCCTGCCTAGAGAAGTTCCTTTAGCGTTTGTTGTAAACCTGGTTTGGTGGTGCTGAATTCTCTTGACTTTTGTTTGTCTGTAAAGGTTTTAATTTCTCCGTTGAATGTGAATGAGATCCTTGCTGGGAAGAGTAATCTTGGTTGTAGGTTTTTCCCTTTCATCACTTTACATATGTCCTGCCACTCCCTTCTGTCTTGCAGAGTTTCTGCTGAAAGATCACCTGTTAACCTTATGGGGATTCCTTTGTATGTTATTTGTTGCTTTTCCCTTTCTGCTTTTAATATTTTTTCTTTGTATTTAATTTTTGAAAGTTTGATTAATATGTATCTTAGACACAAGAGGGAAGAGATATGGGAACATATGTATATGTATAACTGATTCACTTTTTTATAAAGCAGAAACTAACACACCATTGTAAAGCAATTATACTCCAATAAAGATGTTTAAAAAATATTTTTAAAATGAAAAGTAAAAAAAAAAATATGTATCTTGGCGTGTTTCTCCTGGTTCCATCCTGTATGGGACTCTCTGCGCTTCCTGGACTTGACTGACTATTTTCTTTCCCATGTTATGGAATTTTTCGACTGTAAGCTCTTCAAATATTTTCTCAGACCCTTTCTTTTTCTCTTCTTCTTCTGGACCCTATAATCCAAATGTTTAATGTTGTCCCAGAGGTCTCTGAGACTGTCCTCAATTCTTTTCATTATTTTTTCTTTATTCTGATCCCTGGCAGTTATTTCCACCATTTTATCTTCCAGCTCATGTATTCATTCTTCTGACTCAGTTATTGTGTTATTGATTCCTTCTGGAGGATTTTTAATTTCAGTAATTGTGTTGTTCATCACTGTTTGTTTGTTCTTTAGTTCTTGTAGATCCTTGTTAAATGTTTCCTGTAGTTTCTCCATTTTGTTTCCAAGATTTTGAATCATCTTTACTATCATTACTCTGAATTCTTTTTCAGGTAGTTTGCCTATTTGTCTTCATTTATTTGGTCTTATAGGTTTTTACCTTGCTCCTTCAACTGTAACATTTTTTTTGTCATTTCTTTTTTTTTTTGATGGGTAGTGCTGTATTCCTGTCTTACTGGTGGTTTGTCCTAAGACATCCAGCCCTGGAGTTTGCAGGCAGTGGATAGAGCTGGGTCTTGGTGCTGAGTTGAGGACCTCCAGGACTCCTCACTCCGATTGATATACCTTGGGGTCTGAGGTTCTCTTAGTCCAGCAGTTTGGACTCAGAGCTCCCACCACAGGAGGTCCAGCCTTTACTTTTGCTCCCCCTTCTCTCCCTCCCACTCCCTCAGGACCTTCACAGCTGGAGGGGTACTCAGTGGGCAGAGGATCAGGCCCAGTATCTCAGCAGGTTCGTGGGGGCCCAAGTGGGCAGGGGAAACCTGACCACGTTCCCTTTTGATCCTGTGCCCTCCCAATGGTTCCCCAATTTCCCCCTTCAGGTGTTGGATCCCTTCTCCTCCCCCAGCTGCCCCTCAGGGGCGCCAGTCCTGTTCCACCTCCACTTCTCCTCCTCCTTCACTCCCCCCCATGCCCGACGTCCTACCCAGTTGCTGGTGGTTCCTCCCGTCCCCTTAGGTGTCTGTGATCCCCCACTGGTGCCTGGTAGGTGCCCTAGTTCTCTTTCATTTATATATTAGTTTAACATTGTCTCCCTAAGAAAGAATATGTAAGGACCAGTGGTCTTCTAAATATCTATAAAATTTTATGAAAATTGTTCTATTCACCTTCTTCATAAAGATGTTGTATGCCATGGTCTCCAAGTAAAATAGCTTGATTCAGCAGCGTGAAAACATAGCTTTTATTATTAGAATTAATAATAATTTTAAATAGACTGATTTCATATTCAGGATTTTTCAAAATTTTTCTCTTTCAGTTTGGTGACACTTTGTATAGGTCTTAGACATTACTAATACAGATTATTCGTTTGTAAATCTATTGTAAAGATATTGCTTTCTCATTTATATTTATTACTTAAAAACTGTAATTGATATTTTAGCAAAGTAAAATATGTTTTTGAAATAAATGTCTTGTATTAGTTCATTTACCCTCTCTTATGTCTCACATGTAGTTACTGTTATTACTATACCTATATTAAGAAGGAAAAAAATCGACACAGATTTATTTAGTTACCCAGAGTTGCAGTTAGTAAGTGGCCAAGTTCAGGTTATACATAGGCCTTTTAAATATAGAACTTGCATTCTTAAGCAATAATAGGTTTTGGTTTTATTTTGTTTTACATTACTTTTTCTCCACCTTTATTGAATCATAATTGACAAATCCTCTTTTTTTTTATCTTTATTAGAGTATAATTGCTTTACAATGGTGTGTTAGTTTCTGCTTTATTACAAAGTGAAACTGCTTCCCACTAGCTATCTACCTTACGTTTGGTAGTGTATATATGTCCATGCCTCTCTCTCGCTTTGTCACAGCTTACCCTTCCCCCTCCTCATATCCTCAAGTCATTCTCTAGTAGGTCTGTGTCTTTATTCCTGTCTTACCCCTAGGTTCTTCATGACATTTTTTTTTTCTTAAATTCCATATATATGTGTTAGCATACGGTATTTGTCTTTCTCTTTCTGACTTACTTCACTCTGTCTGACAGACTCTAGGTCTATCCACCTCATTACAAATAGCTCAATTTCGTTTCTTTTTATGGCTGAATAATATTCCATTGTATATATGTGCCACATCTTCTTTATCCATTCATCTGATGATGGACGCTTAGGTTGTTTCCATCTTCGGGCTATTGTAAATAGAGCTGCAATGAACATTTTGGTACATGGCTCTTTTTGCATTATGGTTTTCTCAGGGTATATGCCCAGTAGTGGGATTGCTGGGTCATAGGGTAGTTCTATTTGTAGTTTTTTAAGGAACCTCCATACTGGCTCCACTGTTCTCCATAGTGGCTGTACCAATTCACATTCCCACCAGTAGTGCAAGAAGGTTCCCTTTTCTCCACACCCTCTCCAGCATTTATTGTTTCTAGATTTTTTGATGATGGCCATTCTGACTGGTGTGAGATGATCTCTCATTGTAGTTTTGATTTGCATTTCTCTAATGATTAATGATGTTGAGCATTCTTTCATGTGTTTGTTGGCAATCTGTATATCTTCTTTGGAGAAATGTCTATTTAGGTCTTCTGCCCATTTTTGGATTGGGTTGTTTGTTTTTTTGTTACTGAGCTGCATGAGCTGCTTATAAATTTTGGAGATTAATCCTTTGTCAGTTGCTTCATTTGCAAATATTTTCTCCCATTCTGAGGATTGTCTTTTGGTCTTGTTTATGGTTTCCTTTGCTGTGCAAAAGCTTTTAAGTTTCATTAGGTCCCATTTGTTTATTTTTATTTCCATTTCTCTAGGAGGTGGGTCAAAAAGGATCTTTTGTTTTTAAATCTCTAATAGTAATACACAGCTGGTAATAAAAATGCCCCTTTTTTATCCGTTCCCAGTTACTACTTCCTTTATGCCTCCATCTTCCTCTTTTAAAAACTGTCTCCACGTTTCTAACTAATGTAGTTTATAGAGCTCTGTCTTTATTTTTTACTGTTAGACATTACTTATTGACTTACATTATAGAAGAGGATTTAGCTTGTAGAGTTCATCTTGCCTTTGGGACTCTACTTCTGTAGCCTTATTCCTAAAATACTAATATCCAACTTCCTGGTTAAATCAGATTTCAGTGTTTACATTTTTATGGTTTTGCAGATATTGCAGTTGAGCCATTGTCAGAACTCTCACACTTAATTGACATACTAAAGATACTAACACCTCATTTTTCTTAATTGATACATTTTATTACAACAAAATTAATTTCTGTTCAATAAAGGATACCATCAACAAATTTGCAGTACATAACAAAACACATTATCCTCAGAGTCCCTATAGAGTGTGAAAAGTAAGAGCAGTCTGACAAGATTTGTTACATCTAAATGTAAGCATCACAATTGTCAGTTTAACACTTTTCTTTTATGAGTTTTTCTTTATCTTGGAATTACTTCATTCACTTCAGTTGCTTTATTCTATATACTTATCACTAAGTCAGCACCCAGATGCTTACAAAGAACTGTAAAATTATTTTCAGTATGGCCCAATACTTCATATACATCTATAAGTTTTATTGTTTTTCCCTTGCTGTGTCCCTCTGGGACCTCTCTGTCCCCCTGCTCCCATCTGACCTGGTTTTCCACAAAGCCTACCGCACATATGGCTTTGAAACATTACTTTTTTTTCGTCATCCTGAGAATTTTCTTCCTCTGACTTCCCTGTTGGATCTCATGTCTTCCTTTTTGGTGCTTACTTCCTAATTTTGGTGGAGTATATTCTCTAAGAGATCAGAAGTAAAGCATTTAAAGACCTTATATGTCTAATCATGACTTGACTTTACATTAAATATATAGAGTCATAGGCTGGAATTATTTCATCAGCTTTTAGTTTTCTACGTTTATCTTTAGAAATGTCCTACAAATTCTGTGTGTAATCTTTTTCCTTCTCTGGAAAGGAGATCTGAATGTAGGTCTAAAGTGTCACTATGATCTTGCCTGGCTTGCTGTGGTGTTTTTCTTCCTGTGTTATGTGGCGTAATCAGAGAGCCCTTACAGTCTGAATACCCATAGGTTTCAAGTCTGAGAAATTTCCCTCCCTGTATCTTTCTTTGTTATTTCTTTCTGGAACTGTTAATTGCTGGTTAAAATTTTTGATGATCAAATATTTTCTCTTGGTCAGGGGTCAGCAAATGTTTCTGTAAAGGGCTAGATATTAATATCTTAGGCTGTGGCAGGCTGTAGAGTCTCTGGTACAACTACTCTAACTCTGCAAAAGCAGCCATAGAAAACACCTGAAGGAATGGGTGTGGCTATGTTCCAATAAAGTTAACAAATACCGTCAGTAGGCTGATTTGGTTTGTAGGTAATCATTTCCCAGCCCTGATCTTGATCCATATCCACTTTACTGAAATCATTAATTTTAATTTTTATAATTTTCCAAATTATTGCTTTGGATATACTAGGCAAAATAACTCAAACAACATTTGCATAAACAAAACAGAACAAAAATATAGATTTGTTCTTTTCATTGGTACAACACTCTTTTAAAAACACATTTTTTTGGCCAGATGTACCAAATGAAGGACTTTAAAATAACATTGACAACAACATTGTAATTTTAATGTGAATAATTCTAGTATCATATTAGCTTGTAGTTTAAGGGGATTTCTTTTTTATTTTCTAAATAATTTTAAGTACAGGTTTTTGTTTGTTTGTTTGTTTGTTTGCGGTACGTGGGCCTCTCACTGCTGTGGCCTCTCCCATCGCGGAGCACAGGCTCCAGACGCGCAGGCTCAGCGGCCATGGGTCATGGGCCCAGCCGCTCGGCGGCATGTGGGATCTTCCTGGACTGGGGCACGAACCCGTCCCCCCTGCATCGGCAGGCAGACTCTCAACCACTGTGCCACCAGGGAAGCCCTTAAGTACAGTTTAATTGAATTCCCTAGAGACAGACATCTATTAAGGTAATCATGATCATTTTTTCCTAGTCACCTGGGATATAATGTAGTGATTATTTAACATTATTATTTAATTGATAGGCTAAATGTAGGTTAATCATGGTGTTTGATTCCAGTTGCTTAGAATTTAAGTAAGATTTTAACATATATATTTATCTTACTGTTCCTATACAATCTTTTTTAAACATATATGTAATTGATTGCTTGAATCCATGCTTTGTGTATATGGAGCCTATATTAAAAAAATGTACTCAACCTAGGTGATCAGTAATGGATGTTGACTTACCCTAAATAGTTTTACGTTTTTTAATCTCTTCTCACCATGAGACATTTGAATTCAGAGCTTACAAAGAGAAAAGAAGTCATTAAGACAAAAGTAGATTAAAAATCAAAAAGTGGTCGGTGTAAATAAGAAATGCTAGATTAGATAGTAATAATAAATATCTGCCAAGGATAAGGTAAGATGTATTGGTCACTTTTATGCTGAGTAGTCTACCAGTTCATATTTTGTGAGGTTTGATTGTTCAGCTATTTCAGTGTTTAATTTCTTTATACATACGTATAATAAATTCCCATCACCCAAATTAGGTTTTAGATACACTGTTAACCTAAAAAACTTTAAAATGCATGTATGAATTATATAATGTGCAATTAGCTGTTCTTGTAAAGCTTGGAAGAACTCACTGGTGAGTTATATAATCCCAGAGCTTTATTTGGATGTAATTTTTTAATTCTTTCAACATTTTCTGCAGTTATTGATTTATTCATATTTTCTCTTTATTGAGTCAGTTTTTTCTTTACATATGTTTAGAAAAACATTAACTTAATGAGATTTCAAATTAATTAACCTATGTGTGGGCATGGTATTGATATTTTCTTAAAATATTCTACATCTCTTTTAAATATGTTAGAAATGTAGGGATCTAGAATGACAGTGGTTTTTATTGTCTCTGAAAGTTAAAATGTTCAGTCACCTGGAAACATTGTAAAACTCTTTTGAGGGTTACCTGCTCAGATTACCTCACACTTGAAGGTGGTTTCTCAATTGTTTCTTTGCAGAAATAAATAGCACTTTTCAAACCCAGATAGGTATTATTGGCATAAGTCCAAAGGCAATTATAGCATAAATTCACCTTGAAGAATATTTGAGAATTCTGATATTCCTCAGTTTAGACCTCTTTGTCAAAGAAATCCTTGATTTTTTTTGTTCCCGTATATATTTGTGAGTCTGAATTTTCAGGACGTATGCCCATTAACATAAGAATAAAACTGGTTAAATAGAGACAATTACATGTGCATTGTCATTTTTCAAATTCTTCCACATTTTCAAATACTTATTTAAGCTTCATTTTAGCATATTTATTTTGAAAATCACTTTTGACTATAATTAAATTTTACTTTTGCTTTATTGTATAACTTGTATGAATTTCCTTTTTTCTGATGTGGTAATCAACTTTTTGATAAAAAAAATGGTAGGAGAAATATGTCTTTGTAATACTGTTTCTGTATTATATATAAATAATAACTGAATTTCAAAGGGATAAAATATGTTTCATACAAAATTTTGTATCTTTGAAGATTATATGGCATTTTTTCCCCAGGAAAGAATAATAATTATGAGATTCCCAAAGGAGACTGATGCACAAAAAAGTTTTAGAATCACTGATTTACTTTGTGAGACTTTAATAATGCTCCCATTGATTAAATATTTTAGCTCTTATTTTTTCCTCTAATCTATATTAGCTAACACTTTTCAGTTAAATAAAAGTATTCCTAGCAGCAGTTATTACAGTACTTTTTCAGTTAATAGAAATGTCTCTTTTTTACCATTTAGCATGATTTTTATCATCTGATTATAAATTGTGTTAAGTAATATTCTTCTACTGATATTTTAATAAGAGTTTTATTTGTTTTATAATCAGGACTGGACAGTGATTTATATTATAGAATTTGACATTTCTTTAATTCATGATTTTTTTCCTCCTTTGAACCATGTTAGCAATGAAGCATATTCATAGATTTCCTGGTAGAAAATGAATTTCTAGATTAAAGAAGCACACAATGATCATAAGGCAAATACAATAAATTTTTCATTCATGATGGATATATGGTATAAAACAAACCCACCATTAGCTAAATTGATGAAGAGAAAACAGAAGAAGGCATAAATATTCAAACTAAAAAATACCAAGGATAGCCATTGAAACATAAGAAATTTAAAGAGACTACTTTGCAGACCTCTATGCAAACAAATTTGAAAACCTCAATGAAATGGATAATTTCTTAGGGAAATACAGCTTAACAGAATTAACCCCAGTAGCTTCAATAGGGCAATTTCCTAATCAAGAAAATTATTAAGGAACTATCACAGAAGTGCCAGACCCAAATGGTTTCACAAAGGAATTCTACCAAACCTTCAAAAACCAGATTGTCTCATTGCTCTATAAATCATTCCAAAGCAATAGCAATGAGGAAAAATTTTAAATTCCTTTTAAAAAGCAAGTATAACACCAATAGCTTAGGCTCCTTCTTCTCTTTGCTGTGGTTTTTCATCCTTTGCTTTCGTTCCCATAAGCCTCTTGACAGGGAGGAAGTGACATGATAGTGTGAGAGATCAGATGCTGCTATGTGGTGAATTATTATTTTTCTTTACTCAAGTTATTTTAAAGCCTCTGCATTCTCTGTCATCAAACTATAGTGAGGGTGTTATTTGTGTAGAATGTGATTTTTCATTTTGGTTTGTTGATACTTGATTATTACTGGTTAGAGGTACGTAGAGTGAATTTGGGCTCATTTTCATTAGATGTATAATGTTATTGCTCCACTGTTGGCATGTTTTTAATCCTTATGCCTTTGTGATGTGCACACTTGCTTATATTAGAGTGTGACTTCTTTCCACATTTATTGCTTTTTGCTGTGAATGCTACTTTGCTTGAAAATTATAATTCACCATCTTTATTTTTCATGATTTTCTCATGTAGCCTTTTCTCTCCTTTTATTTTAAAACTTTCTAAGTCATAGTATCTATGGCATAAGGTTTGATGTGGAGTAAATGATTTAATGTATGTAATTTTCTTGTGCTTTTTAGAACTTCTTGAGTTCTGTCCTGATTAATTGATTTCCATTGCATGATGATTTTCTGAAATAATCCATGATCACATGACTTAGTAACTCAGTAACATATAGCTTATGGATGGCAGTTTAGAACTTGCTTCAGATCCCTCTTTTCCTTTGGGATCTACTCTCAGCTAGCAACCATTCACAACTTGTGATAAATGAGCTAGGATATTATTCTCAAGTGTATTATATGCTACTTCGGAAATCTCAAAAGGCCTAAAACTGTTGTCTTAGTTTTTTGTAGCAGGAAGTACAATGTAAAGGACTTGCTTTTTATCTTAGATATCCCAAAACATCATAGAACATTGTCATCCAGACCTCCGAAATTTCACCAGTGCAGTAAACCCCATAATATCTGTAGAGTTTCTCCAGTAGTGTACTGGTAAATGTTTAACAATCAGCTCTGTAGGGAAAAAAAAAAAGTAGCGGTTTTTAGATATGTAAATTCTTTCATGGAAATACTCCCACCATGGCTGATTTCAGATTATCAAAGGGGCATTCCAAAATGTGTACTTGTGAAGAGCTATGCACATTTGGATCTCACAAGCTGTTGCAAGCCAGCTCCAAGAAATATCTTTTATATTCTGACAATGAATTACTAGGTTATCTAGGATACTTGTAGCATTCTGCTCACCAGGATCAATATGGTGTTATTGATAGTAGATTGTGTGTGATATTCTGTAGACCACATCTAAGAACATCATATGTGATTCTGTGTGGCATATCAAAGAAAATCAAAGTCTGTGTGGATATATTATGATAGAAGAAGAGAATGAATCTGAGTTCTACATTGAAGTTGTACTGCTGGCCTTAACATATAAAAGCAAACTGCTTTTGGTCTCCCCATCTTGGAGCTCAAGGAGGAAATTTTTGCCAAATCAATTGCTGCATGCTAAGTGCCAAAGACTGTGCTAATCTGAGTTATTCCATGTGGGGCACGGCAGTTTTAATTTAGATTACCATTTTGATAACACTGTCATTCTTTACATCGTCATCCACCATGATTCATATGGTTTTAACCAGAGGCCATATAAGAGAACTGAAGGGGATATAATGGGGCCAACCACAATGAAGCCTTCAATTTTTTTTTTTTAAATGTAGGTACACTGCTAATTGCTATATTATATATTGATATATTTTATAACTAAAACCAAATACAGGTACAGTAAAACTCTGATTTTTATTTTAATTATGAATGATAATTATTTGAAAAGAAACCTTTGGTTCAAAGAAGTTTATCATAGAGCTATCTTTGAAATAGTAAGAGTTACAAACAGTTTTATGTATTATATTTTCATAATTATAATTCCACAATATTTTGTCTTTCTTCATTCTCATAGAAATGTTCAGAAGACAAGCTTTCATTTTTTTAACTTTCATCAAGCAAAGAACATATCTCAAGGGTCAAACTCAATGAGTATTCACCAAATTGAACACAGTACTGGAACTAGCACCCAGGTCAAGAGACAGGGCATTATTAGGCTACCAGAAATCTTTCTTGGGTACCGCATTACACTTAGTACCCCCAGCAATAAAGATAACTGCTATCCTGACTTCTAAGAGCTTAGATTAGTTCTGCCTTTTTTGTTATTAATAGAACCATACATTATGTACACTTTCGTTTCTGACTTCTTTGTCTCAACATTTTACTTGTGAAATTTATCCATGCTGTTGCATGTATTAAGAGTTGCACATCATTCCTGTTATTGTGTTGTATTTTTCTGTAAATATGTTACATTTTAGTCAATCTAGAGATTTATAAGTAACAATAAGGAATACCTTTTCAGATATTTGTTGGCTTTTTAAATAGTACCTTTTGTGAATATCTGCTTGAGTCTTTTGTACATTCTTCTGTTGGATTCTCTTTCTTTCTCCTATAGTAAATTTGTTTTGGATGTCATTTTTTTGTTAGATATATATACTGCAAATGTTTTTTCCGCTCTGTGGGTTGTGGTATCTTTTGCCAAGTATTAAGATGGTAATACAAGTTTGATTAAAAGAGGAGCTCTTAAAAAATTGTATTTGCATGTATTCCATCCTTCCCTATTTATTTTCTTAAAGAGATGATTTTATCCCTTGATATATTCAAGAACGAGCATATTCTTTTTACCAGTATCTAAAAGAAAAACTTTTTCCCCATTGCCTCTCTGTTATCTGAATTATCAGATTATTTTGCCCAAGAGAGGCCATTAGTATACTAAGTAGTTTTTTACCAAATAGGTAAAATTCAGATATATTAATTTTTAGTAAACCAGCATATTGTTGATATTGTTATCAGTAATGGTACCAACTAATTCCTAGATGTCAACACTTCAGGCAAATTATTTCATATGTTAGATTCCGTTTCCCCAAGCAAATTATTATAATTGTCTCCTCTCACCTTATTTTTTAGTAGATGAATTGAGAATTCTGCCATTTTATGGTTGAATGCATATAGATATGTGTCTATATCATGCAGTGACACACACATACATATAATTTAAAATAACGATTTACTAGAACTACCATACAACCCAGCAATCCCACTACTGGGCGTATACCTTGAGAAAACCATAATTCAAAAAGAGTCATGTACCAAAGTGTTCATTTCAGCTCTATTTACAATAGCTAGGTCATGGAAGCAACCTAGGTGTCCATCAACAGATGAATGGATAAAGAAGATGTGGCACATATATACAATGGAATATTACTCAGCCATAAAAAGAAACAAAATTATTTGTAGTAAGGTGGATGGACCTAGAGTCTGTCATACAGAGTGAAGTAAGTCATAAAGGGAAAACCAACAAATACTGTATGCTAACCTATATATATGGAATCTAAAAAAAAAAAAAAAGGTCATGAAAAACCTAGGGGCAAGATGGGGCAAAGTGAGAGAGGGGCATGGACATATATACAATACCAAATGTAAAATAGATAGCTAGTGGGAAGCAGCCGCATAGCACAGGGAGATCAGCTCGGTGCTTTGTGACCACCTAGAGGGGTGGGATAGGGAGGATGGGAGGGAGGCACAAGAAGGAGGAGTTATGGAGGTATATGTATATGTATAGCTGATTCACTTTGTTATCAAGCAGAAGCTAACACACCATTGTAAAGCAATTATACTCCAATAAAGATGTTTAAAGAAATAAAAAATAATAAAATAGCGATTTACTTGAGGATAAGTGCAAATAATTTTTCAGGCCTGTAAAATATTTAATTACAGGTATGAGTTTGACAGCATTTATTACTGTGATTTGCAACAAGTATGTAGGATTGAAATATAAAGATGTTAAATTTCCTCTAAGCAAAGGCATTGGTCTTAAGACTTTTAACTTCTTATATCCATACATGCATAGCTCTTTTCCGCTTGACAAAATAAATTGGAAAAGTGTGGGAAAGGCCATATGGAGCTATTTGCCATTAAATACTTTAAGGCACTGCGTTTTTTTCAAAGTGTGCCTTAATAATAATCATTATTAAAAGAAATCATTAAATAGAAGTATAAGTAGGAATGAGAATAAAACACAATAGGGAATTAGTAATACCAGGATCATTTAGATTTTGCAAATTTAAAATGTCTAGTCTTTGAAAGTAGCCTAATATTTCCTGCAAATTGCATTAAAATAATTGTACAAATTCTTTTCTTCTGCATTGACTTCTTTTTTTGTGTGACTAAATGATTTAAGAACCAAAACAAATGTTCCTTTGAATTATTTTTCAGTTTCAATCCATTCCTTAGGGGCCATTTTTTTCTTTCTTTCTCTATTGCTTGAATTGGAAATTTTAAATCTAAGGCCAAAATGTTCTCTGGTGCATTATAAACATATTTTTCCCCTATGCTTTTGAGTTTGCCTAGATGGATAAGATAAAGTCATAAAAGAATGGAGGCATAAGATGTTTTTAGAATTGTCTAACATACAGCTACTTCTCTAAATTGAAGAAGTACTCTTTCCAAGTAAAATTCTCTTCATATACACACATACACATATTCATGCATAAAAATCAGCTAAATAAGTCACATGAGACATTTTCCTTCTAAGAGTTTTATTTCAGAAAACATACAAACCAGCTGAAAGGAAATAGATTACAGAAAATATACAGCTAATTTATTGTCAAATTCATTCAAGTTAAAGGGCTCAGTGGAGCCAGCAGTCATCAAGAGGAAGGAGGGAAATAACGTAACAGAAATATCTACAGCGTATTATTTAACCAACAGAGAAATGTAATGGAAGAAAAGTGTGGGAGTTCTGAGTGGGGGGCTCCCTCTGGAGTGTGTTAGGGCACTTGTTGTCCGTCTGTTTTATAGGAGAATGCAACTGGGCCTCCAGTCACTTCATTTTGTACTTGATCTTTTTGGGGGTGGAATGCTTCCTAATCTCTGTGATATAAAAATACCTGTGATAGTGTCCTGCTGAGAGCAAATGTATACAGTGTCCAAATGACTATACTAATCTTCATGTTGGCACATCTCACATATTTTTTGGACATTTCATTGTAGTCATTTTGTTAGAATGAATACAGCTGGTTTTTATTAATTTAGCTAATGAATCAGCACATTTAAATTAATCTTCTTGTAGTTTAATAGCTTCCTTCTCTAAAGTTCCAAACAAGAATTTCTTCATCTGAGAATTTATTTCAGAAACTTTTAGCCCTTTAGAAACAGGCTAACCAATATCTTTGAAACCTCAGAACAATTTACAATTTCAAAAACAGCATCAACATATTATGATCTCACTATTCAACACAGCCTACTTTTCTTTCCTAAGTTTATCCTTTGAAGGTAGGATAGACAATTATCTTGTGTTTTTCTTCAAACTTTTAAATGCTGTATAAAGATCCTTCCATAAAAGACTGCTAGGCCTAACACTACTTTTTTGGAAATCCTTAAAATTTCTCTAATGGTTGGTACAATTTGTGCAAACTGAAAATGTCAGCAGGGAAAAAAAGAATTACTAGAAAGAATTAGAAACTCTTCAAAACCAAAAGCAACCTAAGATATATTTTCTTTGTCTGAAAATTGAATTCTCTTTAAGTGGTAAATTTCATTGCCACAGAAAATTCGTATTAAAAATTTTTTTCTTCAGTCTTATACTCACAAATGCAACAGGAATGTAGCAAAAGATGAGGTTTCTTTTTCCATTTAGGAAATCCTTACTTGAAGTAAAATTCTGATAAATCCATTTTTATTCAGTTTTCTTTTCTGATTCACCCAAAGTAACATAAAAATAAAGTATAAAATTTTTTCTAAGAAAATTTTTATTGCCTTTATGCAACTGGGCTTCCATTGTAATAGGATATTTTGTAGGACAATGGAATGTAGCCCTTTCCTTCAAGGGAATGTTCAGAGTGTGGTTAGGAAAAGGTGGAAAAGTGGTGCTGAGTTTCTATTTTCAGAGTATTTAGGATATAGCATTGATGTGTCTGTTCTCCTCCGTCATTCACTTACAGACTGCCACTACCTGACAGACCTAGTCCACATAACTTAGTAAGAAGACATGACCAATAGTGTCAGGGAGGGTAAAAATACTTCTGATCAATGCAAGAGAACAGTAGTGCCCTTGAGCATATCTGAGAGATCGCCTAATACCACTGTATCTTGAATCTATATTCTGTATTTCAGATATATTGCGGGTGGCCGGGGTGCTCAATACCAAATAACTGTGACTATTTTTAGATATGAAAGAACAAAAAAATGGAATTTCCTCGTCTTAAAATATTACAACAAGAGATAATGTATCCCCCCACCCTGCAAAAACTAGCTTTGCTATATCAGATACAATATAATTTAGTTCTTTGGGACTTTTTTTCTGGTAACAAAGTAATATAAAATCAATATAAACATTAAAAAATACAGAAATTAGTATGTCAAATTCACCTTCTCAAAGCATATTTTTCGAAAACTTGACTCTTGTATAGAATGAACATGTCAAAGAATTTTTAACTCATTAATGAAGGAACCAGTAGGAGTTAAACTGTAGTTACCAGTGTAACTGAGTATTTTTATACATTTTTAAACAGAGAATATTAGAAGATCTCTAGTTTAGATATAAAACTTGTTAATGTTTTACAGGGCAATAAAATCCCACTGGGCATATCTTTTCTCCCAGACAGAAATCTCCAAGTGACCATGTCACTTCTTAGTTTTTTGAGCTGAAATTAGATGGTACATCACAACATCAAACACAGGTACTTTCTTCTAGAGAATTTAATAACCCTCAACTGAACCTATGAAAACAGTACTCTGGTACGACATTGAAAGAACATCATGTACTTTCTTTTGCCTTTTTTCCAAATTTTGGATAGTTTTTCTTAATAGTCCGCCCATTTTGCTAAATAGTCTCTAAAGAATGTTCTTGGTCACAAAGGTTGACCACATTATGGTTGGATGACTTATTTGTGTAGTTACAGTAAGAGGTGTTTATTGACAATTTAAGTCTCCATAAGCACCCAGTTTTGCACCGTTTTGAGTAACTACTGAACATCTACTGGAGAATTAAATCTGTCTAGAAATTTTCATAAAGAAGTTCCGTTTGGATTTTTACAAGATTATGTTGTTTGTTCTTTTATACCAAGGCTAGGAAACCAAGACCAATAAAGTCTCTCCTGTAAACTTTGGGGAATTTTACTTTCTTTGAGGTATATAAAATCTGTTAAGGTCTCTGGTCTGTCAGGAAGGAGCTTCCTTACTGCTGGGGCTAGAAATGTGTAAGAGGTAAGCGGGCTAGTTTACCTGAGAGGCCCCTGTGAGCATTGACTCCACGTGGGAGCTTCTTCCTTAAATGTGGGCTTGACATATTCTGATTAAATGAGCAGCATTCCCAATATGACACTCTAGGTATGACCTTGGATTCACCATTGATATCTCCAATTAGACCTTAGTAAAAGGATAAGTGATTTTTATTTAACTTCTGCAAATATATTTTCATGAAAAGTGCAGACACTCAGAAGAATATGTTTCTGTAATATGAGGGATAAAAGAGACTAGTAAATTGAGGATACATATAGATTAAGAGGAAGAGAATGAGCTTACTTATATACCCATCAGAAAAATAGAACAATGAAATTAAATCAGTAATATTGCAAAGAACCACAAATTCCCATTCTTAGTTCATTCAGCCCGATGGGATTAATTCTTTTACCTAGTCTTAAGTCAGCTGTCTATAAAGTTTTCTGCTTCTAGATTTGGGAAAAAAAAAAAAGCCTAGCTATCCAGATTGAATCTCCTGGTACAGTCTGACAGTTTTCTAAATGACGGCAGGTTTAAGCTCCAGAGCCTGTAACTGTGAGTCTATTCCTTGAAGTATCAGTAGTTTTAAAACACCTTGTTTATTGCTTTCCAGGAGACCTAGCATACCTTTCTTTGCTGAAGACGAACATTTCTCTATATTCTATATAGAACCTTCAGGCAAGCATGAGATAAAAGCAGAAAACATCTGTAGATGAGTCTGAATGACTGTACTTAATTTATTACAGAATCGATGATATCAGCGTGGAGAGGAGTGCAATGAATAATTCATTGGGTCGCAATGAATAATTCTTTCATAAGAATTTTATCAGTGTTGCCTCTGAGAACATATTAAGGACAGCGAGGGCACTGACAAAACTTTAGGGCTTTCAAATCCATTTTGAAAATTGTAAAATCTCTGAAATATTTATATAATTCACAATTTACTTGTATAAAATCATCCTTTGGTTTGAAATGTCTTTCCATGCATCTTTTATAATAGTGTTAAGCTAGCCAAGAAACATGGAGCTTATCAAATGAATCTAATTTTTTCTATTTCCCTTTTGATTAAGATGAAAAAACAAGCCTGTTTTGTTCCCAGAAACTCTCTGAGAACTCTAAACTTAGTTTTAGATATAAAAGACATGCAATTTTTCCGACTACATTTAGCATCTGATTTAAAGGAAAACAAAAAAGATTAGCAAGCAAGATTTTGTGATTTGATTAAAATAGACTCCTCGGTGCCTAAGAACAATTAACCAGTGTGGCAATATAATGTTTTAAGTAAACATGAGAGAAGGAACCTCAGTTCCTTCAGATATGAGCAATACATCTTCATTGTTTAAATATCAAGGACATGACAGAGTCAAAACAGAAAATTATGTAGTTACTCTGATGAGGCATGAAAATGCAGACATTTGGACATACTGTTTTAATACCCCTTGTTAAGAAATGACAACATACTTGTCATATTAATTGATATCCAAATTCAGTTTTGCATTACTATGTGGCAATTAAAAATGCATAAGCTCCTTTTAAAATGTATTATTGATAAGGTCATCAATACTAATATTATGCCAAATTTTTCACATATTTCTTTGCTTCTTTTTAGATTTATTATTTGCAGGCAGATTATTTCCAAGGTAAATAAAATCAGCTTCTCTCAAACCTTCTAAAACTTGCTATACACGTTCAAGTGTTTCTCTTTACTTGATTTTGTATATTCTGAAATGACCTGACAAATTTACTTGCGGAGAAAACTACTCTCTTTTTTCTCTTAAAATCAAGAACTTATCGCATACATACAGTCATTTTTTCCATGCCATTATAATTCCTGGTCTAATCTCAAAAATTAATATTAATTATAACTTTCAGTCAGTGTAAGTTCTGTTGCAAGGAGGAAACTGGAACGTAGTGATTGGTAACTGACTGTTAATGCCAAGCATGTTGACAGACAGCAAAGGATCCTGAGCAAAATAATGTGCTACCTACTGATAACCACACCCCTTTTATTAATTCTTAATTGACTAAATGGGCATGTTCATTAACTTGGCCCTAACATACTAAAGTAACATACTAAAGTAACAAAAAAGGTGTGTATATACATATGTGTGTAAATATTTATATATAATTCAGTCTTAATTTTATACAGAAATAAAATTCAGTCTTAATATTTTATGAAGTATCTAAATATTATTTATTAATTATTTGATTTAACATTTGTCCAGGTCCTTAAGTAAGAATATTTATTGGATGTTATATTAAGCTTACATACCAAAATGGTACTGAATATTTATTAATTCTTAATTAATAATACTTATCAATTCCTAAAATACTAGCGTAAAGTTTTAGGAGTTCAGTTGTTTTTGTTCCCAAAGTTTCCCTAATTCTTGGGTTCCCTAATACTTGGTTTATGTGACCTTCATTAGTCTCTATAAGCTAATTAAACAAAGCCCCTTCAAGTTAAGAGATTTTATAATTCGGTATATTGCTATAACATGAAAGAAGGAAGAATTTCAAACTCATATCAAGAGGTACAGGTGTTTCCTAATTATAAACACACAGATATGTAGAGCTTGCAGGTTCGTTTTTACCACCTCAGTCACAAGTTAAAAATGGACACAAAACAGTTACAAAAAATCACTGCTGTCTCAAAGGGCTGTTCTCCTTTCAGTGGGCAAGAAATGTTTTCTTCATTGAGTTAAGTTCACAAATAGAAAATAACACAAAATAAAAAACTAAATAACCAGTTTATCTATCATCTCTCACATGACTGAAAAAGAAAAAATTCCCATCCCCTCAGTAAATATTGTCAGATGTTCGGATTGTAAAACTAGAATCCTAATCACTGCTGCTACCCAGTTAGAAATAAGTTATTGGCCATACGCAGACCAGAATCAGAACCAAACTTGATCAAGTACCTGAAACAAAATGAAAACAGAATTGGGGAGAACACGAACAGGAGCAAGGGTGAAAGGGGGGAATGGGGGGTAGCTTAAAGTACTGTTGGAATTTTGGCACTTGGAAATAACTGTAAGGATCCGCCCTACACCCCAATAAAATGTCAAAGGTCTAACACCCATTAATGAGGAAATCACTAAAATGAAAATAGTAAAGCTTATTCCAAGAGCATTTGAGAAGCTGAGAATTTATAGGTGTATAAGAAGGTAAAGCCCAGGGGTAAGACAGGAATAAAGACACAGACTTACTAGAGAATGGACTTGAGGATATAGGGAAGGGGAAGGGTAAGCTGTGACAAGGTGAGTGAGTGGCCTGGACATATATACACTACCAAACGTAAGGTAGATAGCTAGTGGGAAGCAGCCGCATAGCACAGGGAGATCAGCTCGGTGCTTTGTGACCACCTAGAGGGGTGGGATAGGGAGGGTGGGAGGGAGGGAGACGCGAGGGGGAAGGGATATGGGAACATATGTATGTGTGTGACACTTTATTATGAAGCAGAAACTAACACACCATTGTAAAGCAATTATACTCCAGTAAAGATGTAAAAAAAAAAAAAAAGGTAAAGGAGGAGTAGGAGGAAGAGCAGGAGAAGAATGTTGTAAGGGTTAGATTGTTAATTAGGTACAATCCTGGTTACCGTGTTACATGGCAGTAAATCCATAACCTTTGGGCTAGTCTTGTCTACCAGATGGAAATTCACAAGTTAATATGTAACGTCACAGTTTGTAGACTACAATTAAATAATAAATAGAAAAGTAAAAAAACAGATACATTCTCTTGGGTCCTAGAAAATGAAAAGATCCTTATTAGAAAAGGTACACGATGACATTAAAAGGGCATACTATATTCCATTTTGTTTTGTTTTTTCTTTTCCTATTTGCACATTTGTATATTATTCCTTAATATCTTGTACTTCTAAGTGCCAGAGATTACTGTTTGGTGTATAGATTTTTTTCTTATATATATACTTGGGAACTTTGTATGGGATCTTATAATATGCAGTTTAAGAGCCTCACACTTTTCATGGTGGGGTATTAACTGTCTATTTCATGTTAGACCTCCTAATTCATTAATATGGCCAAATGATTTTACAGATTTTCCATTTTATCCTAGTGTGTCTCCATTCATTATATTATTACATCATATATACACAGTAAAAATTTAAATTCATAATGCTTTTAATCTTAGATTAAAGAGAAATAATTTTAGAACATAAGTATTTCTAAATTTTCAATCATTAGTATAGTGGGAGGTATTTTTCTCTATTTTGTGTTATTTTTAGTTGAGGCATCTGTCTCAATGGTCAGTGAGTAAATGATTTGTTAATACGTGAATCCTTGAACCGCCTTCATTGTGTTTACCATTTTGTATGAAAATGACAAATATACTTGTGTTCAACTGGTTTCTCAGTAATCGTGTACATTCACTTACTTTTTCTTTAGTTTGCTTCCTCAACCAAGCAAGAGAAGCTATGTCTAGTGAGACTGTTGTTCTCTACAAAGTTGCTATGCATATCTGAAGGCTAGCAGTAATGTTATGATTTAACTAGAAATTCTTGAGATGAATAAGGAAGTTTTGAATGTTGGAAAAGGATGTGCAATAGAGGAGTGGAAGGAGAATAGAAAGGGAAAAGAGGGAAAAGGAAAAAAATACTTCATATTATAAAACCTCAGGAACAAGTAAAACTAAATATATACTATCATCCCCACCTCAGTAAATTCATTATAGGTTTATTGCAGTCCTTTTGTAATCTCTACATATAATTTTAATCTGTAGGAAAAAATTATATTGAAAATGATAAATTTTTTTTCTGCCCTTTTAATCCATAAAAGGAAAATATTTCTTAAATAGTTTTAAATTGCCACCATTACTTCATATTTATAGAGTTTATCTCCTAATATTCTTGAAATCTGTGGGCTACTAAATGAGATTTTATAATCTCTCCTTCTAAAATATGCACACATTTTTTTCATGTTATAGAATTTATTAGGATAGTTCTTTCGATTCAAATGAATAATTTTTCCCAGACATATTTATACTCACTAAATTGCTGGGTTGGTCTGATTCTGGTTCTCAATACTACCAATCCCAATCTAAAACGTTTATCCTCAATCCTGATGCTAAACTGGTCTTTCTATGCCAGACATTTTCCATTATGGAGAAATCTGTCACACATCTCATTGGTTTCCTACAGTTTGGTTTCTGTTTGTTCCTCCAAGTCTATCAAATATATCTGTGTATATCCTAATGTCAGTTATGGACTTCAAAAATAATTTCCCTCAAAGGGCTCCCCAAAGATTTCCATATAAATGAATGTGCACTATTCGGTACTTGTAAGTTCACCTGTTAGGTGTATTCCCTCTCTGCTCTCACCCAAAACAGGCACATTGCTATGTGTAAAAATAATGCATAATATAATTTGAGCTTCTTTGATTTTTAGTATTAGTAACTTTACGTGATATATTCTGGGATATTATGGCTTAATATTTTGTTAGTAAAAATAGAAATATATAAATGTTTCCATATTTTTCCTTGAACTTAAGAACCAGCTCCCTCACAATGCATTGCATAGAGTGTAACAAATTCACAAGTTGACATATTTCACAAAAAAGGACCCAAATCATTGATATCTGGGAGCCTAGAACTTATTACTAAATATTTGATGAACATCAGCATGGTCGTTTACTCCAGAAGCAAATTAACTGAACAATTTCTCACTGACAGATACGTTAAAAGAAAATAATTCAGTTTTTACTTGAGCAGTGTATTTGGAACTCAAGCTTCATGTTACTTTTCTACACTTTATTAATATTACTTTCCGTGTTCTCTGTTATAATCTAAATATCTTTATTACTTTATTATATTTTTATGTGTTTAGGTTTCGCAGATACCCTATTTGTAAAAGGCAAAACACAGCTGTTGAAATATAGACACTTTGGGTTTTAGATGCTATTATGGTGTGTACAGGTTAATACAAATATACTTCAATATTTATCGTGCCTATAGTTATTTCCTTTGGGAAATATTTCAATATTTATCGTGCCTATAGTTATTTCCTTTGGGGGTCTAAAATGAGCTCTCTTATATTTTCATTTCTTTCCTCATGCTTCATAGTTTGTTTCATTTTTCTATTCAAGAGTGATTGTATAAAATAAATCTAAAACAGTGTTCAACTCTATTTGTATATGAATATATAATTAATATATGTTACACAATATAAACGAAGTATTTCTGTGAGCCTGCTATGTGCAGGTCCCTGTGAGAGGCTTTAAGGAGATTAAGAGAGAAATAAAACCCTCTTTAGAATATATCCAATATATTAAATGAAATCATTAATATAATTTTTAATTTATACATATTTTTACCCATTGGAAATTGAGGTAAATTGCTAGGCCTGCTTCTTGGGTCCACACTTGCCAAATCAGTCACACCCAACTTTAGGAATGCTTCATACAATTCCTTAATGCCTCACACTTTTCAGCGCTCTACATGTTTCAAGGAGCTTTCAAATTCAGTGTCTTATTTAACTTTTACATCCTTATGAAGGAAAGCAGGCAGAAAAAGAAACAGATCCAGGGTTGTAAAGTGACTTGTTTGGGGCCAAAAACAGAGTGACAAGTGCCTATGAACTTACTTTTGACTTTGAATCCAGGTTCAGGTCTTTCTTCACATAACTTTAGTTCCTTTTTCAAAAATACATTGTTTATGCTGAAAATGAAACTGTTGGTGGTTGCCTGGGGCCACTTCTCTTCTTCAGTCTCAATGGCATCTTTGTTCCCCAGTAGAGAGGACATTGACATGCTTAAAGGACTGTGTGTGAGGTACAATATACAGACACACAGGAACCCAAATTTCAGATTTGATATTTTCTCACCCTAATATTGAGAATTTGGACAAGTGTAGATTTCTCTGGTTCCATTTCCCACTCTATGATGAAATGAAGAACTGTTCAACTAAATGTTTGTTCAAGTCAATTCCAGCCAGATTATTGTTTTACAAACTGGTTATTACTCTGTTACAAAATTGAACTTGGCAGCAAATTGATGGGTCTTATTTGTCAACAAGTCATGGCTAACTCTTCATTTCTGTATGTTTCATTATGCAGGTAAATATCTAAAGTGTACTTAATAAAGTGATAAACCTTCAGTGTAGAGAGAAGGTCTCAATGGGAGAAAAACTGTGTGTATAGTCAAAGCACTTATATATGCTGGAGAATATCTTGAAACACATGTAATTATTCTAAAAATCAGTGTTGACCTTCTCTACAAATACTACTTCCCAACAGTAAATAGGATAAATCATTTATTTATGAAAAGCTAGTATAGCACAATTACTGACTTTTGTTACAAATTTGAGATTAAAAATGTCCCAAATCTTGCACAGTGTGTATTTTAAATATCTTGAATTGCTAGTCTTTTGAACAAGAATGTTTCTTTTCAAAATACCCTCAGCCTGATATATTGTTACTATGACATGTCAAATTGAGTTACATCATGTAATAAAACATACTTAGAAGGGTACATTATTTTAGAGTACAGTAGTCTCTCCTTATCCGAGGTTTCATTTTCCATGGTCCGAGTTCCAAAAATATTAAATGGAAAATTCCAGAAATAAATAACTCATAAGTTTTAAATTGCACATCATTCTGAGTAACATGATGAAATCTCATGTTGTCCCACCCAGGACATGAATCAACGTTTTGTCCAACATATCCTGCCCATTAGTCACTTAGTAGCATCTTCATTGTCAGATCTACTGCCTGATATCACAGTGCTTGTGTTCAAGTCACCCTTATTTTACTTAGTGGCCCCAATGCACAAGAGCAGTGATGCTGGTAATTTAGCTATGCCAAAGGGAAGCCATAAAGTGAAAAGGTGAATATTCTTGACTTAATGAGATAAGGAAAAAAATCATGTGCTGAGATTGCTAAGATGTACAGTAAGAACAAGTCTTCTGTGAAATTGTGGCAAAAGAAAAAGAAATTCGTGGTAGTTTTGCTGTTGCACCTCAAAGTGAAAAAGTAGAGCCACAGTGCATAAATGCTCAGTTAAGATGGAAAAGGCTTTACATTTGTGCAATAAGATATTTTGAGAGAAGTAGAGACCACATTCACATAACTTTTATTGCGGTATATTATTATAATTGTTCTATTTTATTGTTAATCATTGTTTTTAATCTCATAGTGTGCATAACTTATAAACTAAACTTTACCAGGGGTATGTATCCATAGGAGAAAACATAGTATACGTAGGGTTTGGTACTAGGCTCATTTTCAGGCATCCACTGTGAGTCTTGGAATGTATCACCCCAGGTAAAGGGGGACTACGCTAGTATTCTTCCAAAACTTAGGAAAAAAGCATCTTTTATAAAAGATACAGATGTGCATACCTTAAATTTCCCCACCTGCATCTTTTTCACTAGAAAAAAATCAATATGCCATAAGTATATAAGCAAATCATATGTAAATTGAGGTATCACATTAGCATATCTTTATCAGACTCTTTAAAACATTCCTTACTGAGAAATGGCCTGTATGAAACATTTTTTCTTAGGAAACACAAGATTTTGGTAAGGAACATTTGGAAAATTGAGTGTTTAGAAGAAAGTGTCGTCGCTTCCTTCACAACAGGTACACGTTGTCAACAAGGATTACTTTTCATTCCTTGTTTGACAGCAAGTTAATCCTGTCTGCCTCTTCAGTGCAGAGCAGTTCCATATGAAACCCATGAGGAAACGTACAAGCTTGCACTCACAGAAGATTTAGACGTGATGACAGTTTATTTGCCCTAATTTCTAATTTGTCTCACTAAGAAAATTTATCTCTGATTAGATTTCCTGTCTTAAGTGAGGCCAATATGTAGAAAAGATTATATACCCCCTTATCAATTTAAAATTCCCATTGTTTCGATGTACATTTGCAGTGGATTTGCTATGGCCAGATTTTACATTTCTAGAGACTCTTATCAATATTTACATTTAAGGACACAAGGGTAGAAATTTGGAAAACTATTTCTAGAAATATAAAGAGGATAATATTGAAATAGCTTTAAACTCTTGAAGATATTGAATAAAGCAAATATGTAGTCTTCTTAACATTGTTTAAAAATTCAAAAAATTACATGTGAGGGGGAAGTGGAAAGGTTCTTCTTACCACTTAACTATTTCCTCAAGTCCTTACTAGTCTTGGTAACTCTCTGATGCCTTTAAAAATAAGGTTTTATTTGTCTTTTATTAGCTTTGCTAATTATTCTTGACAAGAAAATTGGTCTGATATTAGCAAACCCCCCTTGCAGGATGCACATGTCTCTTTCTGAAATTTAAAGATAAAACATTAATTACAAGAGGACTTGAAGATTTCAACTATATCAATAAACATGTACAATCAAGGCTTCTGGTATAATAATAGGCAAAATTGAGTAATTCATTTCAAATGACTCAACTGTATTTCAAACTGCACATATGGGGGAAAAAAAAATCTTATTACTTAAAGCCACACCGTATTTTCCATTCAAGCCATTTGTGGATAATAAGAGGAACACTTTATAATGATAAAATGGAATTCATAACAATTTTAGGTGTGTATTCACATAGAAAAATAGTCTCAAAGTATGTAAATATTTTCAAATGTTGAGTAAAACTTGAGTACTTAGAATCAATTCCACTTGGTCATGGTGTATAATTCTTTTTATACATTGTTGAGTTTGACTTGCTTATGTTTTGTTAAGGATTTTAGTATCTATGATTGTGAGAAATATTGGTCTGCAGTTTTCCTTTCTTATGTCTTTGCCTGGTTTGGGTATTAGGGTAATATTGACCTCATAGAATGAGTTAAGAAATGTTCCCTCTGTTATTTTCTGGAACAGACTGTAGAGAATTGGTATCATTTCTTTACATATTTGGTAGATTCACCAGTGAACCCATCTGGGCAAGGTACTTTATCTTTGAAAAGTTATTAATTAGTGATTCAATTTTTCTAATCGATTTAGGCCTATTGAGATTGTCTATTTTCTCCTTGTGTGACTTTTGGTGGATTGCATCTTTCAGAAAAGGTCAATTTCTTCTAAGTTACCAAATTTGTGAGCATAGTGTTGTTTATAATATTCCTTTATTATCCTTTTAATGTACATGGGATTGGTAGTGATGGCTAGTCTTTCACTTTTGTATTTGTATCATCTTAACTTTTTTTTTAATTCTTAGCATTTGAAACACTTATATTACCTATCTGGTCTTGCATATTGTCCACTTTTTCCATTATATCCCTTAGCATATTAATCATAGGTGTTTTAAATTCCCAGCCTTATAATTCCAGCATCTCTGCCATAACTGAGTCTGGTTCTGATACTTGTTCTATCTCTTTGGACTGGGTTTTTGGCATTCAGCACATCTTTTTGTTACAAGTCAGACATCCTGTATCAAGTTAAAGGAACTGAGGTAGGCTGTTAGCTTTATGTTTAACTTGCTAGGAGTTAGGCTGGGTTTACTCTTTGCTGTATCTGTGGTATCAGAGACTAAATTTCCTTTAATGTCCTTGTTTTTATCTCCCATGTTTTCTTTGGGTCTAGAATCCTTAAATAAGGTCTAAGACTTGTATGTATATGTTGTAATCCCTAACTACTATACAAGAGCCCTAGTAAGGTGTGGAAGAAGGGGAAGCATTCTGTATGCCTGTGATTAGGTCTCAGTCTTTTAGTGAGCCTGAGCTGGGTATTTCTCCTCCCCCATATCAAAGGCTAGAGAAGGCTATATTTGCATATTTCCCTTCCTCCAGGTATGTTCAGCTTAGGTAAAACCCCAGACAGTTAGGCTCAGGTAAAATAGATTCTCTCGAGGGCAGTTCTCTTGTTAAAAAACATAGGGAGCTCTAGGCATATTTAAAAACATACTTTTTCAGTTTTTCCAGCTTTTTTTGGTGTGAGGACTGGAGTGATGACTTAGAAGCTCCTTACATATTAGATGGAAAATCAAAAGTCCTTGCCAGGTTTTTACTATAGTTGCTCTATGATAGTGTGCTCAAATGATATCCTGTCACTCTAGTCATCAGGCCCAGTGCTTCAAATATAAAGCTATTTGTGGTTTTGAAAATCACAGGTCAATTTTTTGACTATCTTTGATGTAGTGTTCTCTTTACCTTGAACACTCTATCCTCTGGTCTTAGGACTGGAATTAACTAATTTCTACTTTTCTTTCAAAGCTCACTTCATTGTCATTCTCCATGGTACTGAGCCTTTGGTCCATCTCCCTAGGCTTGTACTAGCTTCTCTGATAACACTTTTCACAGTATGTTCTGGTTGTCTTTTAACTTGCTTGTCTCCTTGACCAGACTATTTTGTAACACTAGTACTTGTCACATAGGAGTTGTTCCGTTACGGATCATCAAATGGATGCATGAATGATACATGTGATAGACACTTTACTGTTGTATTAAAAAGATGAAAAGAATGGGATTAGAGGATTTTTGAGTTTCATGGCCTATAGACATTGTTTACCAAGCTCTTTATTTTCATAGTGGAGGATGGGTGAGTAGGTTGTCTATATGTAGAAGTATTTCTTAAAAACTCTAAACTTGGAGTCAGTTGATTTTTATTAAAAATCAAACCCTGCAACTTAATAGTTGGTGTCTTTGACCAAGCCATTTAACCTGTCCAAGTGTAAGTTTATCCATTAATAGAGATTTAACGGCCTCATAGGATGATGGACTTGATAGGATTTTCAACCTCATGGGATTGCCAACCTTATAGGATAGTGGGGCTTAAATAGAATACTCCAAAGGAAGGTCATTTATAATCTGCATTGTGTTCCTCATATTGGTTGTGGTTTTCAAGTCTGAAGTCATGAAGTTGTTGAGCAAACAGAAGCAGAACTAGAAACCCAGTTTAATTCATTTTTAGTTCTATAGGTTTGATTATGGCATGGTTCCGCCTACATCCTCATGGTTAACCTGTGGGTCACAGCCTGTGGCTGGTCTTCTCTGGCTATAATCAGACTTTTTCATTTCCCCCTGTATACTACAAATAATAACCCTTTCTACTTGTGCAGCGACCAGAACAAAATTAAAGAGTACTAGGTTATAAACTTGCCCTCCTTCCTTGCCCCATAGCCCCACTGATGGTCTGTCTTAGTTGTTAGACACTTGTTTTAAGGTACAGTACTCACAGGGTTCTAGGCAGGAAGTTGTAGTCCACAGGGTGCTGGCCAGAGGCAGTGACTTTTGGAGCCTTGGAAGGCCTGACCTGCCGATGGCCACAAACATGTCTTTCCAGCCAGTCTTGTGGCAGCTGTGGAGTGCTCAGATGGTATTGTCTCAATTATAGACACAAGCCTCAAGTGTGCTTGATTTTTCCCTTGGAAATCTTGATTGCTTTTGTTATAAAAAGACAATGTACTTTGAGGAAAAAAAGAGCTAACCATGAGACTTGCTGCTTGAGTTGAAGAGTCACGAAAAGTCAGTTAGATGGTTAGACCCATTACATACACCTTTGAAGCCCTGGAGTCACCTGTGATAGAAGCCAGTCACCTGGAGTTACAAACTCTGTGTTTGGCAGCACTTAGTAGAGATGCAAACAGGTCTACCTTTTCCCTGTGGGATACAGTAGACCTTCTCGATCAAGGACAGAAAAGCGAGTCCACCACAAATTTCACTTCATGAGATAATGATGGCTAGTCTTAAAAGACAGACACAGTCACTCAAAAGAGGTGTCAAACTCCCCAGTCTCAAGTGACTGAGGCCTAAAATATCTTAAAGTCATTTCAGAAGACTACAGAACAAAATCAGAAAGAAATAATGTCTTTAATGAAAATGTTCAGCTTCTTGCCCAAAAAGATGCTGAAAGGAAAAGAGTACAGAAGTTGAAGGAACAGAAAAAAAATAACAGAAAATGTCAACACACAAAGGGAACAAGAAGTCAGCTCTAAAGAGAGCCAGTTAAAAATCTCTGGTTGGGAGCTTCCCTGGTGGCGCAGTGGTTGAGAGTCCGCCTGCCGATGCAGGGGACACGGGTTCGTGCCCCGGTCCGGGAAGATCCCACATGCAGCGGAGCGGCTGGGCTTGTGAGCCATGGCCGCTGAGCCTGCGCGTCCAGAGCCTGTGCTCCACAACGGGAGAGGCCACAACAGTGAGAGGCCTGCGTACCGCAAAAAAAAAAAAAAAAAATCTCTGGTTGAATCTGTGCTTAAGATGATAACTTACCTGCTCTCTTTAGAGAAGATTACACAGATGATGACAAGCTGGCATTGGACAAAAAGGATGTCAGAAATGGAAACCAAGATTATTAGAGGTCAATTTGAAGAATCTCATTGATGCTGTTAACTTAAATGTATCCTTAAATAAAATTAAATGAAAGAAAGAACGAGTATTTAAAAAGTTCCCAAACAAAACAGCCATCTTTCTGTGCAGTGAGAAAATGCACAGTTTGGAAGAGAGATTCAAAAGCTTCCCTTGATTCTCCAGACACTGCCAGAGCTAAATCAGCAATATGAAATGCAGTTTTTCAGAAAATCAATTGAGGAAGTAATTTACTTCTTAGAAGTGGAGGAGAAATTTTACATAGTTTACGAAAACATTAACCTTTTGTATCAAAACCTTAACTTCTACAGAAAGATGGTCAAAGACCTAGAGAAACAACTGGGTATTCCGTTTCCTTCAACCCAAGGTGGATCAATTCCCATGAGAAAATAGCTCAAGAAAGTTTGTTGGCTATAATATTGACCCAGAGAAAACTCAATGATCTAAGGAAAGAAAATGGTCACAACAGGCAAACGTTGGCTGAATTAGAGTTTTAAATCCAACTTTTTCCAAGTGGCCCCTTTGTTTCTGCTGTTCTACATGAGGCCTAGAGCAGTGGCCCTAGGGAGTTTGGTTATTCTCTCTCTCATTAGGACCTCAAGAGAGTAGAAGGGGTGAGATGTGAATTCTCAGGGATCCAGGGTGGTGTGTAGGTTTGACTGAGGCTTAAAGCAGGCAAATCCCAAATATTTACACACTCAGAAGGAATCTGATTTGTTTTCTGTCTTTAAATTAATTCTGATGGATCCCTTTTTGGTTTAACTTGTTACTTAATTGAAGTTGCATTTACTCTTTTGAAATTTTATACAATTATAAACTCTAAGATACTGTTTCCAGAATATAGATGGCTATACTATAATTTTTACAATATATAATTTTTATTTCCTTAAACCCTCTAGAATTAGATCATATAATTATTATTTTTGATTTACTTAATTGATATATTATTACTTAAATTATAACTGAAGTTGGACCTGATCAGGTGGACTTTTAAAAAATTAAGACCATTTCTATATGCTATGGAATATAACCCATCTATAAAAGTAACCTAATGTTTACCTCAATAAATATTGACTGGCCTTAAAATACTATAGGTAAAAAAAAAAACAAAATAAAAACCCCAAACCAACACAACCACATCCCCAGCTAAACTTACTATTATTCTTGTTAGTTCAGGCCTAATTCCACAGATTAATGTTGGGAAGTTAACATTGGCAACCGTTTGTTTCTTAGTTATTCTTTGTGACTTTTGCTTTGTTGCTTATAATATCATTTACTGTTTAAACATTTCTAAATTTTATTCAGTCAAAATTAAGTGTGCTTGTATGACTCTTGAGTTTCGTTTTTCTCCTGGAAACTATCTCCTCAATCTAATTTTAATTTTCTTTTCGTCTCTGTTATTTTTATGGTTACAAATTTTTATATTAAAGTTTGATCCCACTCTGCTTTGCCTAAGGAAGGAGTTAACGAGACTGCACATTATTTCCCCTCACCCCAAATTCCTATTCAGTTTTCCCATAGGGTTTATGAGGAAATTTACGCTTTCTAATTATTTAAAATATCACCTTTTTCAGGTAATAAATTCCCATTTATTTTTAAGTCTGTTACCACTGGGTTTGTTTTTGTTTTTGATTTGATTTTTTTTTACTTGAAGTGTAGTTGGTTTACAAGACTGTTTTAGTTTTTGGTGTACAGCAAAGTGATTCAGTTATACACATGTATTATTTTTCATATTCTTTTACATTATAGTTTATTACAAGATATTGAATATAGTTCCCTGTGCTATACAGTAGGGCCTTGTTGTTCATGTACTTTATATATAGCAGTGTTATATCTATTAATCCTAAATTCTTAAGTTATCCCTCCCTCTACTCCTTACCCCTTTGGTATCCATAAGTTCATTTTCTATGTCTGTGAGTCTATTTCTGCTTTGTAAATAGTTCTTTTGTATCATATTTTAGATTTCACATATAAGTATTTGTTTTTCTCTGACTTCACTTAGTATGATAATCTCTAGGTCCATCCATGTTGCTGCAAATGGCATTATTTCATTCTTTTTTATGGCTGAATAGTATTCCGTGGTATATATGTACCACATCTTTTTTATCCATTCATCTGTTGATGGACATTTGGGTTGCTTCCATGTCTTAGCTATTGGAAATAGTGCTACTGTGAACATTGGGGTGCAGGTATCTTTTTGAATTAGAGTTTTTATCTTTTCCAGATATATACCCAGGAGTGGGATTGCTGGATCATATGGTAACTCTGTTTTTAGTTTTTTAAGGAACCTCTGTACTGTTCTCCATGGTGGCTGCGCCAACTTACATTCCCACCAACAGTGTAGGAGGGTCTCCTTTTCTCCACACCCTCTCCAGCATGTTTTATTATTTGTAGACTTCTTGATGATGAGCATTCTGACTGGTGTGAGATCATACCTCATTGTAGTTTTGATTTGCATTTCTCTGGTAATTAGCGATGTTGAACATCTTTTCATGTGCCTGTTATCACCACTGTGTCAGTGCTCGTGACAACAGCAAGAGGAGTAGCAGTGTGGAAGACGGGCAAGGATACTACTCTTGCCTAAACAACGTGCTCCTTGATAAACAACCTGGTTCCATGCATAATTCTCCCTGGGCTGGTGGGCTCCATTTCTGCATACTTGGTCCATCTCCCTATCTCAGAGGTGCACAATGACAAAAAATTATCCGAATGGCTGCACCGGGCGTCCAGTGACAGTCACCAGGCTAGATGCAGTGACTGGAGAGCTCTAGCCTGACCCTTGGTAAGCAGGACTCAAGCTTAGATTGATTAAGGCACTGTGTCATTGCTGCCTTAACAGTGGGAGCCTCAGAGATGACCTGCGAAATACAGTCTGAACCTGAGAGTCATACGGGGTACAGTCACTTAACAGCAGTTCTCACCTTAGAGATGAGAATATCTTAGGATTGGTAGAGTTGGCAACACCCAAAGAAGACAACAAAGTGTACACGAGCATTTGTATAATTGTAGCACTTATATATGCTAGAGAAACCTGACAGCAGTTGTCCCAGGCAGGCTTCAGTGTATCACAGAGCAAGTTAGTGGGCCAAGACCAGTTCGTTAAAGCTAACCAAGTATCCTAGGTTGTGGCTGGGTTGTGCTGTTCATTATGCCAGCTGTTTTAAATGCCTCCTGTTCATCCTACTGGTGAGGAAGGGGTTCCATCCTAGGTTAAGGGGATGGCCATACACATGACACGTGACGCTAAGCTGAGATTAAAGCAGTTTATTAGTCACATAAAGTCACAGCATGCAGTAGGAAGATGCTGCACACCATGCCAGACCAGCCAGGTTTACACTTGGGAAGGGTGAACAAGCAAGGGCTGTGTGGTATCAAGAAGGTAGGATGACCCCTCGTTCCAGTGGTTGATGTGTTTGGCTTGTTTGAATAGTTCTGTGGCCTACCTAACTGAAGGCAGGTGTTTGGAGATAAGCAAGAACTGTGCCTGGTTCCCTTGGACTGTAGACTTATACATGGTATCAGAGTCCAGGGGGAGAATTGGCAGTTAGAGCATTCAAAAACCTTTTGATTTCACCAGATGTCTTTAGCACATAATTTTGGGTTCTGTTTTTAGGCCTTACACCATATATGGATTCTCTCAGTTTTTGCTGAAAGTATTTTGAAATTCTGTTGTTAGGTATATTAACATTTAGTCCTATTGCCTCTTCTTGGAGCATAATCCCTTTATCATAATATTTACAAATCATATAGTTGATAGGGGACTCATATGCAGAATACATAAAGAACTCTTACAACTCAACAAGAAAGACAAATAACCAAATTGAAAAATGAACACAGGGTTTGAACAAACATTACTCCAAAAAGTGGCCATTGAGCACATGAAAAGATGCTCAACATCATTATTCATTAGGCAAACACAAATCAAAACCACAATTAGATATCAATTAACACTATAGGATGACTATAATAAAAAAACATATAATAACAAGTTGTAGAGAATGGGCAGAAGTTGGAAACTTCACACACTGTTGGTGAGGATTTAAAGTAGTGCAGCTGCTTTGGAAAAGAGTTTGGCAGTTACTCAAAAGGTTAAGCGTAGATTTATCATATGACCCATCAAGTCCACTCCTAGGTATATACTCAAGAGAATTGGAAACATGTCTATAGCAAAACTTGTACATGATTGTTAATAGCAGCCTTGTCCATATTATCCAAAAAATGGAGACAACTCAAAATTTGTCTATCAGGACTTCCCTGGTGGCGCAGTGGTTGGGAACCCACCTGCCAATGCGGGGGGCACGGGTTTGAGCCCCAGTCCCGGAGGATCCCACATGCCGCGGAGCAACTAAGCCCGTGTGCCACAACTACTGAGACTGTGCTCTGAGAAGCCTACGCACCGCAACGAAGAGTGGCACCCACTGCCCACAACTAGAGAAAGCCCGCATGCAGCAGTGAAGACCCAACACAGCCAATAAATAAGTCAGTAAATAATTTTAAAAAAATCTGTCTATCAACTGGCGAACAGTTAAATAAAATGTGGTATATACATCCATACAGGAAAACATTATTTGCCAATAAGAACTAATGAAATACTGATGCATGCTACAACGTTCATGCACCTTGAAAATATTACACTAAGTGTAACACATGAGTCACAAAAGACCACATTTTTTATGATTTCGTTTATATGAAAAGTCTATATTTGGCAAATCTGTATAGTTGGAAAGTAGATTAGTGGTTGCTTAGGTTTGTAGGGGTTGAGAATAAATGGGAAGGATAAAGGATATGGGGTTTCTTTTCAGAGTGATCAGTATGTTCCAAAACTGACTGTAGTGGTTATTGTACCATTCTGTGAATATAAGAAAAAAGTTGAATTGCAAACTTTATATGGGTAGTGGAATATGAGTTATGGTTCTATAGAGCTGTTTTATTGTTTTTTAAAAGGCATGATACAAAGAAAACAGACTAGAGGATTTCATTGGTGAATTTAAGAAATAATTTCTATACAATTTATACAAGATAGAAAAGAAGGGAGTACTTCCCAATTCATTTTATTTTTTTTGTGGTACGCGAGCCTCTCACTGTTGTGGCCTCTCCCGTTGCGGAGCACAGGCTCCGGACGTGTAGGCTCAGCGGCCATGGCTCATGGGCCCAGCCGCTCTGCATCATGTGGGATCCTCCCGGACTGGGGCACGAACCCGTGTCCCCTGCATCGGCAGGCGGACTCTCAACCACTGCGCCACCAGGAAAGCCCCTTCCCAATTCATTTTATGTGGCCAGCATAATGTTGAGATCAAAACCTGGCAAAGACCTTAAAGGAAATTTGCAGGCTGATCTTTCTAGTGAACATAGATGCTAAAATACAAATAAATCAACAACAACAATAAAAAACAAATGCAACAATATGTAAAAGACATATCAAAACTAAGTTGGATTTATTTTAGATATACAAGGCAGGTTTAACCATCAAAAATTAGTGTACTTTACATATTTGTAGGATAAAAAAAGAGGTTCATATGCTTTTATTAATGCAGAATAAGCGCTTGATAAAATTGAACAGTGAAACATGATTTTTTTTAAAAACTCCTCTTAAGCACCCCTGGGGAAAAACTAACTTTCTCAATCAGATACAACATACCCACAAATTTCTACAGCCTATATTATATGCACTAGTGAAATTTCAAAAACTTGCCCCTCCAGAGCTGGAAGGGTACAAAGATGCTCAGTCTTACTCTTCTTGTCACCCATTTTTCTAGAAGTCCTAATTTTTACCACAAAGCCAGAAAATGAAATAAATATATAGGAATAGAAAATAAAATGGAAAAAAAGCTTTCATTGTAGTATGTGGACAACGTATATATGTAGAAAACCGAAAACAATCTGCATGAGATAAAATTAGTCTGTTAATTAACCAAGATTGCAAGACAAAGGGTCAATATATAAAATCCTATTGCATTTCCAAAATAAGATCAATTAATAGAAAATATTTTTAAATGACAGTGTTTAAATTAGCATCAGAAATAGGCAGTACTTGGGAATGAACATGAAAATATGTGCAAGAACTTTACAGTGGAAATCTATAAAACATTATAGCGATGAACCAAAGCCTAAATAGATGGCAGGATATACCATACTCATAGCTGGAAGGCTTGTAAGGTAAAGATGTGATTTGTCTCCTAATTTCTCTACATAATTAATACAATCCATATCAAAATTCTAGCAGGTTATTTTTGTGGAAATTAACGAAACTTTTCTAAAGTGGTTGTGGAAGTGTAAAGCAAGACTTTTAGGACCATGACTAGGTGAATTTTCTTTTCATAGTTTCTTTTCTTATTTTGGGATCCCCTTTTTCTTATGGCAGTACTCTACTTCCACAACCCCAATGCTCTTAGAGTTTTCCACATCAAAACGTCTACATTTCATTTGGTGAATTTTATTCCCCTGGTGAAGCCATGGCAAACACTGGAGCCAGCAGCATTTAGAGAAGGAAAATAAGAGTAGTTGTTTTGACACCCTTTGGCAGACTACATAAAGCAAACAGTCCTCAGTCCCCTTCTGATGGTGATTCCAAGATTCTGTTATGAAAACTCACCTTTGAAGCTGATTTCTGTCGTTGGGTGGCATGGACTTACCAACTCGTCAGTTATCCTAATTTTCACAATCATACTGACCCCTTTTAGTTCTCAGTCAATTCCTTTAATCCTTCAGTTCTCTTGTTTACTAAGTCCTTGCAGTCTTCTGAGGTCACTAGCACAGGTATTATTTTATTAGTATTTATTTTGGGCATTTCAATATGTTTTTCAAAAGGAGTAGAGAAAAACCTGAGTATTCAGTCACCCATCTTGACCTAAATGCTTCATTATGCAGATATTTTCTACCAGTCTTTAATTACTATTCAAATTAATTTAAAAGTAATAAGCAAATTCCTGACACCCAACTGTTGACTGAAAGTCAATAGAAGAACAAAAGAAAGAGCAAAACAACTTCCGTCCTTCAAAAACTTTAGTAATGTTTTCTGATTATTGAGAATTTTTATAAGCTTCACACTGAATTTTTTGTTTAATGGAATTAAGCATTTCATACTTCACAAAAAGATTATAAAATAAAGCCCTCAGCAAAATACCTCTAATTCGTATACCTATTGACTTAAGCTCTGGAATTTATTATTAAAACAGCCAAATATAAGCAAGCATACCCTGAACATTATGAAGTACGTTTATACATTTTTATGAATTGGTTACTTTATTAGCTGGTTGCAGGGCCTCCATAAAATTGAATGCCTGAAGGATTTTAATAGCAAATCATTGACTTTCCATTCATTTATTACTGCTACCCCTCATTTATATTTTCTTGGCACAAAATTATCTTAACCATAACAGCATATATAACAGCATATATAACAGCATATAATTTTGACATAAGTGGAAATTGACATTATTTACAAAGGGGAGCATTAGCCTGTTATAATCGAAATATTGGACTGCCTTACTATAGGTTAAATACAAACTATTGTATGTGCTCATTCAAGCACCTTTTAATATTCTTGGTTTCCCACCTCCATGTCACGACCTCAGTTCAGTTTCAGTTATTTCCTTTCTAGATTCTTAGAAGACCTCCCCTCTGTTCGACCTATATCCATCTTGCTCTTGTCCAATTATTTCCCACTTAAGAGCCAGAAAGACTTTAATAATATGCCAAACAAAGCATGCCATTTTCTTGCTTAAAAGTTTTCAACATATGCTCATTTCTCTTAGGAAAAAAGACAAAATTCCCTCACAGAAAAATTGAGAAACTGCAGAATCAGATCCCTTCCAAGCCTTCCACCCTCCTCACCCTCCATGTTTCACTCAATGTAGTTTTCTTTTTTTCTTTTTCTTTTTTAAAATTTTTGACTGCGTTGGGCCTTCATTGCTGTGTGTGGGCCCCCTCTAGTTGCAGCGAGTGGGGGCCTCTCCCCACTGCAGTGTGCAGGCTTCTCATTGCGGTGGCTTCTCTTGTTGCAGAGCACAGGCTCTAGGTGCACAGGCTTCAGTAGTTGCGGCACACGGGCTCAGTAGTTGTGGCTTGCAGGCTCAGTAGTTGTGGCACAAGGGCCTAGTTGCCCCACAGCATGTGAGATCTTCCTGGACCAGGGCTTGAACCTGTGTCTCTTGCATTGGCAGGCAGATTCTTAACCACTGCACCACCAGGGAAGCCCCTTTTTTTTCTTTTTTTAATTTTATTTTGGAGTATAATTAATTAACAATGTGTGTTAGTTTAGTTTCCTTTTTCATAGCTCCTTCATTCAGATAAGATTCTAACTATTTCAGAGTGTTTGCATATGCTGTTACCTCTGCTTGGAAAATACTTGGGCTTTTATTTTATAACCGGATTAGTCTCATATTTATCTTTTTACTCAAGAAACTGCTATTTACTACTTACAGAATATCAGGAGCTATGATAATATTGCTGATACAGTTGTGAGCACATAAGACACAGTCATTGGCCCCAAGAATATTAGAATAAAATAGGAAAACAGACCTGGAGCAAGTTCTTGCACAAATAACCTGACAGTTATGAAAGTGCTCCAAAAGAAAAGCATGGGACAGTATGAGCACATAAAATAAGAGTGTAATAAGGATATTTCACCTAATCATAGACGTCAGAGAAAGTTCCCATGAAGAAATGATGATGAACTGAGCTGTGGATGAATAACAGTTAAAGAGGCAAAGTGGAGGGAACAGCCGCAGAAAGGCACTCATGTGGGAAAGATCAAGCAAAAGTGAAGAAATGCATTTCACTTTGTGATTGCTAGTGTGCGGCATTTGCATTTGCCACAAAATGCAAATGTTGAATCTGTACCCCACCAATGTGATGATATTTGGAGATGGGACTTTTAGGAGGTAATTAAGCTTAAATGAGATCATAAGGGTGAGGAGGTTCTAATCAGATTGATTGGGGGACTTATAAGAAGAAGAGGAAGGCCAAGAGAGGACATAGCAAGAAGGTGGCCATCTACAAGCCAGGAAGAGAGCACTCCTCAGAAACCAAATCTGCCAACACTTGCTGTTGGGCTTCCAAACTTCCAGAACTGTGAGAAATAAATACCTATAAATAATACTAATGGAATTTCGTTATGGCAGCCCAGGTAGACTAAGTGACTGATCAAAGGCCTCCTTGACACCCCAGATCTCAAAAATCTGCCCCTGTAAATCAGTTTCATTGCAACCTGCCCTTCTCTTGATCTCCTTTTTTATTTCTGTTTAGTTTGTGTGTTGTGTTTCTTCCTTCCATTGACAAACTTCTGCCCTGTGGCTTGAGAAAATGCTGCTCCAAGTTCCAAGTTTACTTTATGGAGATTACCTTCTAGAGCAGAAGTTAATCTCCCCTTTGAACCCCCAATATTCATATAAAAATTCCAGAGAAGGGCACTGATTGGTCCTGCTGGGTCATGTGCCTGGCATTATTGTGGAGTATGTCTAGGCACTGGGCTCACTCTGTAGCCAGAGTTAAGAGTCTTTTCTAGAAGAAGGAGCAGGTGAGAAAACCATACTGGGCAATCAGAAGCAATCACCATGACAGCCCAGCACTATGCTCAGGTTTTAACCCCCTCCACCACTTTTTGACTCTGTACTTTACTCATTTCTTTGAGAGTATTTCACTTTGAACAGTGGCTTAGTCTTTAAATATTTAGAAAATCATGACACTTAAAGAAACTCTCAGAATCCATTTACAATGTGACTAGTGTAAATATTTTTTTACTTGATTTCAAGTATGTTACAGTGGAATATCTGAAATCATATTGTATATTCGAATTCAGAAGCATTGTATAACTGCAAGAAAAACAGAAAATTAGAAGCTAACTTTTCCAGCTTTTATAAGCACCAAACCTTTTTCTGCACTCACTCGTATGACAAGAATTGGTTATACTCACTTTTCCATTTGTATTGAAAATGATGATTTTACCCATGAAATCTCTCAACACCTAGTAAATTCCTCCCTAGAGAAAATAGTTTATCAAATACGGAAATATTTCACCATCCATAACAAATTGTAATATGGATAAAAATACAAATGAAGAAAATAAACAGTTTATAGTAAAATAGATAAATTTAGATAGGTTGTAATGTTAACTGTTAATTTAACAGCTGCCAATATATGTTGCTTATCATAAATTCTAGAATAGAGAGTGGTGTTTTGCTTTATGCTTCAGGATCCCTAGGAATCGTTCAAGTGTACAAAGAAAATAAATTCCAAATTACTTATAGAAATCTAAATTTATCTAAAACTTATACTAAAACTATACATAGGAACAATTTTATTTAATGAGAGCGAGTTGTTAACAATATGTAAAATTGAGTGCTTCCTTTATGCTTGGCATTGTTATAGGTACTTGGGATACATCAGTGAATAAAACAAAGTTGCTTGCACTCACAGAGCTGAAGTTCTAAAAGATTCTAATAATGATTTATAGTATAGGTGAAAACTTCAAAGATATCTCACAATAAATGAGGGATCTGGGATTGTGTGCCTATCAGACAGGCCTCTATAAATTGGCTCTTACCTTTGTGAAATCAACTCATTTCACAGTCTAGCCTTCAACCACATAGGTACAGAAACCTGATGTTGCACATACCAAATGGTGCCATATCTGTCTCTCACAGGTGAAATCAAATTAAACTCAACAACACCAGTGTCTGTAACAAGAACACTGATTTACTGGCTTACATTAAAAACTTTAAAGGCTGCTTTTTAGGGACTAAGCTCCTGTATGCATTCTTTCTCTGGACAAAATCTAGAAAAGCCAAGCTATAATCAGAAGATTGCTTGTAGAGCATAAAATTACAACATGGGAATTGAAGAGATGTTTCAGACATTTGCAATATCAGATTTTAAAAAATCTGCTAATATTAGCCTTCTATGAAGTGCCTAGCTCCAATTTTTGTGCAAATTATTTTGAATTCTCTAATACACGTAGGGTGGGAGGGAGGCGCAAGAGGAGGGGATATGGGGATATATGTATACGTATAGCTGATTCACTTTGTTATACAGCAGAAACTAACATACCATTGTGAAGCAATTATATTCCAATAAAGATGTTAATAAAAAGAATAAAATGTACACATAGATAAACACAAACATGCTTACTTCTAGTGACCAATTCTGTGAAGAGCTCTCCCTTTGTCTAGTTAGGAACATGATTCCTCAGTCTCTCCACTGTCCCTCCCTCAGATCTGCTCCCTGGGAAAAGAAAAGGAAAAGGGTGCAGAAAATGTGCTTGTCTCTGCTTTAAATAGTTGTACGATCTTCATTACCTTGCAGTAGACCTGCCTTAGCAAATGTAACACAGGATTTCAATCTGGAACTCCCTCTTGTTTCTCTGAATCTTCAGTTAATATCTAATATCCTCTAATTTCTAACTGATTTGTTTTTTAATGTTATTTTCCCAATCTGTAACACTTTCTGTATTTCTAGGCTTAGTCTCTGAAAGTGGATTTTGTACACTCCTAATAATAGTCCTCACTTTTTCTGCACCTACCACAAGTTTATTATTTTACCAAACTTTCACCAGTCTTTTCACTGTCAACTGTACTTTAAAATTGTCCTTCTTACATGTTTCTGCTGCATCCTCTCTGGATGAATTTATTGTCTTTACTAATTTCCCCAGTTATTGTGTCCTATGACTTTGTGAGGAGTTGAAGTAAGTCTGGTTTATATACAGAGCACAATAAATGCTCCCCACAGAAGACAATGGCATTTGTGCAAAGGGTGGTACTTTCAATAAAGTACAGCTGGAAAAAGCATTTGTGATACCGGATTCCATATGGGTTATTCATATTCAGCAAAATCAATGGTGCACTTGTCCTTAATGGATCACTCTGAAACTGGCTTCTAATTCACAGTACAACCCAGGCTTCTCAAATTAACATTTGGAGATCTGCTATACATCATTGCCCAAAGTCTTCATATCGTGACCTGGAAGATAAACCTGAACTGACCTTTGCTTATCGGTATGTCATGGACTTACCCAGGACATGCTGCTTTACTAGTGAAATCATTGTTGCTGCTAGAATATTTATTTTATTTTATTCATTCAGTTAGATGGTTAGTTAGCTACTTAGGTAGACATAGAAGTGCATCAAGATCCCTCTTCAAGCAAGGACTCGTTGTCTAGCCACAAGGACTTTGGAGAGCCTTCTAGCTTTAACTCTGTCAGGTCCACCTCAGCTTTTGAACTGAAGACACGCTTTCTACAGGAAGGCCCCAGCCAATGACTGAGCAAGACTGTGACGTCAGGACATAGTCATTTCTGTTCAGAGTGGTACTTTTCCAGTTCATTTCACGTTTTGCAGACTCTTTGAGCTACACCATGGTTTGATGACTACCCCGTCCCAATCCTGCTCCTCCCACTTTCCTTTCTCAGATATGTCTTCCCAATATAACTGTTGTACATCTAACAACATTTTGGTATCTGACTCTTAGAGGACTTGATGCCAGAACTGGAGTTTTAGAACTGGATCGCTTCCTGCCCAGCTGGAAATGATAACCATATGTCAGGAGGACTGTGGGGCATGGATAGTCCCCAGCTCAAGCTGGTAGCTGGTTACTAAAATTTCAGCACGTCACTGGTGCAAATACAGAGACAATAATGCATACAAGGCCAGTTGAATCTGTTGATTGAAATTAAATTTCATTGATACCCTAACTGAAAGATGTTGAAAGTTTAAAAGCTTTTAACAAATAATTGAAAACTAAGTGTGAGAGCCAGAGGGCTTTATCTCCTGCAGGGGGAGAGAAGAGAAAATAAACTAAGGATTTAATAGAGTTTTTAAGTTTCAGTGACATTTTAATATTCAGCTGAGCAGGTCTGTTGTGCCAAGGTCATGACCCTGGTTGGGAGAACCTGGGACCCTGATGCATGGAATCTTGGTGAACCTCAGAGTCTGCATACGTGGCCAGTTCTCCCTTTTAAGAGCTTGCGATCTCCCTGTGAGGGAAGACACTGCAGAAACCTCTCCCAACCAAAGCAACAGGGGTTAACTTGAGGACCTAGCCTTACCTCCTCTCCTGTCTTCAAGCCACTAACAAGGGATAAGTAACAGCATATCTTAGGAATAGGCCACATATCTTAAGGGAGAAAAAGGGCTATATGTCAAAAGAGCTATAATGATTAGCTGCCAGGTATTGTTAGGAACTAGGAGAGTACAAGTAGGACTCAATTTCGAGGGTGCTTGATCAAGACGGTCATATAAGACTGGATAAGAGTGCCTTTATTGCCTTGGGACCTCTTTTGAGATACAGGATTTAACACCACAGGAAGAACTCTAAAATTTACTGCTGAGATGGTACTAGAAACCTCCAGAAAGTGATGGCTTTGCTGCACCAAGTTGAAATGCCAGAAATGCTTTGGCAGACAGTTGATAAATGAATTAAAAAGCTCAGGGCAGTGGGCATGAATGAATATTCTGGGTAAAGCATGCCGATCTACCAAAAGATTACATTTCTGGGAAGACCTGAAAGACACCACTGTGAAAGGGATCATATTTTATCCACATTCATATCATCCTTCTAAGTGTCCCCTCACAAAGGCAAGGGCACTCAAATTCTGGATAAGGGCTCCCCAGATGTGTATGGATAAGTGGACTCATGTGGCACATGGGGAGGACAGTGGCAGATTTGGAGATGTGCCACTCAGCTCTTCTTCAAGAAAGGACTCATTGACCAGTCGCAAGGACTGTGGTTGTGCCATCAGCCTCAGGTACTAACTCCTTCAGGCCAGCCTCCACTTTTGAGCTAAGATCACGCTCTTCTGGTGGTGGCCCCAGTCACTGACTGCAAAACACTGTGGTACAGAGGCCCAGTCATTTCCATCCAAAGCAGGACTTCTCTGAGGGCTATTCCCTCCTCCGTATTGAGCTGTCAGAATTCATCATTTCTGCATTAGGGCCTGATGGCTCCCCATTCCCAATCCTGCTTCTACCTATTTCCTTTCACTAGTATAACTCGCCAACAAATCTGTTGTACTCCTAACTCTCCTAACTCAGCGTCTCCTTCTCAGAGGACCCGATGCACATAGTTTTTTGGGTTTTTTTACAAAGGAACCAAAATGTCAGAGAAGGAAAATCAAAATTTGGTGTCCTGAGTTTAGGTTGGTTCCACAGCCAAAACCTAGAAAAAGTTTCTACTGAGATATCAAAAATAATTACATTTGGAATTTTTACTTAAAACTTTTAAAACTTTTTGTATTCAGAGAAATTTCCACTTCTGGACTATGATGTAGTAACTAGTAGCAGACTAGCCCTTATGCACTAAACAACTAAAACCTTGAACCAAATATACTAAAAGAAAAAACTTTTCAATATTGTACAATAGGCAGAACAGGGATATTTAATAGAGGGGAAACAGATTTATTATGCCCATAATCACCCTGGTTTCTGCTTGGGAGCACTTCTGGACCATGGAGCATTAAGTGTGTACTGGTTTGAATAGAATCTCCCCAAAACGTATGTTCACCTAGAACCTCACAATGTCACCATTTTTGGAAATAGGTTCTTTGCAGATGTAGTTGGTTAAGATGAGATCATATTGGGTAAGAATGGGCACTGGAACCAACACATACATACAGTATGATTCAATTTGTATGAAGTTTTAGAACTGACAAAAATACAACAACAGTTTTCTTTGGATGATAAGGTTGTAGGGAGTACAGAGAGAAGGGGTGGAGATTTCTGGGAAGATAAATTAGGGGTACTTCTAGGGTGATACAGTTTTTTTAATATCTTGAGAGGCGTACGGGCTACACTTTTGTGTGTGTATTTGTTTAACTTCACCAAACTTTACTCCACTGTAACTTTCACTCTGTGTACATTGTATCTCACTTTTTTTTTTTTTTTTTTTGCGGTATGCGGGCCTCTCACTGTCGTGGCCTCTCCCATTGCGGAGCACAGGCTCCGGACGCGCAGGCTCAGCGGCCATGGCTCACGGGCCCAGCCGCTCCGCGGCATGTGGGATCTTCCCAGACCAGGGCACGAACCCGTGTCCCCTGCATCGGCAGGCGGACTCTCAACCACTGCACCACCAGGGAAGCCCTGTATCTCACTTTTTAAAGTTTATCGAAAAACATATATATATATATATATATACACCCACACACGCATATATATAGTGTATTATTCTGTGAATACCTGAAAAATGCCCTATGTAGTCATCATGTCTTTTTTTGTTTGTTTATATTTTATTTTATTTATTTACTTATTTATTTTTGGCTGTGTTGGGTCTTCGTTGCTGTGTGCGGGCTTTCTCTAGTTGCGCTGAGCGGGGGCCACTCTTTGTTGCAGTGTGTGGTCCTCTCATTGTCAGGGCTTCTCTTCTTGTGGAGCACAGGCTCCAGGCGTGTGGGCCTCAGTAGCTGTGGCACGCGGGCTCAGTAGTTGTGGCTTGTGGGCTCTAGAGCTCAGGCTCAGTAGCCGTGGAGCACAAGCCCAGTTGCTCCACGGCATGTGGGATCCTCCCTGGCCAGGGCTCGAACTCATGTCCCCTGCATCGGCAGGCAGACTCCCAACCACTGCGCCACCAGGGAAGCCCATGCCTTTTCTTAATCTATGAATTCTTCATGATGCCATAACCAAATTTATTTCAATGCAAATAGGTTTCTATATGTTCTATATATATATTATTCCTTTTAAATTCTACTTTTATTAATGCTTTAACAATATTTGTTAAACATTAAAATAGAGAGTTTGATATAAACATTATACCAAATACACTGCCTTCTATAAGCACCTAACTGATCAGCAAGTATTAGTTGAGGACCTTTGTAAACAGTCCTCTGCTAGGCACTGTGAACAGAGGAAGAAGTAAACAGAAAACACACTTTAAAAGAAATCAATTACTTGATCCATATGAGACAGATAATATTGCTGGTGGAAAATACCTACCATACACTGAGAAAATAAATGACAGTACAGTTTTAAATAGTGCAATACAGTTTTAAAGACAGCTGAAATTGTGACAAGCAACTTTTCAGGAAAGTAGGACTTGAATAGGTTCTGAAAGATCGGTAGCACTTCCTTTTATCCAACCAAATCTGTCTCTTAACAGCCTGACATGCCTAACTTTTGTGTCTGCATGTATGCCAAAAAATAAATAAATAAATCAGTGACCAGGAACTATTTACAGTACAATTTCTTCAAAGCTAACAAATTTCTGTAAAATTTATGATATTTTCAGTAACTTAAAGGCCTTCATACAAACACACAAAGTTCTTTTCACATACAAAGTTCATTTAGATAGCCAAAAAATGGTGTTTTGAGGTTTGATGATTTGCTGAAACTTTCCTGCACTTACACTTGGAGATATCTTAAAAATCTCCAGAATAGGGGACCTTCAAGATGGAGGAGGAATAAGCCATGGAGATCACCTTCCTCCCCACAAATACATCAGAAATACATCTACATGGGGAACAGCTCCTACAGAACACCTGTTGAATGCTGGCAGAAGACCTCAGACTTCCCCAAAGGCAAGAAACTCCCCACGTACCTGGGTAGAGCAAAAGAAAAAGCAGAGACAAAAGAATAGGGACGGGATCTGCACCTCTGGGAGGGAGCTGTGAAGGAGGAAAGGTTTCCACACACTAGGAAGCCCTTTCACTGGGGAAGACAGGGAATGGCGGGGGTGGGGGGGGACCTTCAGAGCCACGGAGGAGAGCGCAGCAGCAGGGGTGCAGAAGGCAAAGCGGAGAGATTCCTGCACAGAGGATCGGTGCCAACCAGCACTGATCCAGCGTGAGAGGCTTGTCTCCTCACCCAACGGGGGGCGGTTGGGTGCTGGGAGCTGAGGCTTGGGCTTCAGAGGTCGGATCCCAGGCAGAGGAGACTGGGGTTGGTTATGTGAACACAGCCTGAAGGGGACTGGTGCACCACAGCTAGCCAGGAGAGAGTCCAGAAAAAATCCTGGAACTGCCTAAGAGGCAAGAGACCATTGTTTTGGGGTGCACGAGGAGAGGGGATTAAGAGCACAGCCTAAATGAGCTCCAGAGACGGGCGCGAGCCGCGGCTAACAGCGCGGACCCCAGAGACAGGCATGAGACGCTAAGGCTGCTGCTGCTGCCCCCAAGAAGCCTGTGTGCAAGCACAGGTCACTATCCACACCTCCCCTCCCGGGAGCCTGTGCAGCCCACCACTGCCAGGGTCCCATGATCCAGGGACAACTTCCTGGGAGAACACACGGTGCACCTCAGGCTGTTACAACGTCACCCTGGTCTCTGCTGCCGCAGGCTCGCCCCTCATTCTGTACCCCTCCGTCCTCCCCAGCCCAAGTGAGCCAGAACCCCCTAAACAGCCACTCCTTTAATCCCCTCCTGTCTGGGTAGGGGACAGATGCCCTCAGGCAACTTACATGCAGAGGCAGGGCCAAATCCAAAGCTGAACCCCAGGAGCTGTGCGAACAAAGAAGAGAAAGGGAAATCTCTCCCAGCAGCGGATTAAATCTCCACAATCAACTAGATGTATCCTGCATCTGTGGAATATCTGAATAGACAATGAATCATCCCAAAATTGAGGCTGTGGACTTTGGGAGCACCTGTAGACTTGGGGTTTGCTTTCTGCATCTAATTTGTTTCTGGTTTTATGTTTATCTTAGTTTGGTATTTAGAGTTTATTATCATTGGTAGATTTGTTTATTGATTTGCTTGCTCTCTTTTTTTTTAATTTTAATATATTTAAATATATTTTCCTTTTTCTCTTTTTTGAGTGTGTATGTATATGCTTCTTTGTGTGATTTTGTCTGCATATCTTTGCTTTTACCATTTGTCCTAGGGTTCTTCTTTTTGTTTTTTAAGCATAGTTTTTAGAGCTTGTTATCATTGGTGAATTTGTTTTCTGGTTTAGTTGCTGTTTCTTTCTTTATTACTTTTTCTATTCTTAATAATATTAAGGTTTTTTTTTATTTTAATGACTTTATTTTATTTTTTCTTTCTTTCTTTCTTTCTTTTCCCACTTTTCTTCTGAGCCGTGTGGCTGACAGGGTCTTGGTGCTCCGGCTGGGTGTCAGGTCTGAGCTTCTGAGATGGGAGAGCCAAGTTCATGACATTGGTCCACCAGAGACCTCCTGGCCCCATGTAATATCATAAGGCAGAAGCTCTCCCAGAGATCTCATCTCAATGCTAAGACCCAGCTCTACTCAACTACCAGCAAGCTACAGTGCTGAACACCGCATGCCAAACAACTAGCAAGACAGGAACACAACCCCACCCATTAGCAGAGAGGCTGCCTAAAATCATAATAAGTTCACAAAAACCCCAAAACACACCACCGGACGTGGTCCTGCCCACCAGAAAGACAAGATCCAGCCTCATCCACCAGAATACAGGAACCAGTCCCCTCACCAGGAAGTCTACACACCCAATGAACCAACCTTACCCACTGGGGGCAGACACCAAAAACGGGAACTACGAACCTGCAGCCTACGAAAAGGAGACGCAAAACACAGTAAGTTAAGCAAAATGAGAAGACAGAGAAATACACAGCAGATGAAGGAGCAAGGTAAAAACCCACAAGACCAAATAAATGAAAAGGAAATAGTCTACCTGAAAAAGAATTCAGAGTAATGATAGTAAAGATGATCCAAAGTCTTGGAAATAGAACGGAGAAAATACAAGAAACGTTTAACGAGGACCTAGAAGGACTAAAGAGCAAACAAACGATGGACAACACAATAAATGAAATTAAAAATTCTCTAGAAGGAATCAGTAGCAGAATAATTGATGCAGAAAACAGGTAAGTGACCTGGAAGATAAAATAGTGGAAACAACTACCGCAGAGCAGAATAAAGAAAAAACAATGGAAAGAATTGACGACAGTCTCAGACACCTCTGAGACAACATTAAAAACACCAAAATTTGAATTACAGGGGTCCCAGAAGAAGAAGAGAAAAAAGGGACTGAGAAAATATTTGAAGAGATTGTAGTTGAAAACTTCCCTAATATGGGAAAGGAAATAGTCAATCAAGTCCAGGAAGTGCAGAGAGTCCCATATAGGATACACCCTAGGAGAAACACACTAAGACACATATTAATCAAACTATCAAAAATTAAATGCAAAGAAAAAATGTTAAAAGCAACAAGGGAAAAGCAACAAATAACATACAAGGGAATCCTCATAAGGTTAACAGCTGCTCTTTCATCAGAAACTCTGCAAGCCAGAAGGGAGTGGCAGGACATATGTAAAGTGATGAAAGGGAAAAACCTACAACCAAGAATACTCTACCCAGCAATGATCTCATTCACATTTGATGGAGAAATTAAAAACTTTGCAGACAAGCAAAAGCTAAGTGAATTTGGCACCACCAAAGCAGGTTTACAACAAATGCTAAAGGAACTTCTCTAGGCAGGAAACAAAAGAGGAGGAAAGACCTACAAAAACAAACAAACAGTTAAGAAAACTGGTAATGGGAACATACATATCAATAATTACCTTAAATGTAAATGGATTAAATTCTCCAACCAAAAGACAATGACTGGCTGAATGGATACAAAAACAAGACCTGTATGTATGACGTCTACAAGAGACCTACTTTGGACTTAGGGACACATACAGACTGAAAGTGTGGGGATGGAAAAAGATATTCCATGCAAATGGAAATCAAAAGAAAGCTGGAGTAGCAATTCTCATATCAGACAAAATAGACTTTAAACACTCCGAAACCTATTTTACAAGGCCACCATCAACCTGATACCAAAACCAGACAAAGATGTCACAAAAAAAGAAAACTACAGGCCAATATCACTAAAGAACATAGATGAAAAGATCCTCAACAAAATACTGGCAAACAGAATCTAACAGCACATTAAAAGGATCATACACCATGATCAAGTGGGGTTTATCCCAGGAATGCAAAAATTCTTCGATACAGGCAAATTAATCAATGTGATACACCATGTTAACGAATTGAAGGAGAAGAATCATATGACAATCTCAATAGATGCAGAAAACGCTTTTGACAAAATTCAACACCCATTTATGATAAAAACTCTCCAGAAAGTAGGCAAAGAGGGAGCGTACCTCAACATATTAAAGGCCCTATATGACAGACCCATAGACAACATTATTCTCAATAGTGAAAAACTGAAACAATTTCCTCTATGATCAGGAACAAGACAAGGTTACCCACTATCACCACTGTTATTCAACATAATTTTGGAAGTTTTAGCCACAGCAGTGAGAGATGAAAAAGAAATAAAAGGAATCCAAACCAGAAAAGAAGAAATAAAACTCTCACTGTTTGCAGATGACATGATACTATACATAGAGAACCCTAAAGATGCTACCAGAAAACTACTAGAGCTAATCAATGAATTTGGTAGAGTAGCAGGATACAAAATTAATGCACAGAAATCTGTTGCATTCCTATACACTACTGATGAAAAATCCGAAAGAGAAATTAAGGAAACATTCCCATTTACCATTGCAACAAACAGATTAAAATACCTAGGAATAAAGCTACCTAAGGAGACAAAGACCTGTATGCAGAAAACTTTAAGACACTGATGAAAAAATATAAAGAAGATACAAGAAGATGGAGAGATATACTACGTTCTTGGATTGGAAGAATCAACATTGTGAAAATGACTCTTCTACCCAAAGCAATCTACAGATTCAATGCAATACCTATCAGACTACCAATGGCATTTTTCACAGAACTAGAACAAAAAATTCCACAATTTATATGGAAACACAAAAGACCCTGAATAGCCAAAACAATCTTGAGAAAGATAAACAGAGCTGGAGGAATCAGGCTCTCAGACTTCAGAGTATACTACAAAGCTACAGTAACTAAGATAGTCTGGTACTGGCACAAAAACAGAAATATAGACCAATGGAACAAGATAGTAAGCCCAGAGATAAACCCATGCACATATGGTCATCTAAGCTATGACAAAGGAGGCAAGAACATACAATGTAGAAAAGACAGCCTCTTCAGTAAGTGATGCTGGGAAAACTGGGCAACTAAATGTAAAAGAATGAAATTAGAACACTGCCTAACACCATACACAAAAATAAACTCAAAATGGATTAAAAACCTAAATGTAAGGCCAGACACTATAAAACTCTTAGAGGAAAACATAGGCAGAATACTCTATGACATAAATCACAGCAAGATCCTTTTGGACCCACCTCCTAGAGAAATGGAAATAAAAACAAAAATAAACAAATGGGAGCTAATGAAACTTAAAAGCTTTTGCACAGCAAAGGAAACCATAAAAAAGACAACCTTCAGAATAGGAGACAATATTTGCAAATGAAGCAACCAACAAAGGATTAATCTCCAAAATATACAAGCAGCTCATGCAGCTCCATATCAAAAAAAAACAGACAACCCAATCCAAAAATGGGCAGAAGACCTAAATAGACATTTCTTCAAAGAAGATATACAGATTGCCAACAAACACATGAAAAGATTCTCAACATCACTAAACTTTAGAGAAATACAAATCAAAAGTACAATGAGGTATCACCTCACTCTGGTCAGAACGGCCACCATCAAAAAAATCTACAAATGATAAATGCTGGAGAGTGTGGAAAAAAGGGAGCCCTCTTGCACTGTTGGTAGGAATGTAAATTGATACAGCCACTATGGAGAACAGTATGGAGGTTCCTTAAAAATCTAAAAATAGAACTACCATATGACCCATCAATCCCACTACTGGGCATATACCCTGAGAAAACCATAATTCAAAAAGAGTCATGTACCACAGTGTTCATTGTATCTCTATTTACAATAGCCAGGACAAGGAAGCAACCTAAGTGTCCATCAACAGATGAATGGATACAGAAGACGTGGCACATATATACAATGGAATATTACTCAGCCATAAAAAGAAACAAAATTGAGTTATCTGTGGTGAGGTGGATGGACCTAGAGACTGTCATACAGAGTGAAGTAAGTCAGAAAGAGGAAAACAAATACCGTATGCTAACACATATATATGGAATCTAAAAAAAAAAAAAAAAAAGATTCTAAAGAGCCTGGGGCAGGACATGAATAAAGACGCAGACATAGAGAATGGACTTGAGGACATGGGGTGGGGGGGCAAGGGTAAGCAGGGGCGAACTGTGAGAGTGGCATGGACGTATATACACTACCAAATGTAAAGTATATAGTCAGTGGGAAGCACCCACATAGGACAGGGAGATCAGATCAGTGCTTTGTGATGACCTAGTTGGGTGGGATAGGGAGCAGGGAGGGAGACACAAGAGGAAGGAAATACGGGGATATTTGTATATGTATAGCTGATTCACTTTATTATACAGCAGAAAGTAACACACCATTGTAAAGCAATTATGCTCCAATAAAGATATTAAAGAAAAAGTCTCCAAAATATTACCCAGGAGAATAGGAATATGAGTACAGATTTTCCAAGAACACATATATTGGGAGTGAAGTTAAGTTAGAGCTAAAAGTAATGCCATTTCCTTGCAGTTAGTTGACCTGATTTACCATCCATTGGATAGAAGGCACACGCTGTTTCCTTCCTGCTGGCTGTCCCTCTGCTTCTGTGCTTCTCACAATCGGATTACCTCGTGATTTCCTCAGATATATCCTTTGCTCTCTACTCCATCCTGTGGACTGTTGTTTAATTGGTTTGTCTTTCCAATCAATTTTAGATGACATCTAGTGCTGTATTTCTAAAACTGCTTGCAGTAACACTTGACCTCAGTTCTATCCTTTGAACAATGAGTGGTCAGTAAAGACTGATGTAGTTAAAAAAAAAAAAGAAACTTTTAAAGTAATTTAAAAACAATCAGTGATTTTTTTTAAAAGGCAGTGAGAATAATTTTACTGAGTCATTAACTATAGATAGATTGAGAATGAGTTTTTTAAACTTCCTCATTTTTCAAACGTCCTATAATATTCTTATAATTTTGCACTTATTTTTTATCAGTTTTTCCTTAGCAAGTTGAATTGTCTCTAATGTGCTAATATACAGTTTAGAATTTAATACTTAAATTTAACATTCCAATACAAAGGAAGAAAAATGATAGAGCATCTTCTTTATGGGATATTTCTTTATTTTTATACAATTTTTAAAGGTTATTTTCCATTTACAGTTATTATAAAATATTGGCTATCTTCCCTGTGTTGTACAACACATCCTTGAGCCTGTCTTACACCAAGTAGTTTGTACCTCCCAGTCCCCAATTCTTCTGTTGCCCCACCACCACCACTGGTAACCACTAGTTTGTTCTCTGTATCTGTAACTCTGCTTCATGTTTGCTATATTCACTAGTTTGCTGTATTTTTTTTAGATTCCACATGTAAGTGATATCACAGAGTATTTTTCTTTCTCTGTCTGACTTATTCCACTTATTGTAATGCCCTCCAAGTCCATCTATGTTGCTGCACATAGCAATGTTTCATCTTTTTATGGCTGAGTAGTATTCCATTGTATGTATGTGTATACACACACACACCATCTTCTTTATCCATTCATCTGTTGTTGGACACTTAAGTTGTTTCCGTATCTTGGCAATTGTAAATAATTCTGCTATGAACATTGGGGGGCATATATCTTTTCAAATTAGTGTTTTTGTTTTTTTCAGATATATACCCAGGAGTGGAATTGATGGGTCATATGGTAGTTCTGTTTTTAGTTTTTTGAAAAACCTCCATACATTTTCCACAGTGGCTGCACCAATTTACATTTCCATCAACAGTGCACAAGGGTTCCCTTTTCTCCACATCCTTGCCAACATTTGTTATTTGTGTGTTTTTTTGTTGTTGTTGATAGGCATTCTGACAGGTGTGAGGTAATACCTCATTATGGTTTTGATTTACATGTCTCTGATGACTGACTATGTTGAGCATCTTTTCATGTGTCTGCATATGAAATTTTTTCTTTGGAAAATGTCTGCTCAGTTCTTCTGCCCATTTTTAAATCAGGTTGTTTGTTTGTTTGTTTTGATGTTGAGTTGTATGAGTTGTTTGTATATGTTGGATATTAATCCCTTGTTAGTCATATCATTTGAAAATATTTTCTCCCATTTGGTAGGTTGTCTTTTCATTTTGTTGGTGGTTTCCTTTGTTGTGCAAAACCTTTTTAAGTTTAAGTAAGTCCCATTTGTTTATTTTTGCTTTATTTTCTTTACCTTAGGCGGTGGATCCAAAAAATATTGCTGCAATTAATGTCAAAGAGTGTTCTGCTTATGTTTTCCTCAAGGTGTTTTATAGTATCTAGTCTTTCATTTGGGACTTTAACCTATTTTGAGTTTATTTTTGTATATGGTGTCAGAGAATGTTCTAATTTCATTATTTTACATGTAGCTGTCCAGTTTCCTCAGCACCACATATTGAAGTGATTGTCTTTTCTCCATGGAATATTCTTGCTTCCTTTGTCGTAGGTTAATTGATCACAGTGCATGGTTTTATTTCTGGGCTGTATTCTGTTCTGTTGATCTATGTGTCTGTTTTTGTGCCAGCACCATACTGTTTTGATTACTGTAGCTTTGTAGTATAATCTGAAGTCAGTGAATATGATTCCCCCAGCTCTATTCTTCTTTCTCAAGATTGTTTTGGCTATTTGGGGTCTTTTGTGTTTCCATAAAAAGTTTAAGATTTTTTTGTTGTAGTTCTGTGGAAAATGCCATTGGTATTTTGGTAGGGATTGCATTGAATCTGTAGATTGCCTTGGGTAGTGTGGTCATTTTAACAATATTGATTCTTCCAATCCAAGAACATGGTATTTCTTTCCATGTGTATGTGTCATCTTCAATTTCTTTCATCAGTTTCATATAGTTTTCAGAGTACAGGTCTTTTTCTTCCCTATGTAGGTTTATTCCTATGTTTTTTATTCTTTTTGATACAGTGGTAAATGGGATTATTTCCTTAATTTCTCTTTCTGATAGTTCTTTTTTAGTGTATAGTTTAGAATTTAATAGTTAAAATTAACATTCAATCATACATAGGAAGAAAAATGATAGAGCAATCTTTTGAGTGCTAGCTGGATAAATGGCAGTTTTATCATTTATTGGTTACATTGTTTTAAAGAAAGAGAAACCTCAGTGACTTAGAAGGTAGAATTTCAGAAATGATGAGAAAGTTTTGAAGACATCAGAAATGTATGAGATGAAGATTGAAAAAAGTTGATATAAAGGAAAGAAGGATGGGAGTAAAAACTTACATGATTTAGTCTTGATTCTCTTAAAAATTGGGAAGGAAGAAGGTTTATCGTCATTTTTGCATATATTTATCAATTTTACCTATCAGTTCTAGAATACTCCAATGTAATCTCATTTTATATCTTCAAACTATCCTTGTGTCAGACTCAATCCTCCTTTTAATTTTCTTTTGTTCTCTATTCTTCCTAATAGTGCTCTCACATTTTGTCTTTTAACCACATATTTTACATTCTCATCTCCATTTATTCTAGTCATTATGGATTTTCCTCTAAGGCTTAATTTAGTTTCCCTCATCAGCACACGCAAAAGCAGTCCACTACATTACAAAGAATTACTGAAATATGTGGATATGTAAATCTTTCTTAACTTTCAACTGTGGATATTCTGTTTTTCTCTTAGCTTGTATTGTTGAACGTCATATAATACTCTGTAAGATCTAAATTCTTTTGTCATTATGCATTTGTTTATTGATATGATTCCTTGGCTATATTATTCATAAGTGCAAATAATCAAGGGATAGACTCTTTCCCTGTTATGTAGACAGTAACTCTCTGGTACTCACTAGGATTTTTAATTATGAGGATGGTACATACGTACTCTAATTTAACTCTCTCAGTGATACTTACATTCCAACATCATTTAGGACCGTGTAATGACTGAAATGGGAATGGACAGTAAACAGGACATTTCCAAACTCACTCCTGAATAATTCATTTCAAAATTCATTGCTTTGGTAATATGCCATTTATTTAAAAGGTGCGATAGAAACTAAAAAAAGTGGAATACATTTTTTTAAACAGGGTTTAGAGAGACCTTTGAAAGTATCTTGAAATTCCATCTCTTCTTTGTTTTCCTAGAGCTGTTTGGCAGTGGGAGATTTAATATAGATTTCAAAACTGTTTATAAAAATTCTGAGGCCTACTCATGAAAAAATGCATAAAGATAAAAGTAATTATCTCCTAGTGAGCATTGAAAATGAAAGTGAGGAACTATTTTGTAATTTAACAGTTGAACTTTCAGGAAATTGAGATTATTCACATATCATTTATGATTAATTTCTTATTTTAAGTAGATGGTTGTATGACTACTTCATTTAAAACTTTAAAACACACAAAAACCTTGAGTTTAGCTGTCCAAAGAGACTTATCAATTTCCTGAGCATGTAGTTTTTAGAATTATCACATTTAAATTTTTGCAAGCTTTTATGTATTTTAATGCACAGTATGGACATTGACTTAGTTATTATGTCAGTATTTAATTCTTCCAAATATGTTGATACTGAAAGCAAATTTAAGAATTATATGGGTATGATATTTTTCCTCTTCCATGTTTTTCTGTTTCATTTCACCAAATCAGCCACTTTTGCTAACAGTTACCAAGTTATCTCTCTCCTCCATGTTCTCCCCCTCAGTCCCTCTTTTCCTTCTCCCTTCCTTTTTACTATTTTTTCCCAGCCTCTACTGGCACTTAGATTCCCTGCTCATTTAAAAATGATACAGAATTTTTAGATCGGCAGTCACATTCTGCTGGTTAATTATCACAGTGTTTCCATTTGTTTGTTTGTCTTCACGTCTTCTATTATCAGTGAAAGGTGAAAGTTCTCCTGGAAGTTAAACCCTTGAACTCTTAACATGGGACCTCAAGCACATTGAGAGTTAGGGGGGGGAAAAAAAAAAAAAAACCTCTTGCAATCCTAGGTATTTAATACAGTAGTTCCACATCAAAAATACCCACAGGGCCAGTTGTTAACCTTTGCCATCACGTCACTGAGTGGGCTCACGTTACCCTCCAACTGTAGCTGTATATCTTCCAAATGTTGCCTCACGTGTGCCCTAAATCCATTGATCCATTGTTGAGATCCATCATTCATCTACTCTCTCTACCCCACAAACTGTTCAAAATGGGGCAGGGGAGGAATAGGGACAAAGTGGGTTTCTCCTCAATGCCAGCAGAAATTGATCTTCAGTTAAACTAGATATAGGTCCTAGTTTAGTCTGTTTCTCATTGGACTACAAACTCCTGTAAGAGAGCAAACTAGGAAACCTGATATATCACAATGAATAGCAGAGCTCTGTGCCCCTGTTATTCTTTTTTTTTTTTTTCCTGTTATTCTTTTAAAATGGTTTTGGATATTACTGACAAAAAATTAAATGAACACGTACATATAAAGAAGTCTTTAGAAAAGTAAATCCAAGTTTTCCATCTGGAGATGAAAGTTTTTGTTGTTATACACACTTCCAAAGAATAATTCAAACATATAGTTAATTTTTAGGAAATGCTTTCACCCATATATAAGTTATATCAATCAATAGATTGTTTTCATCCAACAAAGGAGAAAGAGCAGAATGATTTACATAAAAGATGAGAGAAGAAAACAAATACAGATGATTTAGTAAAAGTAATTTTTTTTTTTTAGATTGGCTAGTAGCAGCTAGCGGGAAAGAGGACGTTCAGAGTGTTCCGCCCTTGGACGGCTTGATGGGTCTTGAAAGAAAACCATTTTAATTGTTCAAAGGTTCTCCTGACAATCTTTGGGACGTATCTAACAGGCTGTCTGTGTAAAATATCTGAGTCCTTTCTTAACACCTCCTTCTCAGGACTACAAGTGCTTCTCTTATCAGAATTTCCCAAACTGGAGCTGAGAATCACATGACACGGCTATACTTGTTAATGAACACTGTACCATCTTTAGAAATGACATAACTGTCGTTTACTTATTCTTGGACTGTATTTTATAAAATCAGGATGAGAGTTCCATGTCCATCAGTATACAGATATGGTGTCACTCTGAAGGAATAGGTATTCCAGACTCCTGATTTCAAAACCAAACTTCTAAATGAAACACTTCCCTGCTAACAATAATCTTCTCCTTTCTCAGTCTTTTCCATGCAGTTTATTTTATTTTTTTTAATTGTCTGAGTAAAGAAAATTAAGAATTGTTAAATTTTTGAGCCTAATGGCATGTTTACTGAACAGCCAGGAGGTCAGTGTGGCTGGGCCTTACCTTAGCAGAAGAGCAGCAGACAAAGCATCAGATGAAGTCCCATAGCCTGTAGAGGCCCTGCTCTTGGAGGGTTTGTAGACCATTGCAAAAACTCTTGCTTTTACTTGGGTGGATTTGATGTGGTTTACATTTTAACAGGATCCCTCTAATGGGTATTGAGAATAGAATGCAGGCTTGAAAGGACAGAGTAGATGGAATCTATTAATGTGATTCACTGTAATAACCCAGGCAGGAGTTGATTATAGTACTAAAGCGTAGCTACAGAGGTGATGAGAAGAGTTTGGATGCTGGATAAAGGATCTGTTGATGGAAAGGATGTGGGGTGTGAGAGAAAGAGGGAAATTAAGATGGACTCTAGTCTTGTCATTTTATGTGCCTTGAACACGCTACTGAAGCAGCTTTAATAGGATTGTGTGTTTGAACCTGTTATAAAAATAGCCTAAATATTAGATCAGCTGCATTCATTCACATTATTTCAGCCGTCTAGATATGGGATATCTAGTCATCTAGATGTGTTCTAAACAATGGAAAGGATGCTCAATCCCACTCACATTTAAATAAATGCAGTTAAAACAACAAAGAGATGTTTTTATCCTATTACTTTGGCAAAAGCACATTTTGATAGTACACAGATAAGGGTGTGGGAAGGCAGGAATTTTTGTACACCGTACGAATGTGGGAGAGCAGCTTGGTAGGACCGTAGAGGGGTGATATGGCAAAGCCATAAAAATTAGAAATTCATATCTAACTTTTAACTAAAAAATTTAGAGTTCAAAATTTAGGCCACAGATAGATTTTCAGATATGTTTCATGCAAATATATTGGGGCTTTTTTTTTTTTTCAATAACAAAACACTGAAAGTGACTTAACTTCCCATAAGTCATTGGTTGAATAAAGCATTCATCCATTTAATAAATTACTATGCAATAACTTTTAAAAGGTATACAATTTATCTCTAAGATGTATTCTTAAGTAAAAAGTAAAAGGTAGAGAAATGTTTATACTGTACTTTTTAGTGTAAAAAGGTCTATATATGTATTAATATACAATTACTATGTATGTATGCTTTTATACGCATTGAAAATTTTTTAAAGAATACACAGATGTTTAACAGGCATAGCCATTGTGAGGAGAATTTATTACCTCAGGAGAGATCCTTATGTTTGACCTTTTTTGCAGTGCTGGATTTTTTTTCAGGTGCATGTATTATACATTTAGTTAATTTAGTTAAAAATACAAACATTTGACCATCACATAGAGGTGGTATGACCTAATATAAAGCACAATAATCTATAAATGTCCTTTTGTTAGCTTTTGAATTGTTTTAATTTTAATTTATTCTGAAATATCGGCAATGTCTAAGGTATGTGGTCAAAATTACCTGAGTAATTATTTTTATTAAATATATCAAGTTCTATTTTGTGCTCAAAATTAGCATTGAGTTCCTCTTGTGTAGCTAATAGAGACTGGAGCATTGGAACACCAACCACTTCTTATTTATTAAACTTGTTTGCTTTTCAAACTTGATTTGATCTCCTTCAAGCATTGCATTGCATTGGCCACCACCTACTGGTAGTTACTGTGTTCTATCTTGACTTCAAGATGACCACTCTCTCTTGATTTTTTTTTCCCCCTCCCAACTCCTTTTCTTAAGTTCTTTAACTGGCAGGTGCTTCTCCTATGTGTCCCCCTTAAGGATCAGTTCTCCGCAGGGTTCTGTCAGTCCAAGTTAGGTATTCTTAACTTGAAGTTCACAGACCTAAAAGCCATTCTTATAATTCACGGAGACCTATGGATTTGGATAAGAAAAAGCATCGCAAGGCTTCCCTGGTGGTGCAGTGTTTAAGAATCCACTTGCCAGTGCAGGGGACACGGGTTCGAGCTCTAGTCCAGGAAGATCCCACATGCTGCAGGGCAACTAAGCCCGTGCACCACAACTACTGAGCCTGCGCTCTAGAGCCCACAAGCCACAACTACTGAAGCCCATGAGCCTAGAGCCCATGCTCCGCAACAAGAGAAGCCACCGCAATGAGAAGCCCAGGCACAGTAACGAAGACCCAATGCAGCCAAAAATAATAAATAAATAAATTTATAAAAAAAGAAAAAGCATTACAACTGTATTCATTAACCTTTAGTTTAAAATTTGAAGGTAGGCAAAAACCACAGTAGTGGTAACAGTACCTGTATCTTTGTGACTAATAGAAATTGAATATTTTTATATCACATGACAGTTATTGTAGATACCCAATATATCATTTATACCCACCACTAGTCTGAAATTACAGTAGCTATTAGGTTTTCCACAGGAGTTTGTTATTGATTTATTAGTAAAGAGGCAGATCTGTGATCATAACTCAAATGTGTTTTGTAAATATTTTGATAATTGTATTTTAATAAGTGGTTTTCTTTGTGACCCTATTTATTTAATTCTACACATTTCAATGATTTACTTAAGGCTTTCATAGAGTTTACCAATCTGTCAAAGGAGTGAATAACACTGAAAAGGTAAAAAAAGTTAAGTCTTTCTATGGGTGAGCACATCACTTCCAAGACTTCAGTAGTCATCAAGATTCTAGTGATCCTTGAATCTGTATCTTTAATAAAGACTTCTTTACTGAATTAGACCATCTAGAAGTCTCACGGGAATGTTAAATTCAACTTGTCCCAGTCTGAACTCACTGTCTGTCTACCACTCCTCCCCCTCCTTACCTCAGCCTTCAGATCTGAATAGTCCTGTATCCCCTTGATTTAGTTATATTGCCCACATTCATCTAGTTTCACAAACCAGATCATGTAGTCATTCTTTATTTGAATGGCTTAACAAAAATTAAAAAAAATATGATTCCATCTGGCAGTTTTTGTGCCAGGAGCTATTTGGGATTTGCATCTCAATTTCATTGTATCTTCACACAATTCTACACAAAAAGAAGGTTATTGGCCCCTTGGTAGGCTGAGAAACACTAGCTTAGAGAAACTAGGTATTATTCAATGAGAAAATCAAGATTCAAGTCCAGGTTTGTCTGATTCAAAACCCATGTTGTCTCGATCACATAGGAAGTCAGTAGAGTACATTACGGCTCTTTTCATCCTAGTAGGAATGCAAGAAAGCAAGAGCCATGCTTCTCCCATTCATTCTTCAAACATTTATTGAGCCCCTGCCGTGCTTTAGAGGGTCTCATCTCTCTGTTAGGAGAAAAGATAAAGTTGAATGAGGCATGATACCGACTCTTAAGTACCTTATAGTTTAATCTTTTTGCAACTTAAACCTCTTCAAGCAGAGTGAATTACAAAAATTGGAAAAACATTGTTTTAGCAATTGGATAGGATAATGATAATAATACCAATTTTTTAATGCCAACTGAAATAATGAAAAAAAAGTATAGCTTCAAAGCATCAGTTACAGGATTTCTTCTGCTGTCTTAAATTTGTTACTCAGTCATGTTCTTATTTGTGAACGTATTTCAAAGTTTCCAGCACTGTCTCACGTAATAAATTTGCATACAAATTTATAGACTACCATGACAGAGACCATATATTATTGTCAGTGATTAAAATCTGAGTTTGTACATTATTCTTACTGTGATTAAAACAAACAAAACTACCACACATTAGTAGGTCCTTGAGAATTCCCACTATAACAGTTATGCCTATATTTAAATATTTGAATAATGTTTTCAAAATGAATTTATTATTTTCTAAAAATAATGCATGTTTGCTATTTTTAAAAATGCATCAAATCCAAATGAAAAAAGTAAAAGATTATCTGGTATTTATATGCAAGTAAATACTGTTAAAAATTAGATTAACACAATTCCATGCATTTCTCTCATATGTGCCAAGAGAAGAACACATGGATAGATAGCTAGAAATACGTAGATGGAAAATTTTTAATAAAAATTGGGTTATACATGCCATTTTAATGCAAAGTATAAATAGTTAAGTAAAAAAAATTATTTTTCCTCTCAAAGAAGTTTAATTTCTTAGTGTTTTTCAAACAAAAGGAGAAAACCTAGTTCAGTCTAAGAATGTGTTTAGTTTCCCAGTTGAGTGAAGAAAATCTGTTATAATTGCTTCTTTGATGGCATCAAATATTGTTTACAAGCCATCCAGTAACACTAATTAAAGAAGAAATCATTAGCTCAGTAATTGGGAGGAAGGAAAATCTTGTCCTTGGAAAAAACCCTAAGAGCTGATCCATTTCAATAGCTATCCTCATGCTCTCCACAGAATCACTTTTGCCATGAGCCTGACCTTGTTGGTGGGTCATTCTGATTCTGTCTACTACTGTGTTTACCCTTGGACAACAGGGGCATCATCATCATTCCTGCATCTATTTTCTCTTTGTGAAGCCAGACGCTACCATTTGACAAGCATTTATCACCTCCCTTAACTTCCTCCTCCATTTACAGCCATAATTACCTTTTGGTTAAGAGTGTCTATCTTTCCAGAGACTGATAATTCACGCATGAAGGAATTAATGCATCTTTGTACCCATGTAAGTTGCTTTCACAAACTGTATGTCTACACTGTACCAAAAAGAAGTCGTTGCTGAGCATACTTAGTTTTACAAATATTTAAGGTGCTTTGTAAAGAAGCCCTTTGTCTCATCAGAGTGTACTAGTCTCACAAAAGTCTTCAGAAGGAAATAAGGTATATTGCTCCCTTTTAAAAGATGGAGAAATTTAAAGGGTAGTAATTTCATAATTTACTGGAATTCATAGACTATATTATAACACAAGCAGAATCAGGAACCAAATGTCCTTGTTTCTAAAGGAGGACGTTCTCCAGTACATCCAAGACTAATCCTTGGATTGCTATTACTAGTGAGGGTGCAAGTAGTAAGAAATTCTTAGGAAAATACAGGGAGAATACTGCTTATTGCATTTCAGTATATATGAACTATTCATGCTATCACAAATTTATTAAGACTCCAACAGATTAGTGTTAATTTGATTCAGGAAAGGCATTTTACTTGATTTCTTTTGTTTTTGTTTTTGTTTTGCGGTACGCGGGCCTCTCGCTGTTGTGGCCTCTCCCACTGCGGAGCACAGGTTCCGGACGCGCAGGCTCAGCGGCCATGGCTCACGGGCCCAGCCGCTGCGCGGCATGTGGGATTTTCCCGGACCGGGGCACCAGCCCGTGTCCCCTGCATCGGCAGGCGGACTCTCAACCACTGCACCATCAGGGAAGCCCTACTTGATTTCTTTTAATGCACTGCAGTCATTTCCTTTGAGAAAGCTCATTAACTGAACCAAAAATAGAAGAATCGGTTATTCCATGCCATCTAGAACATTTGTAACTAGCTGCAAAAATTTTTTTCACAGTTGATTCTTAATGGAACCAAATATTATTATGCCTGCTAGGAAAAGAATTTTGGGATAGGTAAAATTAAGTATATTACGTTTGATTGATGACTTTTTAATATAAGGTTATATTTTTCTTCCTGAGATAAGACACTTAATTTCAGAACCTTATAATTTGGTCAAACACTGAACATTTTAAGTGTCCATAACCTGGCAAATCAGAGATCCTTAGTCCTAACGCAGAATGATGAATGATTTGTCTTTCCGGAATATAAAAGTAGGCTTAGAAAAATTGTTAATGTAGGGAAATCATTTTAATGGAACCCCGGTCTTTCTTTTCCTGGTTCCTTTTGCCCAGCTCTCTACACAGTCCAGGACTTGTATATCTGTAGTCTGGCTGTCCTTCAAAATCCATTCAGGCCCAGTCATTATCCTCAACTATGATGATGACTTATCTGAAAGTAGGGTCTATTGATTGAAGGACTTCATTTTCTTCTTGAGCTGTGTTCATTGTGATTGCTCTGTTGAACCTATATATGAGGTGAGAGCTGTTCCTCAGGGCTGCCAAATCTTTGACACCTCCATACCTGCTTGAAACAGACTGCCAGCTGAAATATAGACTTGGGTTTCATGGCTTAATAGGCTCCAAAGGATTATCTTTGCACCATGGTTTTGTTTTAAGTTTATAATCCTTACAAGACTATAGACCATTCACTATAGCAGCTGTGGGACAAATCACCAAGTTTTTTATATTGAATCCTAGAATGTCAAAGTGTGTGACCTTGGCAATAATTTCCCCCCACCCCCTTTTTTTTTTTTTAAATAATGGAATGAGGATGCTTCAGTAGATCTAGCCCTGAATTATCTGGGAAGTTTTTTTCACTATACAGAAGGTCGGATCTCACCTCCAGAGTTTCTGACTTAACTTGTCTGGGTTGGGCCTCAGCCACTGGTAAATGTTAAAGGATCCTTAGGTGACTGTCATTTCCAGCCAAGGTTAACGCCCACTGATATAGTCTCAGTGATGATAGATATTCATCAGCTGAGTAGGAGACAAGACGTCAAGTAATGGTCTAAGCTAGGACCTACTTGCTTTCTCTTTCAAACAAGATCCCAGAAAAGTACACACAAGATATCAATCTCATAACCATACAAATATTAGAAAAATAACTGGCACGAGTTATTTGACTTGGAATTACTTCTCTTTTGTTATGTTTAAACTCCAAATACAATAGGTGTTCACTTTATTTATATAACTGGGATTTGGCTGGTTTTTCTGTAGATAAGTGATAGGTTGGGTTTAGTGGCTTTGGTCTCTTAGTATTCCACTATGCCAAGAATAGGAATAGGAATATAAATATAATGATTTCAACTATCCTTGTCCTCATTTGCTTTAAGGATAGTGTTGCTACCAAGTATTGTGAGCGTGAGTACTTTGGGCACGAGAAACTTAGTTTGGTTTTATATGTATGTATGTGTGTGTGTGTGTGTGTGTGTGTGTGTGTGTGTGTATTACATAAGAACAAAAAGGATGACTTCCACATAGGTTATTTTTTTAAAAGGACCTATACTTATGTTGGAATTCTAGAGAATGAGCTCACAACTGAGCAAACAAATCTGAGGTTTTGAGATTTAAAGAATATTAGAAACTGGAAGAATGGAAAAAGACACCAAAGAAAGGCTAGGAAAGCAATTGCAAAGCCAGTGTGTGGTAAAATATCTCGGTTCCCATTTGGGATGTGCATGTGTGTGGGCTGGAAAGGGGGAGGAGGCCGTGGATGAAAAAAGCTTTCCCAGAAAAGGAAAATATTTTGTTAAAAAGGTAATATATTTTTTGAAAGGATTGGGTGAAATGTAATGATTTAGAGGGCAACGTATGAGTTGTATTAGCCCTATTTAATACAGTGAGGTTGTAAAATGTGTGATTTTGTTTGGTTAAATACAATGATCAAGTAACTATCATTCATGTATCCTTAGAACAAAGTGTTGCAATCTTTTCAAACTGAGATTATTTTTAGAGAATCCACTAATGCTAAATCTCTCCTCCCTCCATCTCCGTTCCCTGATTGCATGATACTTCATGCCAAGGAGACACGAAGTTTCCTTTCGGTACTCGAAAGGAGTAATACCTACATAAAGATGCGTTTTTAAAAAAAAACGCTCATGATCATTTACGATATCTGTCCTATCTTGAAATATGATTTGGGGGAGATTTGACCAGTAGTTTTTATGCATGAACTAGAAAGCTTCATATATATTACATAAATATGTATATATATTTCTGCGTGATTCTTTCTTGGTGCCCTGCCCCACCCACCAGGAACAAGAGTATGTTCACTGATGAAGGGTATGGCTTATACCAGATTTGGTACTGCTGTCAGCTAGCATCTGGGGGGAATGGTGTGAAAACTAGAGGAAAGCTGTGAAGTGGCTGCTATTATTCAGTAATGATGACATCACACAAGTCATGACTTGTAAATCAATAGGAGATGAAAGTCAAGTAAATCCTAGGAGATGTAAGTCAAGTAAATGCTAGGAGATGCCACTGCTGAGTATGCACTTGAGTGTCTCGGGGTGAAGAGCCTTGTAGGGGACTGTCTTTGTCCACCTCCATGTTATTTAAATTTCCAATGATGGCTAAGCAAGCTTTTCAAGAGGTTTTAGAATCAGACTGAAATTAAATAAATACATAATGTGAAAAAGCGTAGTTTGTTATTGAAAACCTTAAGTGAATATAGATATGTATGTGAATGTATACATGTTTACACATCCATTTTCTGTTACTATAATTTAGGCATGATTGGTCCTAATTAGAAACTTGACTTGGTTTAAGTCATATTTCTTATAACACAAAGTACTTTACTGAAAAGAAGAAATTGTCCTTGATTCACCTTCTGTTTATCATGGAAATAAATGCTAGCTCGGGGCTTCATGGATTAATCATAGGGATGATCCTCAGAAATCCTTTCCCAACAATGTAAAATCAGATGCTGTGCAAAAGGGAAGAGAGATGATTAGCTGTTTTTCTCCTAGTGTAGACAGTCCCATAGTCTAATCAATGCCTAAAAGAGAAAATTATTTTTTTCTAGAGGACAGCTGTGGATGGGCATCTGGCTTAGAATTAGAAAACCAGGTGTTGTTTCTGTCACAGCTATGTGATATCTTAGGCCCATGATTTATCTTCTCTGACTCTAAACTCTCACTGATAAAGTGAAAGTGGTAATTCTACCTCATAGAGAAATTTTAAGGATTAAATTTATATCCTTTTTCAACTGTAATGAACTATGCAAATGATTGTTTTCTACTATGGTTATTAGAATTTATTAAGGGCGTATGAGGTATCAAATATGTAGCACTTCACATAATTTTGTGCATCAGGAATTTGGAAAGTCTCGGCTGGGAAGTGTGTCTCTGACCCTCTTGGTATCAGATGGAGCAGCTGGAACCAGAGGATCCGTTTCCAGTGTGGCTTCTTCACTCACAGGTGTGGTGTTTAGGTGCCCCTTGGCTTCCCTCTCTCTACCTGGCATTACATCTGTTAGGGCCTCTCCATGTGGCTCTGACATCTCACAACATGGTGATCTCAGGGTAGTCACTCTTTTTATGTAGTGGCTGGCTTCCAAGAGAGAGCAGCTGGGCTTCCCTGGTGGCACAGTGGTTGAGAGTCCGCCTGCTGATGCAGGGGACGTGGGTTCGTGCCCCGGTCCAGGAAGATCCCACGTGCTGCGGAGCGGCTGGGCCCGTGAGCCATGGCCGCTGAGCCTGCGCGTCCGGAGCCTGTGCTCCGCAATGGGAGAGGCCACAAAGTGAGAGGCCCGCATACTGCAAAAAAAAAAAAGAGAGCAGCTGTCAACACCAGTTCAAGGCTGCATCCAGAACTGGCACAGCATCCTCTCCACTGTATGCTCCTGGTCAAAGCCATCTTCAGGACTGCACAGGTGCAGTGGGGAGAAGGAACAGATGCTGTCTCTTGATAGGGTGGTGAACAGGCCAGCTGGGCTTTGAATCAGATCTGACCCGTTATCTTCTACTGCTTACATTTGTTTTTTCTGATATGCATTTAATAAATGAACACTTATAGCTTCTTACATAATACACAAAACGTGCGTGCACACAAAACAGTGTACGCAGAGGCAGCTGTTGCCTGCTTTTTTATCTTCTGGCAACATCCAGTCCCTTCACATTTGCACGTGCCTTTGTTACCATGACAGTTGATAGTTGTATGATGTTGAAAGTGTGTGGAATATCAAGGTCGAATATCTGTACTTTATTTTGGCTAGGCTAGTCTAAGTCTAAGGAATAATAGAAGTTGGATGTTTAAGACGGCTTGGTGATGAAAATATTTTAAGATGTGGGTACTATGGAGGCAGCTACGTCCTCTGCATAAGACTAGTCATCCTTTTCATAAATTTGTGGAAATACATTTGTGGTGTATATGGTATATCAACCTGGGTGATAGGGCCACTTTATTCCTTAGGATAGATGACTATCCAGAACACCAAATTACTTCATTATGTCAGAAAGGAGAGGATTTATTTTTCTAAAACTGTCTTTTTAGTGCTCAAAGCCATAATAGCATGAGCTCTACAGTGAGCTTAGTAACCATGACAAAATCTTATTGTGGCCCTCCTTCAATAATCTCAAGTAGGCACTGAGGGACCATTTGCTGTGTGTGTGTGTGTTTGTGTGTGTTACTTCATCCTTTTCCATTCATTCTGGGGAAATTTCAATACCAGTCTTCCTCTGCTATTCTTTGCCTTGCCTTCTTGATGTCCGTTTTCTTTTGCTTTCTCTTCTCATCTTCTGCTACCTCCCTTCCTGATAGGATCTGAAGGAAGATTCACATCATTGGAAAGTGGCAAGACCTTGAACCCTGTGACGGGGCCCTCTTTTGCCCTGTGTCTACATTCCCGTTCTCTTCTGTGCTGTGAAATCTGATTTCACTACCTGTAAGTGCCTCACAGGAAACAGATGAATAAGAAGAATCATGCAGGCTGGATACAAGTAAAACAGCGTCTTCAGGATTACCTATTTTCTCCCTGTTTGGCTCAGACATGAGTAAATGGAAATATTTTTCTACTAGAAAAAAAATTATCAGTGATAATTGACACTTAGACTAATTGTAGAAGAGACAATGGGGAGTGGTGGAGAGTGTGGCAGATAGAAGGGCAAAAGCCCTTCAGGAGAGGCACAGGCATTACTCAGCTCCAGGTCACTAGAATCTTGTGAGAATGCAGAGCTATTATTACCAGATCCCATTTTTTGTGAATTCTCCCAATTTTTAAATGTTGATGACTATTTTAAAACAAAATAAAATTCTATATAAATCAATAAAATATATCTTTAGACCAAATTTTGCCCATGGACCCCGGTCTATAAAGTTGACTTGACTCTTGACTCTTTTCTTCCTCTTGAGCTTTAGATTAATGTCCAGCCTCTCCTACGACATCTTCATGAAATATCTAAAATTCATCATGCTTAACGTGTCCAAATCAGAGCTCTTACTATTTCCCCCTAAGTTTTCTTATCTCCGGAAATGGCACCATTATCAGTTTAGGAATCTACCTTCATCATCTTTCTATTCCTCCCCATAACCCAGTTTGTCAACAAGTTATACCATTTCTAATCTCCAAAATTTAGCTAGAACACGTCTACTTCTCCCCATCTTCACCACCACTCTTAATATTTGCTCCATTTCACTTTCCTGGACCAACACAATAGCCTTTAGGTTGGTCTCTCTGCTTCCATTCTTTTCCCTTTTCATCCATACTATATCAGCGCTGGAGAAATAGTAGACGACCGCAACAAAAACAAGAACATTATTCTTCCACTGGAATCTTTCAATGACTTCCCATTCCCATCGGAATAAAAGCCGTAATCTTTTCCACGGCCTGCTTTTTATAATACCACTCTCTCGCTCACTATTTCTGAGCCACATTAGTCTTCCCTGTGTCATCGAAGAGGACAAGCTCTTGTCCATCTCGGGATCATAGTGGTTGCTTTTCTCCTGGAGCTTTGAATAGTTGGCTTCCTCTCATATCATGTCTCAGCCCAAGTGTCTCCTCAAAGAGGAGTTTCCTGACCATCTTATCTAAAGTAGCCCCTTCTACTCAGTTTTCTCTATCACATCTTGATTTATTTTCTCCATTAATAAACTACTGTTAATTTGATTTTTATGAATTTTTTACTAGTTATAACTTCCCCCCCTTGAATGTAAACTCTGTTAAAGGAGAAATCTCATCTGTCTTGTTTGCTCAGAATTCCTGGAAATTCTGAAATCATAAACTATTCTATGTCTTCTTTCAAAAAATTGAAATATAAATTGATATATAATGTTGTATTAGTTTTAGGTGTACCATATATTAAAAAGAATTTTTTTAATTTTTAAAAGTTTATTTCAAAGTATAGTTGATTTACAGTGTTGTGTTAGTTCGTATGTTTTTTTTACAACACTTTATTCTCACATTTTAAAAATAATGTGAGTACATAGTAAACTAATTCATTTTTCCGTGATAGGGTCTAGTCTGGATCTAGCCATAGGATCTAGCCTGGCATGTGGTATTTGAGAATAAATATTTGAGGGAATAAATGGTTTGAGTACTTATACATATTTAGCATGAAGACATCACTACTTTACAAAAAGCCTCTAATTCTTAACATGCCCTGTGTTAACCTGGACGTGCCGACATTAATCACTGCAGTCAGCACCAACTTTCCTCACTCTCTGTGGACCAGCCACATAATTCCCTCACTTGGCATCATCACAGCTATTGTTTCTTCTGCTCAAAATGATCCTTCAACTCAGACTCCTTTCAGCTAGCCGACTTTTATTCTGTTCTTCCTTCAGATCTCAACTGAATGTTGCTTACGGTAAAGATTCCCTTGCCTGCCTCACATCCCATCACCTGAGGCTTGCATTGGTTTTCCCCAAATATATACTTTCATGTGCTTTTTATTTGTATCCCTTATCCCAATTATAATTAACCTACTTTCTTGTTATAATTTGTTTACCATCTGTAAGGACCAAGTCCATCTTGTTTACTGGAACATTACAGACTTCCTAGAGCAGAGTCAAAACTGAATACATATTCATTCACAAACATTTGTCAATTTATAGTTGAAAATACAGAACTCACTTTTCTGCCATTTCTGTTCTCCCAGAGTACAGATTAATTACCATTAATAGAAATTAATTAACATGTCATCCTCAATTACTAATACAGGACCTTCATTTCCTAAAAAAGTCCTCCTCCATTACTTTTGGGAGATCTTGAGGGATTTGCATGTGGGCTCATGAACCATTCCTGTCAGCCCCCATAAAGTCTGCTGTTTCCTTTCCTCCTCTCTGACCCTCTCCTCTATTAATATTTGCCACTAGGGGACCCGTGTGAAGGGACTCTGCCACTGTCCCCCAAGCTCTCAGCAAGTTGAATTCCATTTGTTCCTTTAGGGCACCATTGGAATACCATTGAGGATCCTCATACCACCACCACCCCCTCCACATTTTGTGTCAGTAAGAAAACAACCATGGCAGCCAGGCAGATTCAGACCTGTGTTGAAATCTAATGGAAAATGCTTTGCAATTGAAGGATAGGAAAAATAATTTTCCCTCTAACCTTCTAAGTTCTTGGCTGGAACCACCACCCACCCCTCCCTGCACCCCCTCCCGCCCCACAGTAATAAAAGACAGATTTAACAGGAGAAAAACAAACAGAAGTTTAATAACATATATACCTCCTGTATACATGGGAGATAACCAGAAAAACTGAGTAACTCTTCAGAATGACGGAAGTCAGCACCTTAAATACTTCCTCCAGCTAAAGACAAAGGAAAGATGTTGGGGGCAGGGAGGCAGGTTATGGGAAGTGATCAGGAAACACCCAGCCAACAAGGTTATGAAGGGAATGGTGGTTAAGCAGATTTTAAGTTCTTGCCTTCTCCACTGATAAGAGTTGCTAGAGATTTAGAAATTTTCCCTTATAAATGTAAATTTCTCTTACAAAAGAGTCATTTCTACTCGTTTTTCAGAGGTTTTCTTCTGTCTGCTGTTTCTTAAAAATCATCAGCCTAAAATAGCCCTTAAGCCAAGGGAGGCATATTTTGAGGTGGCAGATTCTGCTCACCTTCACAATTCCAGCATGATGAACCACCCCGTACTGATAAATACTGTGACAGTATACAAAGACAAAGTAATGAATGCAGTTTCAGGATCACAGAGCCTGTAATGGGCCTAGGTTTCAGATATATTTATAGCAAATCCATCAAAATGATCAGGGATCCCAGCCAAAGCCGCCTCCTTTCTCCCTTTCCCCATACCATCACTGATGATCGCAAGGAATTTCATAGGCTTATAAAAGTGAAAAACACTGATGTGAGACCAAAGACTAGGAATGGTGCGGAATCTGCTCTTTGGCAGGCAATGTTTTTCCAATATGTACAGTGACTAAACTTTTCCATAGAAAAAATTTTCCACTCAGATAAATCTGCCATGCTTTATGACCAAATGCAAAACAGAATGATAGACACTGAGCAGCCTAGAGACGGCCTGACCTGCCTTTTACAGCCTTGCGGGAGCCAATTTGATTTCTGAGCAGTGAAATGCGTCAGTGCCTGAGAAATACAGAAACACCAGGTGAGAATTCAGAAGAGGTCTGTTGTTAAAATGCAGGAGTTGGAACAAAATAGAAATCTTACTCTTAGAAAATTAGTAGAGATGGAACAACCTGGGAGAGCAAATGTTTAAATCAAAGGAGACAAAAATAATTAAGGGAAACAAAAATAGACTGAAGAGGTGGCCAGTTCTTAGGCTCTGCTTGTAAATAAAGATCAGAGGGAAAAGTGAATATGTCTAGAAATGAAAAGCATTACCGTGAGCAACTTACTTCAGCGTGGATCTCACACGTATTACTTTTGAGATGTTTAAATGTATTGCGTGACTTTTGAATGTGTCCACACAGCAGTTGCAGCTGCATGCTTTGTAATGTCTTTGTTGACTTTTACCACCTGCCAAGTGATGGAAGCTAATACTTCAGTTCAGTGATGAGGGAGTATAAGAAAGCATTATTCACAGTAGGTACTGTTGTATTCAGATGTGCTTAGCCTCTCAGATTCTTGCTGTCATTAAATGAAAGACCCACCAGGGGGAGTGAGGGAACAAATCTCCAAGCCCTGTCCAGGCACCTTTCCAACTGAAGGCACACTGGATTCCAGAGTGAACTGCTCAATATTCCCTCCACCCTCCACCACTTCCCCACCACCACCCCGGTGAATTATTTGCAGCCTGCATTTCCCTGTGGGCAGTTTCTTTCAGATTTACTTTCTCTAGTTTTTCAGCTGCTTTTTTAAGTTGTAAATCCATGCTATGGTTGAGCACCAAGCAATATTCCAGCAAACTCCAGCAGGGAAATATTTTCTTACAGGATCTCTAAAACCTTGCATAGTCACCAGAGCCTCCCCCAGTGCCTTGGCAAAGGTAGCATTCTGGTAACTGAGCCTGGGGACTGGGAGAGGTGACAAAATTAGATGGGAAGGCGATAACACTGCTTAGGGAAGTTCTGGGAACGGCTTAATGACTCAGAATGAAGAACTGGGGAAGCAGGCCGGTCAGCACAATAGATGCAATTAGCAAATGCAATTGTCATCACCATATAAATCCCTCCGTCTTGACTTTCTTCTTTGTATTGCCAAGGCAACCCAGGCAGCCTCCTCCTTTCCCACCCCCTCTATTCCAACAACCCCAGTCCCCTGCCCCTCTCACTTGCTGCCTCTGCCCTTGGAGTTGATTTTAAACAGGTTGCACCTGGATTAGCACGTGTCTGGGGTGGAGGAAGGGCAAAATGGGCGGGGAGAGCAAAGACCTAGGCTTTGCAGCTGAGGTTTTTTGCGGTTGGTTCACACTCTTTCAGGAGTGCCAGTTTAGGAATATTTTATTCCTTTTTGGGATCCTTGCCGGGCATGAAAAACACCTTTCTTTTCATCCTAACATGGGAGTTTGCAGATGGAGAGAAGTGCACCCAGGTGCTTCACTATATGCACCAGGTGCACCTTTTGCACATTTAAATCTGTCGTTAGAGCTAGTTTGTTGTAAGATGGGCAGTGTTTCGAGTTCATTTTCATGGTCACTGATAGCCAGAAATTGCGAAGAGCAAAGTCACAACTCAGGAAAAGAAATGGAAATGACTAAAAAAAATTGTGTATATATTTATATATGGATATAAACAATAGTAACATCTGAGTGAGAAGTGGTATTGAGGAAAAAAGTAAGCACTTTAATTTTCTGACAAACAGTTTTGCCTTTTATTAAACAAATATGTAATACTTTTAAAAATACAAAACTAACCCCAAAATTAAAGTAAAATTCCCTTAAAAATAAAGACAGTCTCCCAGCAATCCCACTACTGGGCATATGCCCTGAGAAAACCATAATTCCAAAAGAGTCATGTACCAAAATGTTCACTGCAGCTCTATTTACAATAGCCCGGAGATGGAAACAACCTAAGTGTCCATCATCGGATGAATGGATAAAGAAGATGTGGCACATGTATACAATGGAATATTACTCAGCCATAAAAAGAAACGAAATTGAGTTATTTGTAGTGAGGTGGATGGACCTAGAGTCTGTCATACAGAGTGAAGTAAGTCAGAAAGAGAAAAAGAAATACCGTATGCTAACACATATATATGGAATCTAAGGAAAAAAAAACGGCCATGAAGAACCTAGGGGTAAGACGGGAATAAAGACACAGACCTACTAGAGAATGGACTTGAGGGTATGGGGAGGGGGAAGGGTAAGCTGTGACAAAGTGAGAGAGTGGCATGGACATATATACACTACCAAACGTAAAATACCTAGTGGGAAGCAGATGCATAGCAAAGGGAGATCAGCTCGGTGCTCTGTGACCACCTTGAGGGGTGGGATAGGGAGGGTGGGAGGGAGGGAGACGCAAGAGGGAAGAGTTATGGGAACATATGTATATGTATAACTGATTCAGTTTGTTATAAAGCAGAAACTAACACACCGTTGTAAAGCAATTATACTCCAATAAAGATGTTAAAAATAAATAAATAAGTAAAAATAAAAATAATAAAGACATTCTGATCAGTTGGGGAAAAAGTAAGATGTAGAATCGAAGTGAAGCCAATAGCTCCAATAATAGCAAAGCCTTCCCTGAATGCTTTCTGTGTGCCAGGCAGTATTCTAAGCCCTCATTTGATTCTCACAACCACCCTGGGATGTAAGTATTTTTATCTCTTTTTTGTCAGATGAAAAATGAGGAACAGAGACAACTAGCCCAAGATTACTTAATGCTCTGAACTACCAAGTGATACTGCCTTTCATTTTCAAAATTATCTGCTGTGATTTGTTTATAACATTGTCCATTATTCCTTTAGGAGAGAAAGAGCAAAGGAAAGGTAGGCAGCTTGATAACATTAAACATAATTAACCCTCAGGTCAACTTGACTTTGGTCTAGCAAATAATTGTATGGATTTTTGGAGTCAGCTATAGGTAGGTGCATACCTAGGCTTCACCACTCAGTAGCCTGGCAGGCTAGCTTCTCAGCCTTAGTATCCAGATGTGTACAATGGATTGAATAATAGTTACCCACCTTCTAGACTACCCACTTTCCTTTAGGTTCTCATCCCACCCACCCTGTACCTGCCTACACCTGCCCCCATATTTTGGTTACTTTCTTCCCTCTTGATGGAGAAGAAAGGGCTGGATAAACTCATTCAGATAACATTTTAGTTGCACGGTGCCTTTCTGAGGGGTATTGACACTCTAAAATAGAACCCAGCTAGAAACAAAAATGCTACACCAAAGGCGCCGTTGATTATGAAATATTGTGGGAACGAGATCCTTACAGCAACTACACCCTGATTTGCACCTCTCTTTGTCATTTGCATTTTCTACCTAAGGCTTCACTGTAGTTTTTCCACATTAGTCACAGATATAACACATTACAGAGACGTAGAAATGAGGGGAGAAAAGTGAGAGACTTTGTAGAACATTCCTCATACCTGCATGGCCTCCCCATAAGCGTGCTGAGTCTTGGCCCTAAAGGGTGATACGGCCCAAATAAGGTCTCTTTTTTCAACCGGTTTTTCCCTTCAGAGGCTGTTTTATGGGAAAAAATAAAAGGCTGCCCATTTATGTTTTCCCAGCTTTATTGAGATATACTTGACATAGTACTACTACACTGATATATCGCAAAATGATCGCCACCATAGTGTTAGCTAACACCTGCATCACATCACCTAATTACTATTTCTTTTTTATGGTGAGAATATTTAAGGTCTACTCTCTTAGCAACTTTCAAGTATATAGTACAGTATTATTAACTATAACCACCGAGTTGTACCTTTTAGATCCCTAGAACCGATTCATCTTGTAACTGGATGTTTGCACTCTTTAACCAACATCTCCCCTTTCCCTCCACCCCCAGCCTCTGGTAACTACCATTCTAGTCTCTATGAGTTCATCTGTTTCAGATTCCATATATAAGTGATATCATACAGTATTTGTCTTTCTGTGTGTGACTTATTTCACTTAATGCCCTCAAGTTCCACCCATGTTGTCACAAATGTCAGGATGTCTTTTCTCATGGCTGAATAATATTCCACTATATATATAAAATCTCACATCTTCTTTATTCATTCATCCATTGACAGACACTTAGCACTTAGGTTGTTTTCATATCTTGGCTATTGTAAATAATGCTGCAATGAACATAGGAGTACAGGTATCTCTTCAAGATTCTGCTTTCATTTCCTTAGGATATATACCCAGAAGTAGGATTGCTGGATCATATGATAGTTCTATTTTTAATTTTTGAGGTACCTCCGTAGTGTTTTCCATAGTGACTGCACTAACTTACATTTCCACCTACAGTGCACAAGGGTTCCTTTTTTCCACATCCTTGCCAACAGTTGTTATTTCTTGTCTTTTAGATGATAGTGATCCTAACAGGTGTAGAGGAATATCTCACTGTGGTTTTAATTTGCATTTTTCTGATGATTAGTGATATCGAGTACCTTTTCATATACCCGTTGGCCATTTGTATCTCTTCTTTGGAAAATGTCTATTCAGTTCCTCTGCCCAGTTTTTAATCATTTTTTGTTTCTTTTTTTTTGCTATTGAGTTGTGTGAGTTCTTTTTATATTTTGACTATTAACGCCTTATCTGGTATTTGATTTGCAAATACTTTCTCCCATTTCATAGGTTGCTTTTGCCCTTAATTTTAGAGACCATCCTTGAATGGGATGTTAAATGGTTTAATCTCATAGAAAAACCTGCTGCCCTCGTGGCGGACTTTGGATTGAGAGGTAAACAACTATTAGTTCAGAACAGACCCACATCAGTTCACTGGCTCAAATACCTGCTTCTAGCCACCAAGGATCTGAAACTTTCCTTGAGCTATATTCAGGCTACAACTTGATAAACACTAGGAAAAAAATACTACATAGTGTTTCTTGTGTAGATCGTGAATTTGGTTGTATGTCCCAGCTGTTCTATTGAGGCCATAGGGTTGGCAACTCCCTGAGAACGGTGGGATTTTGGAAGTAGAAAATATAAATTTGGAGGAGAGCCGTCCGCTCCCAATACACACACACACACACACACACACACACACACACACACACACACACACACGGGTCTCTATCTCTTTGACTTGAATTTTCAGGGAATATTAACATGGAACCTGGAGGTTACAGTAGGGACTTTGGTTTAGATTCAGAGACAGATGAGGAATCATAGAAAGATTTTCAGCCTTATACAAACCTCTTGACTTACCTTGTTTTGGAGAACAGACACAGGAAGGTAGGATAAGAAGCAGGGAGACCAGACAGAGGAGGACTGCGGCAATAAACAGATGAATGACGGCTGCAGTTTGGATCAAGGTCGGTGAATCTTGAAAGAGAATGGATTCTGGATAGACATATATAAGTAGCCTCAAAGGAGGCAGTGACAGGATGAATATAGTACTTGAAAGAAAGAGGAGCCAGAGATAACTGCAGAGTATGGGGTACTCTTTTCTTTGAGAAAACAGGGTTTCATTGCTTTCTTGATTATCATTAGATGGCACTTAGTGGCACAGTGCTACCTGTAAATTGTCAAAATGGGTTAAATCTAGAGAAAAACTATTCCTTAGTTTTTTAAGGACCATGTTTCTGTACCGATTGAGTCCCCTGCTGCTAAATGGGCTGGGGTTCTGCATTTCAATCCTGGCGCTGATAGTATCTCACTCTGTTACCTTGGGCAAGTCACGTCAGCTTTCTGGATCTCATTCAGTTTCATTTGCAAAAGTAAAATGGCTTTACCAGGTTATCTGAGGTCCATTTCAGTTCAACAACATTCTATTAATCTTTGTGCCTATTACCTGATGAGGCAAACAGCTCACTCTTCATATGTAATTGAGACTAATTGTAAAAATGTCACACAGAAGATTGTCAAATGACTTTCTGTCAAAATGAGTTTGGGAAGTATTTTATTTCAGAAATGAAAACAGAATTATTTTAAAGCATTACCAGTCCGTAAATTGTAGACATTTCTAAAGGTCAGAATATTGAGCCTCAGAAATAAGTGTTTACCAATAAGATAATTGTTAGAATAAATTGCAATTTTTGCTTCCCCCCCAAGAAAGACTTTCCTGTTGGTCTTTTTAGCTTAATTGTAAACCATCAAGAAGAAATGTTAATTAAAACCAGAGGCATTAGTTTTTTCCTCAGTGTTTAAGAGTTTAAAAAAAATCACTCCAAATTCATTGATAGATTCCCCAGTTTGCATTCTTCATTAACTTAGCTCTATGATATTTATTTATTAGACATCAATCAAGGATTTACACTTTCTGAGCACAAAGGTTGTATTTTATGATCAAAGTCCGCCTTCAATGAGTAATTTCAAAATAGTAGAATTTTTATTTTTTCCTCCTGCCCAAGGATCTAATCTCATATTTGCCAAGGAACTATTTTTTTAAATAAATTATTCCATAGGTTGGCTGTTTAAAAGCTATTAATTCTTTCATTCACTCAATATATTATACTATGTGCCAGGTACTATTTTATGTAGTAGGGATAGAACTGCAAACAAAGTCCCTAGGCCTCTGGAACTTTGCTATAGTCTATTTCATGTTCACCTTCTACGTGTCAAATGAACAAACTTAGGAGAACCTAGGGTACGATATTGTCTCTAGGTGTTTAGAATTATAATTCTTAAACAGATGTTGCTGCCTCATGTGTTTAAATCCACGTATTAACTACTATTTGTCATTCTTCCTTCTTTAACTTTCAGTACGCTTAACTCTGAGTACTCTTACCTACCACTGCTAGGTAAGCTGAAATTTTTAGTTAGTTTTTCATAGACAGTGGATCTTTCAACTAGGCCAATGGACCTTGTGCATTTCAATAAATAAAGGTACCATGGTTAAGAGTAAAGAAATTGGGTTGAGAATCAAAAGTTTAAGCCCTGGACCTGTCGTGTACTGTGGACTCAGGCAGTTTACTTATTAACTTGTCTGAGCTGACTCCTCATTTATAAAATGGGTACCTCTTGAAGTTTTCTTAAGGTTCTAGTGAAATGATATATCCTATTATTCTAAACTCTAAAAGGGCATTCTGTCATGCTCATGTCTAAAACACTGATTCTTAGTTTTAAAAGTAGCAACCAAATTTGTTGTAGACCTATAATGTAATACATACACATTAAAGAGAATAAAAATGAATAGCTTGGGCTTCCCTGGTGGTGCAGTGGTTGAGAGTCCGCCTGCCGATGCAGGGGACACGGGTTCGTGCCCCAGTCCGGGAAGATTCCACATGCCATGGAGTGGCTGGGCCCGTGAGCCATGGCCGCTGAGCCTGTGCGTCTGGAGCCTGTGCTCCGCAACGCGAGAGGCCACAACAGTGAGAGGCCTGCGTATCACAAAAAAAAAAAAAAAAAAAAAAAAAAAAAAAAAAAAAAAGAATAGCTTTTAATAAACTTGAAAATTTTAATCATCACATTATTTTGTTCATCAAGTATATAGGGTCAGAGAACTTTCCAAGACATATCAATTTGTTTCCATTTTCTTTAACTTGGAATGGGCAAATCAGAACAGCACACTCAAAACAGAGCGTGGCAGAAAAGAAAATGTGTTTACCTCTGTTTATCTAAAAGAGGATGAACAAGGCTAATTTGTTTAAAAATGAGAGTTTTATGCATTTCAAATAGTACAAATGGCTTGTGGACACATTTTTCTCATTTCTAGGGTGATATTACCCTTCAGAGGTTTACTGAAAGTGACATAGGTGTTCCACAGGTACTGTTGATTACTCATCAGGATGTATTAGGCTCAGTGAGATCATAAAATAAGGTACTCATTGAGAGATTTTAGAGTCTCAATAGAGAATGGAAAATGAACGGCACTATCCCTGCAGATAAGTTAAAATGGTCTTTGAGCTTTCCACAGTAAATTTGAAGACTCCAATGGGCAGAACAAAAGAATGGCAGTGGGTGGAATGAAGCACAGGTTACATGCTAAGACCATATCAGTCATCTCAAGCAGGACAAGCCATCATTTTTAGCTGAACGTTAGCCTTATATTTTACTCTCTTTGTCTCCAAGAATGTCGTAGTTCTACTGTCTTACTAGGGAAAGTGTTTTATTTCAGAATATATACTTTAAATATTTGCAGGGAAGCATTTTATCTTTACCTATGTAACATTCCTCATAAATGGTACAAGACTTCAAGGAGATATCACAGACACTGGTGCCTGAAAGAAGAAAAAAAAATCTAAATGGATGGAGCACATTGTTAAATAGTGTTTCTTATTATAAAAGAAGTTGGTATCTAGTCATGTGATTCACACCTGAAAATAATTTATTACATGTTCATGTTTGCTTGATGAAGTACTAGACATAGCCTTTATGGATCAGGAAATAGGAATATGCAGCAGGAAACAGACTAGCATAGATCACCACTGAGGTGATGTTCAGAAACTGAATGAAGGAAAAACAAAACCAATACAAATATCCTACATGGTTGTTTTACATTATATCACCAGGCAAATAAATTAATCAAATGGTAACCGTCTCATGTAGAAACCAAATAAATGTATTTGGGGAAAGTTTCAGCTCATAAATTGATATGTGATGTATGTCTCACACAAACACCTCTGAAGCTGTTCCTTTCTTCCATGCACTAGCAATTGAATGCTCAGTGGCTGCACTTGGCAAGTTGCTCGTCTCATGCAGCCTTCTACCAATTTTGAATAAGAAGAAGAGCAAAATTAGAACTCAGCTCTTATGCCATTGACAAAATAATAAATAGGAACCCACCAAAAATGTGATTAAAGAACAAAGGCATGAGCAACCCAGTTCTGAAGATGTTCATCCTCACCACGCATAAATCTAGTTTAATCTTTCAAAGAATAAATACAGACAGGAGAGCGAGGTGAAAACAGTTGTCAAACCGCAGCACGACAGTCTACATGCAGAAAGGAGAAGGGGTAGTTATTTTAAGAATGTCTTATTATTGCATTTGATAATATAGACTCATTCAAACTTCTTTCCTCAATAAGTCTTAAATTAATATTTACTTTATTTCCTCAAAGGGCAAATAGAAGACATTTGAAGACAGATAATATGTCCTAAAACACAGGAGTAGATAAATTTGTAAATTTACTGTAGTGGATGTTAAGGTCCACTCAATAGACCCCTTTAGAAACAATGCACTCGTTCCCTCCACAGCTGAGGGTGTTCCTGGCTTACAACCCTCCCCAAGAATTGCTTTCTGCCAAAGGGAGATTTGTCTCCACAACAGGTGGAGGAGTAAAAGGGAACAAAAGTTGAGCACCCTTGCCTCAATTTGGGAAATCTCTTAAGGGGAACGCCAACTCCAGAGCCCCCCAGGGAACCAGATCAGTCCTCTGTGGTCACCCTTTCACAGTCTGTCTATTTCCTCTGACCAGTCCTGCTTGCTTACCTCTCTTTTGGTTGTTGTTCTGAAGAGCACTGCTCAATACACCACATGCAAGCAAGTGTCAGTCTCAGAGTCTGCCTCCTAGGGCATTGACCTTGGCACTGGCCTCCTCCCTAATTAATTATAATTTGAAACTGTGTACACTCGAACAGGAAATTGGAAAATCTCTGCATTTTCTCATTACCTTACCATCATTTTATTAAATTACTTTGCTCATTTGTCTCAAAACATACTGCTTCCCTTTTATTCATCTTTCACAATCTTGATCAAATTCTGATCACATCAAGAATGCAGGATGCTGACTTTTTCTTTTCTGGATGCATGATTTAATAAGGACAGAAAATTTTGAAAGGTCATTGAGTCCAGTTTTAGTTCTAGTTTTCAAAAGCCAATAGACTATGAACATTCTATTCAGTCCTCCAAATTAGCATTAGTTGTCCCTATTCAAGATGTCCCTGTCTGACAGTTCATTCAGATTTATATTCCCAGACATGGGCTACTACGAAAATTGAATTTAAAAGAAATAAACCAGGAGTTATATCAGGAGCACTGCCAATTCTATTAGGTACAATTTGTATTTTTAAAAACAACTTAAATATACCAATAAAATGATTACCCACTATCTACTAATGTTTACTATCTAGTATATATCACACTAGGTACTTTTCCCCTATTGTCCCTAAACCTCACTACATACTACGGGATAAGTATTATCAGTATTATACAAGGGAAGAGAAATAAGGTTCATGACTATTAAGTAAATAGGCCAAGATTGCATGTTTCATTCGTGGTAGTTTTGAAGCCCATTGGCCAGAGGCTACCAAGGATACATCTGTAGTAATACAATGCCAAGTTTATTTAGCTTGGTGTAGCAAGGGAGGACACTCCACAGCAAACCTTGGGAGTTTCTCAATCTGAGGAAATAATGACAAGCTTTTACAGGGTATTGGGGCTTGCTTTGAGTGGTTTTAAAATGAGCTTTATACACAATGTTCATTGCTTGCAGCACTATTTACAATAGCCAGGACATGGAAACAACCTACGTGTCCATCAACAGATAAATGGATAATGAAGATGTGGCACTTATATACAATGGAATATTACTCAGCCATAAAAAGAAACGAAATTGAGTTATTTGCAGCAAGGTGGATGGACCTAGAGTCTGTCATACAGAGTGAAGTAAGTCAGAAAAACAAATACCGTATGCTAACACATCTATGGAATCTAAAAAAAAAAAAAAGGTTCTGAAGAACCTAGGGGCAGGACAGGAATAAAGATGCAGACGTAGAGAATGGACTGGAGGACAAGGGGAGGGGGAAGGGTAAGCTGGGACGAAGTGAGAGAGTGGCATGGACATATATACACTACCAAATGTAAAATAAATAGCTAGTGGGAAGCAGCCGCATAGCACAGGGAGATCAGCTTGGTGCTTTGTGTCCACCTAGAGGGGTGGGATAGGGAGGGTGGGAGGGAGACGCAAGAGGGAGGAGATATGGAGATGTATGTATACGTATAGCTGATTCACTTTGTTATACAGCAGAAACTAACACACCATTGTAAAGCAATTATACTCCAATAAAGATGTTAAAAAAAAAAAGTAGCCTGAAGCCAACCTAAGAAAACATCTGTTCCTGGGTTCCATGCCAGACTTACTTAATCAGAATCTTTGGGAATGGGCTCTAGAACCAGCATTTTAAATATGTATATCAGATCATCCCAATGCACTCCAAAGTTTAAAAACCACTACTCTACAATATGACATCAAGGAAACAGCCAAGAGGAAAACATTTTAAAGCTATAGACATATAATTGATATAAAAATAGGATTTTGATTTTTTTCCTACATATTTTTTATTTCCTAGGAGTGTACAAAGGATTTTAGACTGTTTGTTTCCCCTTTCATTTGAGTCTTAAACATTTTGAAATTAAAAATTAAATGTTAAAGATGTTAAGCATATGAATGTCTATCAATTGAAAAGTTTCCCAAAGTTGCCAAATAATAAATGATCTCTATAATAGTAAGCGAAAAAAAAAAAAAAGTTGAGCTGTACAAAACAGAGTATCAGTTGAGACTGGTAGGTTGAGAGAAGCAGGAGGTATTTACTGATTGGTTGAAGGCTCTTAGTAGAGATATTTTAACCACGGGGAAATGTTTCCTGTAGTTTTCCTTGGTCCATAAGTCTGTTATTGTGATATATGAGCTAATACCCATTAGAGGGCCCATCAAGCAGTTTCTCAATTGACTTAAAACCCATGGCAGTGATCTGAAAGCAGCCAATGGACATGAGCCCGTTTTACCTCTTCAACTCTATCATGCTACCTTCAACCTGGGCAGATATAAGAATGTAACTTTTACCTCTTCAGGATTGGATCTTATTTACCACAGTTAAATATGCTGACCAGCAGTTTATTTATTTATTTTTATTATTTATTTGTGTATTTGGCTGCTTTGGGTCTTAGTTGTGGCCTGCGGGATCTTTGTTACAGCATGCAGGATCTTTTGTTGTGGCATGCAGGCTCTTCGTTGCAGTGTGTGGGCTCCAGAGTTCACGGGCTCAGGAGTTGCAGCACATGGGCTCTCTAGTTGTGGCGCATGGGCTCCAGAGCACGCAGGCTCAGTAGATGCAGTGTGCAGGCTTAAGTTGCCCTGCGGCATGTGGGATATTAGTTCCCTGACCAGGGATTGAACCCACGTCCCCTATATTGGAAGGCAGATGCTTAACCACTGGACCACCAGGGAAGTCTCTGACCAGCAGTTTAAAAAAAAGTAAATTTTGGAGTAGACAGGAGAAAATACTATAGAACTATGGAAGGACATGAAAACAAGGATAAGAAGTTGATTTTTAATATCATTTATAATTAGGAATTATTGAAAGGTTTTAAGGTAGAAAACGATATCATGAAAGTATTAGTGGAATGAATTTGGGAAACTATGAAAAAGGTAGTGAAGATATCAAACCCATAAATGGGGATTAGGCAAAGATTTTACAATAGATTTTTTAAATGGTCGATATTACAGAGTTCTGATATTTACTTGAGCAATACAGTAGTTGAAAATGGTTCTAAGGTCTTGAATCTAACTGACTGAACAGTCAGGGTTAGCTCTTTTCTAAAGAGGAAAGTCCAGTTGATCTGCTTTAGAGCCCCTGATTTTGAAGGGCATATACACTGACACATCTGTCCTTCTCAGTTTCTCCTAGACCTTGTAAAGCAGAACATGAGTGATTTTGCATGCTCATTATAACATTACATAGTTTTGATTTACTGTGCAAGTGGTAAGACATTCATTTCCACAGTTCATCACTGTGGCCACTGCAAACAGACAGTGCGTCCCGTTCTGGAGTTAAATCTGGTGACATGGCTTGACAAAGACGATTTTCAAACATATAAGGTAATTATGCTAAAGTCAGGATGACTTACTTAGGAGACGTTATGGTTACCTATTGTCCTAATAAACTGCCCTACAGGTTAGTGGGTGAGAAAAACAACTACTTTAATATATCTTCTGCTTTAGGGGTCAGGAATTCAGGTAGAGCTCATCTGGACAGTTCTGCTCTCTGTGGAAATGATTTGGATCACTAGGTGGTATTCAGCTGTTGGCTGAGCTGAACTGGGGAGTCTGAGACTGTTTCACTTATATGTCTTACGTCTTGGTGGGGATTGCTGGGGGGCTGGGCTCAGCTGGGCTTCTCTTCCTTTCTTTTGTCATGCAATGTTAGGGCCTCACCATATGATATCTCTAGCAAGGTAGTTGGACTATTTATGTGGACGTTTGGGGCTCCCAGAGACCACCGTGGAAGCTGCCCACATTCTTAAAAGCTAAGCCCAGAACTGGAATAGTTTCACTGTGCCAAACTCTATTGGTCAGTTGTCGTCGGCCAGCCCATATTAAGGGGCAGGGTTGCGAGACCCCAATTCTTAATGGGAAGAGGGCCAAAGCATTTGTGGTCATATTTAGTTGGCCATGGCGGAGTGAGAAGTTGGGTGAGGCCTCCACCCACTGCTGCTTCCAACCTGGCAGGTCCTCTCCCTGCACGAGCAGAGTCCCCCTGCTCATCACCTTCTGACACATCAACCCTAAAGGAACCAGTGATGCTAGAAAGGCCATCCTTAATGAGTGGTACCCATCCTGAAGCCTTTAGTATTTTCGGTGAAAATATATTGTTTGACCTTATCATGGAAAAATGTAGCTTGTAAACAATGTAGAGTGCTCATATTTACCAACTCTCAAAACAACTGAATTGACTTATAATGTAGACAGTTGGAACTAGTGGAAATGTCTGGGATAGCAATATGTATTTAAATAGTATGTGAACTCTGCTTTTAATTTTTGTAGATCAGATAACCAATATATATTTCAATTTTATTTAGATAACTTTTACCAAACTCAATTTTAAAAAGAAATTGGATTCTTGAATGAGATATTTTTAAAACAGGCAACAATTTTGAATGTTTTTACTTAAAGATATCTCTAAATCTAGAATCCTATAGTGGGCAGTGTGCTCATTTAAACAAAATTGTATATATATATATATTACGTATATATATAATATATACATATATATAATATATATATGGTGACTAATTGAAATAACAGGTAAATACCACGTGTTCTTATTTTCAATCAACAATTCATTAACAGGGACATTAGTTTAAATGACAAACATCTTTTTTTTTTTTTTTTTTTTTTTTTTTTTTTTGGAACGAACCCATGTCCCCTGCATTAGCAGGCAGACTCTCAATCACTGCGCCACCAGGGAAGCCCGACAAACATCTTAAAAACAATAAATTTAGAGTTGCTGGTTTGTAAACATGTCACCAAGTTAAACTGTTCATTCTAACCTGTATAATTGAAAGTGCATCATAGTTAGACTACCGTTGTTATTTAAAGGCTGTCATTGCTTTCATTTTAAGAAACATGTGTTTTTATGAATTTATCTGTATTCATTGAACATAAAAATACCACAGATTAAAATATGAAGTCCAACTGGAATTGAAATATTTTCCTATTTTCATAATTATTAGAGTTCTACATGCATGTTTGTAGTATCGTATACTTCTTCCCTGTGTATGAGAAAATAATCTCTCTCCTGCATGCATCCTATAGTTACTCAATTTTCAGAAAATGATTATGAGAGAAACATTTTCAACAACTTTTTTCAAGTTAAGTGGTAAAAAGATAAGTTATATATTCGTGGTCTTTAAAATAAATGTTGTATACAGATTATCATTTATCCTCTGTCATAGATGTTATAAAGAAAAAAATAGAAGTTTCTGATAAACAGTCACAGGACTTCACCATTTTTACTACAATCTTTGGGTAGATGATACACATATTCAAAAATGTATTTGTTTATCTTACTAGTGTATCTAGTATCTAGTATACTAGTATCTAGTATCTACCACTGTTTCTCAAACTAATTAAATAGAATTAGTGTTAGTATTTAATGAGATTTATACATCCCCTTAATGCACTTGAGAAACATTAATTGAGCTCCTACTCTTATCAGTCTCTTCTAGGAGTATAATGATGAACAAGGCAGAATTAACCCCCCTTGTCCCGAAGCTCATATTGTTCTAGAGGGAGCAGACAATAAAATAATAAATAAAATAAATACATATAATTTGAGAGAGTAATTAGTGCCATAAAATTTAATTCAGGCAAAAAGAGAGAGAAAGCTAGGTAGGGGGACAGTGACCCTGTTTTAGATCATGTGGTCAATCAAGTCCTTTATGGAGGTGACATTTGACAGTGCTGTATACATGGAGAGCGTGGACTGTCCATGATCCTGCCCTCCCCCAGTATTTTATCTCTCCTTCCCTGCCTGAGTTCTTTAATGGCACTAATTAATATCATATATCTATAAATATATATCATAATATTGTATATAAAATGATTTTATTGTCTGCTCCCTTGAAGAGAATGTGAACTTCTAAACTTAAGGATGGCAGATGCCAAGTCAGTCTTATCCATCATTATATTTCTAGAGGGAGTGTTATAAGTATATCTAGTTCTACAGATGAGGCAGCAGGGACTCTTTAGTGATCGGGTGTCTTAACCAAAATCATACAACCTACTAAACAGGATGAGGAGGTAGAAGGAAGAAAGTGAACACATGAGATTTATACATCCCCTTAATTCACTTGATAAATATTAATTGAGCTCCTACACTGAGCTGAGTGTTAATATGTGCCAGACATCACGGTGGGTACTTTATGTATATTATCTAATTTAATCCTTAAAGCAACTGTCGTAGGCTGAATGTTGGCCTCCTAAATATCCACATCCTAGTCCTCAGAACTTGTAAATGATACCTGGTAACAAAAAGAGACCTTATACATGTGATTTAGCCAAGGATCTTGAGATGAGGAGACTAAGTTGGATCATCCAGGTGGGCTGTAGTCCGTCTTTTAAGGGGTCTTAAAAGAGGGAAGCAGGAGATCAGAGAGGAGGCAGATACTACTTCGGAAACAAGAGGTTGCAGTGATGTGAGGCCAATGAATGCAGCTGACCTCTAGAAGCTAGAAAAGGCAAACAAATGAATACTCCCCTAGAGCCTCTAGAAGGAATGAGCCCTGTCAACACCATGACTTTAGCCCAGGGAAACTGATTTGAGACTTCTGGCATCCAAAGCAGTAAGAGAATAACTTTGCATTGTTTTAAGCCACCAAATTGGCGGTAGTTTCTTATAGCGCTCCTAGGACATTAATACAGCAGCCCAGCTGGGGAACTCAGGTAAAGGTTAGGTAACTTGTCCAATATCACGACACCTCGGTAACGGAAAGTTAAGTGTTCTATTTCTGTGCTCTCAGATCGTGCTCCAGAGTTTATCATTGTAGGCAGGAATTGCTCCCCTGTTTTAGAGTGTCAAGTAGTTAGAAGTAATTCTTACAGTACTTAAAAAAAGATGGCACAGTAAGTGTGTGGTTTTGTTTTGCTGGGGTTTTTTGATGGGGAAATATTTATTCGTTGTAGGTTTTCACAAACTCAGCATCAAATACACTTCTTCCGCAACAGAGACCACCTGCTCCAGCGGACCAGCAGCCCTTCATGAATTAGACCTCCGATAGCACTCGTCAACCCAGAAGTGCTCTGCTTCCTTCTCTGCAAAACGGACCTAACACTGTCAACAAGGTAATTCTAGCAAGATTGTGCAGCAATGACAGTGCTTACTGGGGTATGAGATCATTCCAAAGTCTAGTGCTGTAGGCTTAGAATGATTGAGTATCAGTATTAGTGGGGTAAAACAGCTGAAAATTCTGTGACAATAATTCTTTTTTTTTTAACATCTTTATTGGAGTATAATTTCTTTACAATGGTGTGTTAGTTTCTGCTGTATAACAAAGTGAGTCAGCTATACATACACATATATCCCCATATCTCTTCCCTCTTGCGTCTCCCTCCCACCCTCCCTATCCCACCCCTCTAGGTGGGCGCAAAGCACTGAGCTGATCTCCCTTGCTATGTGACTGCTTCCCACTAGCTATCGGTTTTACATTTGGTCGTATATATAACGTGACGATAATTCTTTAGAGGAGGCCATCAAGCGGATGCACAGCACCCAGTCCTCTTTTCTGGAGGTAAGTGAGGGAAGTGATCGTAGTCCATGTGGCTTATTTTTGGTGTGTCATCCTCAAATCAGATCCATTGTCTTAAATGGACTTGCCTCCCCTCTGACGCTTCCTTGTTGCTTTGATAAAATAGAAGGTGCTGTGCCATATGCTTCTTCATATTCACTTAACACGGTTCTGTTGACCTTCACGCTCACATCCCATTCAGCCTAAATAAGGTCTAGAAGAGTTTATGGAGACGGGATTCATCTGGGTTGTTGAGCTGGGAGCTCAGAAGAAAATACTGGGACATGGAGACTCTTTCCCTCCCAAGGGAAGGTGACCTAAGAAAAGCGTACAGAGACTGGCAGTGTCTCTAAGAAAAGCAGACTACAGCACACCATGGTTGAATGCTTTAAGAGGCATAAAACCTCAGCCTCATCTTGCAACTTCCCTTGTAGTTGAACGTGAGACATTGCTTAATGGAATCTGGGCAGAGGGGAAGCATTCATGTACATGAAGACTTAGGCCTGTTTATTGCCTGGAGTCTTCTGTGGGTAGGAGAAAAGGTAGAACAGTCCACCATTGCAGAGAGACCTGAGGGGGTGAAGTGGCTTGCATTCCTGCTGTTGGAAATGACAAGGGTTCATAGGCCAATGGATGCAGAATAGAGTAGCCCAGCTCAAGTCTTCTTAAATGTGCCCCGTGAAAGAGGGAAGCTGCCAACAAGAGTCCCCAGAGCCTAGCTTCCACACTACAATCCTATGCATTGTGGAGATCCCCCCCTGGCCCTCTGAAAAGTCCACACATATGCCCTAAGAGAGCAAACATATAGGAATGCTGTCATGAAAGACAACAAAGGCCTGACTACAAAAATATAAGGAAAGACTGTTGCCCCTCTTCCTCCAATTCCCCCTTTCTCACCTCAGTACAAGAGGAAGCAGAAAAGGAAGGAGGAGAAGGATAAAGGAAAGTGAAAGATAAGTAAAAATGCCTTTTCTCACAGGAAGACTTTGAGCCATGGGCCAGTCTTGAGTTGTGGAGGAGAAACAAGCTTTGAATAGAATTAGAGATTGAAGCTCTGATTTAGACTGGATTGATCTTTTGAATAAAGTTGACTGAGAGTGAGTCATAATGATTGAAGAGGAAATAGAAGTGACTTGGAAGTTATGAGACTTGTATAATGTTCCATCAGGGAGCAGGGAAGGATCAAAAAGGAATGACAAGTGGAATAGTTGCTTAAAAATAAAGAGACTTCCAGAACACATTTCCATCAAATTTAGTTCACTCCGTAAACCAGTCAATCTCGTAAGATGTGGGATAGAACAGTTAGGGCTTGAGATCAGACCTCCCATATTGCTTTCAGGTTTTCTGGGCTCTGATATCCTTAGAAATCACACTAACATGAGAATTTAGTCTCTCGTATCTTTTATTTCCATTGAATGTGCTTCTATAATACATTGTACAGTGCAGTGACTTTAGTGGTCATCTGTCAGTTCTCTTCCTGCTTTACAAAATCAGATTAACTTTAGATTTCCTTGGTAGGTGTTTTCTCATTTTATTGTTTCAATTTCTGGTTTGCCTAACTTGCCACACTTTGTTCTTGCTTGGAAATTTTTCCATTTTCTCATGTAATAGTCAAACGGGAGAGAGACATGGGATGATGAGAAGTTATAAGATATACTTTTAGGAGCAAAATTTAGAGTATCTTTGATAACACAAAGACAATATTTGGGACTTCCCTAGTGGCACAGTGGTTAAGAATCTGCCTGCCAGTGCAGGGGACATGGGTTTGTTCCCTGGTCCGGGAAGATCCCACATGCCACAGAGCAACTAACCCCATGAGCCACAACTACTGAGCCTGCGCTCTAGAGCCTGCAAGCCACAACTACTGAGTCCACTTGCCCCAACTACTGCAACTCACCGTAGTTGCAGTGAGCCCACGCACTGCGACTACTGAAGCCCGCATGCTCTAGGGCCCGCGTGCCGCAACTACTCAACCCAAGTGCAGCAACTCCCGAAGCCCACGCACCTAGAGCCCGTGCTCCGCAACAAGAGAAGCCACCGCAATGAGAAGCCCACGCACCGCAATGAGAAGCCCACGCACCACAAGGAAGAGTAGCCCCCACGTGTGTGTGTGTGTGAATACCCGCACACAGCAACAAAGACTCAGTGCAGCCCAAAAAATAAATACTAAATAAAATTTTAAAAAAAGAAATAGTGAAAAAAAAACCCAATATTTTTGTTTCTTTAGGGTTTATGCTTTTAACCTAAGGAGAGAAGGAGTAAAGGAGTCATTACTTTGTCTGAATGGTTTCTTGAAAAATTTAAGGTGTCTTGAATGTCATCCAATAAAGAGACTGTCGATTTAAATAACTCAATCATGGTTATATGAAATAGATGGAGAATCACAATGGGAAAGGGAAAACCTATGTTCAGTCATTAAGTGGCCTTAGGACATTTAGAAGATAATTAAATAAAAGCGTCTCCTAAACCTGAGGCAAATTTAAACACTAAATATTAGTAAAGCTGTCATACAAACTGTCTTTAAAGAAGGAAAGCTCTCTTCCCTTTCCTGTACTACTTGGAAATTATAAGAATCAGCATGTCTCAACTTTCCGTTTCAAGCTTCAAATTTTATTCCCCCACCAAAAAAGAAAAAAAATCCAAGGCGTTTAAACTGAAATATGTCAGGTTTAAGGATGGAATTCTCTCGCTATTCTAGTTAAATGTCATGAAAAGCATATCTGTCCATCAAAAATGCTTTCAGCCTACTATATATGTGTCATTGCAGGATGGTAAAGATCTATTCTTTTCCCTGTTATAAAATAAGCAGTTCAGCAACAGAGTCAGATTGTCAAATCTGGTTGGGATCTTAGGGCTTGTCTAGATCACTCCCCGTGTGGTTGAACTCAGTAGTCCAAGGTTTCTCATCTGCTCAGTTACAGGATTTGAATCACTGACCATTTCTGCTGACTCCTCTCCAGTATACCCATTCTCTCTGGAGAGCATTTGTAATTTGTATCCTGGTTCCAAATAGCATACACATTCTTTCCCCAACCCCAGATACTCCCACCCAAAAATACCAAATAAATTTTGGAATGAATTTTATTTTTCTAAATATTTTTTAGTTTCAAAATTCACAATCATGTTGCTTTGTGAAGTACCTTTTCCCCTCCATTTTTTGTCTCCCTATTTCTTCTGCTCTAAGCCTTAATTCCTTAATTATTTACACATTTGAGCATCTTTGGACGGTATTGTGGCCTAGAAGCTGGAGGTCAGTTTTAGGGGAAATAGGACAATCTGTAGGAAGATGACAAAATAGAGAACTTAGACAATTTGACCCATTTCCCAGTCACTCAATGTGCTTCCAAGGTTGTTGTATTTTGTGTCAAATTGGCTACTCGTACCAGCATGAAAATAAGATAATTTTGATAATGTTTCCGTAATCATTTCTGAATTAGATAGGGGAAGCTTAAGTCCTTTAGCAATAGACTCCGAATTTAATGGCTGAAAAAAGAGACATAAAAGACTTTTGTTTCTTTTTGCGTAGTAGTCTAGGACAGCACTTCTCAAAGTATAAGAAAGAAAATTGTTAGGAAAGTAGATTCTCGAGCCCCACTCTAGATCTGCTGAATCAGAAACTCTGGTGTGGAGGGCCAGCAATGTGTGTTAAACTTTCCAGTTTAATGTTTAATGTTAAACTTTAAATGTTAAACTTTAATGTTTCTGATGTACATTAAAGTCTGTGGGAAAATTTTTCAGCCCGAGGAGATGTATGTTTATGACAGTGAAAGGGGGTTATCTCTGCTTCACTTAGTCATTCAGAGATCTGAGCTGACTATATCTTTGCCATGTTCAACTTGCCCCCACGAAACAGGTAAGAGCACAGAGCAGGATATGTGGGAAGTTTCATCGGACCATTGTAGTGCTTCTTACCTAACTTTGGGGGGAATTTCAGCAAATGGCCACAGCGAGCTGCAAGAGAAGCTGAAAAATGTAATGAACTGGGCATATTATGTCCAGTTACTACTAAAGAAAGGAGAAGGGACTTTGGTGGATAGTCTATGCAACAATCATCAGGTTTGCTGGTGATGTGTTTCATCTCTTTTCTTCTTAAATTCCTACTGATGTTGCTTTCGCTCAGGTACTTTAATTCTGGCATTGTACAAGAGTATTGCATCATGGGAGCTAAAGTAAGAGGGTAATACAAGAAAGAGTAAACAGTTAGCAGTGCCAGATGCTGCCGAGAAATCAATGAAATGAGCACTAAAAATGTCCCCTAGATTTGGCCTGGGGCCAAAAAATGGAGGCCATTGATGACCTTAGGAAGGATTGTTCCATAAATAAATGGTACAAAAGCTGTGTTGGCATAAATTATGTTAGTAAATGCATAGGAGATGAAAAAACAAAGACAGCAAAACATAATTTTTTTAAAAGAGATTAACAGTGGAATGGCAGAGAGATAGGGCTGTAAGTAAGGATGATATGGGATAGAGGCGTAGGAATGATTCCATATAGATGGACAAGATCTAGTTGAGAAGGTTTGGTTGAATATTCAGGAAAGGGAAGTTGGGTAATACTCTTGAAAAATTATAATGGGGTCCAAACACACAGATGGGAGGAGTTACCCTAGATAGGAAAAGAAAAACTGCCTCTAATGTAACAGGAAAGAAAGAGGAAGGAGGGAAAGAGAAAAAAAAATTGAAGTAATAATTGGGGAAATTGAGAGATGAAGTTTCTAGATTAACACAGATGGATTGCTGAGCAGTATGAAATATGTAATTGAAGTTACTTTGCACAACTCTACATAAAATCATCGTAGTAGCCTGTTAATGTTATATTGGGTTGCTATATTAATTTGGCTGCTATAAGCCCTAAAACTTACATTTATTGGAGTGTGTCTGTTAATTTTTTAGAAACATTTAAAAACTGACCAAGAGTAGGGAAACTATGATATTTTATTTTTGCCTAACCCTGCTGAATTAATCTGTGGTAAGATTTCCTTAGTCAGCAGGTTCATTACAAATATAGCACTTTGTGAAATTCAGTAACTCTCTTAAGGCTTCAAAATGAACACTCATATGGGAGGTTTTTAAGAGCTGACATCATTTCTCCGTATTTTATTGGAATTTTAGAAAATTCTGGAAAGAATCTCATCAAATGAACCAGTATTTCATGTTTATAAAAAAGTAATTAAGAAAATTGTGCCTAATTTAAACATGCAGTTTATGTGCCAAGAAATGGAAAAAAAAAATAGGCTTTTGTCAATCATTAAACAAATTTTTTAAATTAAATCTCTAGGTGCCTATAAATTGTGAAGGGACCTGGATATTTATCCAGTGCCAGGCTTTCAGTGCGGCTGCTGTCGGCCTCTGAGTGTAGGATGCGCTTTGCTAGAGCCCACCGTGTGCTCTGAAAAGTTAACTTCACTTACCAGGCGCTCATACTCTGGGCCACGTGGCATCACCCTAATCACTGCAAGTACCAGACTAGGGATAAGCCCTACGCTAAATGATTCAAATCAGCCAGTCCTCAGGAAGCCTGCAAAACCTAACTAACCCCACACTGCTTGCCAAAGCTGCCTACCTAGCTGCACCCCACAACTCTAGTTTGCTGTGACTCCCTCCCTGAGTGTCATTCCCTGTGTGGCCCTGCCCAGCGGCCATCTCTCTCAGTAGCGTTAAGTAACAAAACATTCAGCCTTTCATCTGCTTGAATCAGTGTGTTGTATCCCACCATCAAAAGAATTCTTAAAGTCTTATAATACAGTTGGCACTATGGCCACAACCACTGACTCTTGGATAACTTCTTTCGAGACTGCTCTTGGCTCACTAATTGGCTCTAGACCACAGGGAGAGCAGTTTGGGATGGAATTTGAGCTTGGGCTTTGGTCTTGCAGCCTGAGGCTGCTTGAGCTGTGCTTTCCAGGCTGGAAGATTTGGTGGTTCTGCTTTTAGTCACAGTCTGTGTTTGGCAGAGACCTATTCCAGGGGACTCTCCTTGATGGTGGTGGTGTTTCTTCATCATTATTTGGGGCAGAACTCTGGTTGGTCTGTGTGTTTCAGGGGACTCCTGTGCAGGAAGATGTTGGCTGGGCTCCCACCATGGGAGAGAAATGGCAGCTGGGTGTCATTTTGATGTTGCTCAGGTGTGGGTAGCACCTACCTCTCTTTGTTGCTGCGTATCTCTTTGCTGTCCACAGAGAGCTTTATGCTCCCTAGACTGTCAGGAATATCACAGGCTGCACCTTCTAAGACCAGCCACCCAACATGTAATCCAGAGGGGCCCTCTGGCTCAAGGAAACAAAGATTTCATCTCAGCAACCCCCTTCAGAACACCTGCCAGGTATCCAATTACTTAAATAATACAAGACCACTAACCATTGTGCTTGGGCCTTAGTAAGCGCCCCAACATAACATGCGAAGGGACTGATACTTCTGACACTGGGTCTTACTGCACTGTCCCAAGGAGAGGCTGCAAACCCTAGTCCTCTAGGGGTGGACTGGGAAGGCCTGGAGTAAGAGCCGGCTGCCTAAAGGCAGGCCATGAGCCCCTACCCCTCGTTTCCTATAACCACCTACATGCTTTACACTGAGTGATCAGACAGAGACAAACTGAAAACACAGGCATAGGTGCCTAGAAGCCCAAAACAGAGGGAAAATAATGGAATGAAAGGAAAAAAACCTAGATACAGAGGGAGAAAATAAAAAATGAATTATATATGTGTGTGTATAATATTTTTTAAGCAAAGGTCCATAACTTAAAACAATTGAAAATCCAAAATTTACTAAAATAATTTCTATGACAAAAAGATAAAAAGGGTGCTGATTGCCTTTTCTGCCTCTACAGCATAGGTGCTAAATTAACTTTAACAACTGCTAAAATGCACCAGTTGACAAAGCTTCATAGATTTAATCATACTGGATCCCATATTACAGTTTTATCAGAAGATCCTACTAAATTTAAACATGGAACTCCCTATAACCCTAGGAGAGTAACTAAACATAAAATACAGGAAAAAAGGGTATTCCTTATTTTATGTTAGAGTCCCGACTAAGTTTCCCATAGTCGTAATATCTATTGCCCTAAAATATTCTATATTGGAAATAGACACTCTGAAATAATGAGTAATAAATTGAAGCTAAGTAAAGTCTTTGGCACTTAGAAACTGGCTTGACAGAAAAAGACCCAGTTAAAATATTAAAGTGGTCCAATTTAAGTTAAAACAGGGCCTTCAAGAACTCAAACTTCATATAAGACCTAATTAATAAAGGGGTGATTATGTCCACCGCCTCTCCATTTAATAGGCAAATTCGCCTGTTCTTAAAGCTTCAAAAATTGAAGGAAAAAAAAAAAAAGAATAATGCCTCACAGTGGATTCCTGCAACTTTAATACTATGGTCCCATCCATTAAGGTCCCCATTCCCAATACCCGATATTATTAAAATTACTGATGTCATCCAATTAACAACCAGTAAATATTTTGATAGTAAAAGGTTTGGCTAATATGTTCTCTTCAGTGCCTATTTTAACAGCTTCTCAGCGTCAGTTTGCCTTCGCCCCCAAGGGAAGCAATGCACCTTTTCCAGCCACCTTCTAGAGTAAGGACCTCTTTGCAATTGTACACAATCTCTGCAGACAACATCTAACTGCATCCACTGTTCTCCATCAGCACGGATATGATATTCCAGCGATGATATCCTCCTTTAAGGACGTTTGTTAACACACTCATTAAGGACATAAAACTCCAGCATCGTTTAGTCAGTGTTGCATTCTGGAGCTAATATAGTCCTTGTGTAGAGATTCTACTTACTCTGATACTGTTACTTACTAATCAGCCTGCCTTGAATGGGGCCCCCTCCAACAAAAGGCTATAAAACTGGTCCAAATTAACATCGATAGGCCCCACGGGGAAACATTCCAGAATGTACACCTGGGTAGTATGTGGGGTTGGTCCAGAGTGGTTCACTCTGGCCAGACTCTTGGCTGCCTGAACATGGTGACCACAAGGGGCCACACGTGTGATTGTCTTCTTGGCCCTGCACGGTGCTCCCTGGGGTGCCTGGCTTTGATTTCGGGGGCAGTGTCCTTCCTGCCCGTCACTGACGTGTTCTATGCAGATGTTGTTCACTGGGATAGGCAGTAGCCCAGCCCCACCCCACCCCTGCCCTTGCTCCCTCCCCCACTCCCCATGGTCCCCAGGAGGTTCTTTTGCTCCTTACCAGACTCCAGAGCCAATCGCAGTAGGCCTGAAAGCTAGATATGCACCTGTGCAAGCACATGGGGAGAGGGCATGGGTTTGTGATAATGAAGAGTGTAGCCAAGCCATCACCAGGGACTACCCTGGGAGATGCCACATCCTGATCCACATGGGAGAACAGCTATTTATTCTTCCGAGAGTGGTTGTGATTAAAAATTCAACACAACGGAATTCCCTGGTGCTCCAGTGGTTAGGTCTCTGTGCTCTCACTGCCGAGGGCCTAGGTTCAGTCCATGGTTAGGGAACTAGGATCCCACAAGCTGCGCCGTGAGGCCAAAAACATTTTTAAAAATAAAAATTCAGGGCTTCCCTGGTGGCGCAGTGGTTGAGCGTCCGCCTGCCGATGCAGGGGACGCGGGTTCGTGCTCCGGTCCGGGAAGATCCCACATGCCGTGGAGCGGCTGGGCCCGTGGGCCATGGCCGCTGAGCCTGCGCATCCGGAGCCTGTGCTCCACAACGGGAGAGGCCACAACAGTGAGAGGCCCACGTACTGCAAAAAAAAATAATAATAAAAAAATAAAAATTCAACAAAATCAAGCTTGAAGAAGCATTTTGAGTGCAAACATGAAAATCAGCAAAAACAATACGTATGCCAGTTTGAAGGTTGTAAGAAGACCTTTAAGAACATCAGAAGCTAGAAATCCATCAGTGCCAGCAGAAAAATGAATCACTGTTCAAGTGAAACCCTGAAAGAAATGGCAAGCACTTTGTTTCACCCGGCAGTCTGAAACGATGAGAAGAAAAGTCTACGAGAGCCACGTTATGTCAAAAGGGATGTTCATTGTGGCAAAAACATTTTGAGAGAAACCCGCTATAAAGAAAATAACATGTGAAGTATGCCAGAAAACATTCAAGCAGAGAGGTGAGGGTAAAAACACGTGAAAACTCGTGTCCCGGAAAGGAATGTGTGTCAGTGTCCAAGAGAAGACCATCGTGGCTGTGCAACATGCTTGGTCTCAAGAGCCGTATTTTCTCTCTGCCTGAGGAAAAGCACCCATTTATGTGTGAATATGCTGGCTGGTGCAAAAGGTTTGCAATAAAACACAGTCCCACAAGGCATGCCGACATGAAGAAAATGAAAATCAAAGTAAAAGCGTCTCATGAAAAATCAAGTTGGGCCTTTCATCTCAGTGGATGTATCTCTTCTAAAAGGAAACACCAGTGAGGCTTCTTTTTGCCTAAATACAGAGAGTTACTGAATGGTATTGATCTCAGTAATTACTCTCAGCTAAATAATCAGGTTGTAGTGTTGAAAGGACTACAAACCAACAAGCTCAGTTACTTTCTCTCAGAAGCACATTTCCCTTTATTAAAAACATTGATTTAGAAAAAAAAAATTGACAGGCACTCGTGTTACTCTCCTCAGAGGCTCCTTCACTACAGAAGTTTTAGCAACCTCTTCTCACACCTCCAGGAGTCTCAGGACTCTTATGAAGGCCGTAGGTTGCCTTTGGGCTTCTGATGATAGAAACTAACCTTGGCTCTGTGCTGTACACCATTAGAGCAAAATCACTGGCCACATACTGGTCTTTCCTAGAAATTGTGGTTCTGATGGATCCTTGAGCCTGTGACTTTCTATACCCAGTTGCCCATTATGCCTTGGGTCATAAATGCAGCACCCCTCAATCTGAGCACCTCTACTTAGACCTCCTTGATAAAGAATGGAACCAGACCTGGGCCTTCTGGAATATTCCACCTGGAGGAGGGGTTTGTCTCTCCTCTCCTCAGTTTCTTGCCAGATGCCAGGCTGCAGGATGAGGTTGCCCTTCTCCCAGTTCCCTTAGCTACCTGGGGAGTCCCTTGGGATCAACTGATGGAACAGCAGTGAAACTTCATAGACTGTATGGGTGGCATTGCCACCATCATAACTGATGCTCAGCGGTATGGCGCTGCTTTCCATCTCCTAACTGGTATGTCCATGATAAAGGACAGGGCCCAAGAGTCAGAAAATTTGCCATTCCACCCCCATAGCGCTGGAGGCCAGATGTAGGGTACATAATCTTCTGGGACCCATTAACCATAGACTGTCCCATGGGCCAGGAACCTGCCCATCTGACATGTGACTCATTTGAGCCTAAACTTCTACCACTCAAAAAATCTTCATCAGTATTCAGGTTATAAGGGATAGATAATTAATCCTGGCTCTCCATCTGATTCCCTCCAGAAAATTAAAATTATTTTTCCCGGACTATTCCCTCAGACAGTGTGGGCTGCTAGGGAGCTAGGAAACTGGACTTGGTAAATAAAAATGGAGATAATATTAGGAGATAATAATAAAATCAACACCATATCCCATAATGATGAAGCCAGACAAGCCTTCATGGGTAATAATACAAGCCAGAGAAGAATTGACATCAAACAGCAAAGGTCTATCAAGTGCAGCCACACACTATTTTGTTGGTCTCATCGCTATTGGTCTGGATGCGTTCATTGGTTTGAAGTCCAGAGGCTCCAACACTCCAAGTAAACCATCGTTTTAACCAAACTTAGCAGATCCTGGAGCCCACACCCCTACAACCTGAAGTCTTCACTGGCTTGTCCATTACCAACCAAGCCAACAACTGAGGCAGAGGGCCCATGGTAATTGCCTAAATTGGAGGGCCTGCCTATAGGCTATGCTGGAGGTCAAAGCTCAGCCACAGATATTTTAATTGACAAACATACCATCCTATTAACAAGATGCACCCCAAATAGGCCATGTGATTTAAAAACCTATCTGCAGTAGAATCCCTCTCATTACCCGTCTGGACAGAAACTTGGACAGTTGGGAGCTTTTAGATTTGGCCACCCTTAATCAGGGATTTAATTATGTCAGTTGGGTTCTGGTGCTTCGGTTCAATGATAGCAACTTCGTTGAGGCAAGCGTCATCTTTGCTAGTTGTGCACCCACGAAGCCTTTGTTTGAAAGATATTTATAAGTCGAGCTCCCAGGACCAAAATCACCTTGATATTTTACAAGAAGCTCAGTCTTGTTATAATACCACAGAGCCACAAAAACAAAACCCATGTTGACTTGAGTGGGTATCCACTTATAAAGGATACCCCCAGTGCCATATCCCAAACCACATTGCCCTGGACCAGGAGCTTGTTCTTGAGAAGGTATCACCCTTGATGACACTACTTGGGCCAAAGACTGCACCACTGGAAATGACTTTGCACCCTGTGACAGAAACAACTACTCCCTGGACACTGAGACCACCATACCAGCCACACCCACCAGTTGCCTCTCCTAAGATGCTGACATGAAACAGTTATTGTTGTTTTTTTTCGTTGGACGTTAGGGATTCTGTATTTCCTGCGTTTGCTGTTTACTTAGCTTGTGGTATGCTCCTTGTTCTATAGCTATACTTGCATACCTAAAGGGAAATCTTATAAAGGTTACTGCTCTCTGTGCTATTAAAAAATTAATGGAAATTAGTTCTTCCCCAGGTAGGTAACTTCCTCACATTGGTCCACCCTTCAGTTGGACCTCCCACTCCCCAGGGCCTACTCCTACTTCCCTTCTCGCTCTACCTTGCCCCCCACAAGTGCCCACCCTGTGTCTACGACCACCAAAACCACCCCTTCCCCATGGCTACAAACAAGTACGACTCACCTATACCTTGCTGAACTAGCAGTTCACACTCTCCATCAACAAAACTGCTGTACCTACCACCTTGACTCAAGGGATACACCAAGATATTATTATCGAAAACTACATAATTCATACTGTCACACACCTTACAAGTCCACCATGATCTTGTTAGAGACCCCCAAACTTCAGATCTGTTTTTGCCATATAAACAGTAAACTTGGATACGGTTGACCTATTTATACTTCTACTTGTCTCCCTCCTTCTGACTGCCATAATAAAATGTTTTCCTAGGCAGTTTAGGGGCATTTATATGCCACTCTGTAAAAGTCTCCTCTACTACTTGGGCTACTGGAATTCTTCAGATAATTGAACTCAAAACGGATGCCAAGACAACAAGAGGTCAACTGTAAGAGAGGTTTGTTTTTGCGCTGTCTTGACCCAGTTTTCAGGACCTGACTAAAAGCTGGTCGGTTCTGCTTCTTGAGTGGCTGATTAAGTCCACAATCCAGCCACCTCCCTTATCAGGCACTCACATTCAGGATCACAGTGCATCCATGCTAACTGCTTCAGGGTCAGGAACCAGACAAAACTGAGGACCGTCCCTATGCCCTGAGCCTGAAAAATCATCCAAATTAGCCAACCCACAGGGATCCCTCCGAGCCTCGCTGACTCTCTCCCCTTTATCCCCTACAGCTATAGCTTGCTGATACCTGCTGGGGTGGTAGAGAGGGCAGTTCTTCTGTGTCCCTGTCTGGCAGCCATCTCTCCTCTGGAGTGCTAAATAGCAGACTTCTCCCTTTCATCTATCCAAATGTCCATGTGTTCTGTTCCTCTATCAAAAAGATCTTTAAATCTCATAAAACATGTAGTTCGTTTTCTTTTACTATAAATCAATGACGGGAATGTTTCAGCCAAATCTGAAGTTTCTAAATTCTTAGAATTGCCCCAAAGCAAAAATAAGTCACATCAAGTTGCTGAAAAATTAGATAAGACATTTCTACCTCCAATAAAGCCATGTAATGTAAATGTCAAAGAAACCTAAATGTCAAAAGAAGATTAAACTCTTATAGGCATTGATTCATCATAATCATTTTCCTTTTTTGTCTTAGTATTTCTTCTGTCCTTCTGTTCAAACCGGTTTTATCTGTTCCCTGTAACCTCAATTTCTTTGAGTCATCGGTATTCTAGAATTGCACTCTTCGATACACTAGCTCCTAGTCAAAGTTAAATAAAATAAAATTGAACGATTTTTTCCTTAGGTACACTGACCACATTTCTAGGTCTCAGTAGGCACGTGCTACTAGTTGTGACTGTGTTGGTGGGTGCAGAAGAGAATTTCCTGCAGAGCAGAGAGTCCTATTGGACAGTTCTCTTCTGCAATACCAGTGCCTAGTAATTCCCTCAACTACTTCCAGTATTATTTGTAGGAATAATTTTATGGAGTATATCAGGTATTTTAGGTGAATGTTTGCTAATTGAAGGATAAGATAGGACAATCTGGGAGGAAAAGTGATGAGAAGTAAGAAAACATGCAGTTAGGGAAAAAAATCATCTTTAAGCTAAAGAAGACGGATATACCAATTATGATAAAAGATTCTGTGCAATCTTGATATCTCAAATCTTTTTGAATTCATCTTTCTTTCTCTTTTCCTTTTTTTTTTTTTTTTTCCTACCAGAGAGAGTGTGTTATCTTGGATTTGATCTCTTCTGGGTGGTAAATGTTTTCCTGGGCACATGTTTAATAATACAAAACAAAAACAAAGCGAGCCTATGCTCTTATGCAGCATCCAGAAGACTTTACTGAATGGGTCTGAAACTATGCTCCAGACAATATGGTTAGCCATCCAGACAGAGCATGTGCACAATGTAAACAGGCTGTCATGCATCGTTTAGGGTTGTACCGTCTAGCAAGTCTTGCTGAGTGGAAGTATGGTGACTTTCCCAAATAGATATGTATTGCAGCAAGATACATTCATCTCAGTTCAGCAAACCACACGTTTAGTTACAACATACAAGAAACAGTGTCCAGCACTGGTACTGGTTTTGAGGTCGCCTGAGCATGTGTCTGAAAATTGGGACGCTTCACCACATACCATGCTTAAGATTAAACCTTGATACATTAACATTTTGTAAGATGCAACTTACTTGAGCTACTTTTCTGAGCAACAGTATGTGGCCATGATGATCAGCTTGTTTCATGTATCCTGTGTGTGTGCGTGTGTGCGTGTGTGCGTGTGTGTGTGTGTGAATAGCAGTGTTGCGGTACCATGACGCTATTGACATTTGAGGCATTTGAGACCACGTCAGTCTCTGTTGTGAGGGCCTGTTCTATGCATTGCAGACTGTTTAGCACCATCCATGTCCTCTACCTCATAGATGCCAGTAGCACCCTCTCTTACCCAGTTGTGACAAACAAAAATATCTCCAGATAGTGACACATGCCTCCTGGGTGGCAAAATAGTCTCCATTTGGGAAGCTCTGATCTATGATAATTTCTCAGGAGTATGAATATATTCATATGTATGTTTCTATAGATGTAAGTATAGTGAGCAAACAGGCTACTGACAGCAAACATTCAGTATTGCTTTTGGCCTCCAGTCCCTCCACACTAAACCGGTCTGAGATGGTATGGCATAAAGTAAATGCTCAAAACTGCAAATATCAATTCTGTGACTTGTGAAATTGCCTACATGGAAATAAAACCCTTGATTAATAATACTGAATCAAAATCAGCTCGATGAAATCTATCTTTATTAACAGAGCCCTGAGTAAACACATCCTTTTTTTTTTTTTTTTTTTTGCGGTACACGGGCCTCTCACTGTTGTGGCCGCTCCAGTTGTGGAGCACAGGCTCCGGACGCGCAGGCTCAAAGGCCATGGCTCACGGGCCCAGCCAATCCGTGGCATGTGGGATCTTCCCGGACCGGGGCACGAACCCGTGTCCCCTGCATCGGCAGGCGGACTCTCAACCACTGCACCACCAGGGAAGCCCAACACATCCTTTTTTTTAATCAACTAAGAGATATTCCTGTCAGTGCAGAGAGATTATCGTGTTTGGCCATGTGTAAGTCACCGTTTTTGAAGTGAAATTACAAGGCTGGCAAAGAAGCAATGCTACTTTTCAGAGTCCAACCAATGAGAATAATTAATGAAGCAAATAGCTAACTTAAAGTAATCCAGTTACGGTTTTCATAGTTTATCCTCCAAAAATTGATAGATTTTTTTAAACATCTTTATTGGAGTATAATTGCTTTACCATGGTGTGTTAGTTTCTGCTTTATAACAAAGTGAATCAACTATTCATATACATATATCCCCATATCTGCTCCCTTTTGCATCTCCCTCCCACCCTCCCTATCCCACCCCTCTAGGTGGTCACAAAGCACCGAGCTGATCTCCCTGTGCTATGCGGCTGCTTCCCACTAGCTATCTATTTTACATTTGGTAGTGTATATATGTCCATGCCACTCTCTCACTTCGTCCCAGCTTACCCTTCCCCCTCCCCGTGTTTAGATTTTGCACAAACCAGAAAGTATAAATTTAAAAAACAACAAATAAAACTTCTGAGTCTGGAATTTGGGTATGATAAGGTCTACTTTGCCCTGAGTGCCTCTGATATCCCTTTATTTAAATTAGGATTAATTACTCATAGATAAAGCATTATGACTGGCCATATTCACACATGCATGAAGGCATTAAGGTCTGAGAATGAGGTTGTACCATCAGTTACAGAGACTCGCTGCCTGGATTGGAAAAGAGAGTAATGTTCTTCCAGATTTCAGCATGGGATCCCTTACTGGTTAATATCCACGGTTCATTATGAATTATTATTTTTAAAATAAATCCTATAATTCTGTGTGAAAAGCTTAATTATTGTATCACAGTTTGATGTTAAAATAATTTATAAAAAGAAACCATTTTAAATACACAAAATTATAACCCTTTTTGTTTATATATGTTGTTTTCATTTTTAATGTGCTGGTGACCTAAAAACGGGGGATTCCTCTCCATCTCAGAGAGGTTCTGCCAATGTTCTTCTCGTTGCTTATTGTGACATTAGTCTGCAAGGCATTGGAGTAAGAGGTAATTGAACTACCAAGTATAACATCTGAAGTTTCAGTAACAACCCTTTGGCATGAAAGGTGAGGACTGAAAGTGTTTTGCCAAGATTGTGAGGGATGGAATCCAGAATTCAGGACTGTCACCACCATATCACTTTTGGAGTCCAAAGAAATTAAAAAGGATTTAACAAAATAATTAAACCGAGCCCATGACTTGAGGAGCTTTTGTGTTTGGCAAAGGCACTTGAGAGCAGGATCTTACTTAGCAACCGGTTAATCATGATCTCCTGGCTTGTTCATCAGTATCCCCTTTATCCATTCAGATGCTTTTTTTAATGTACATTTTGCAGATACATGGATCAATCAATCTGTCTAGAGTTTTGGTCTGCTTTACTTAAGTAAAGCCCATTTACCTGTAATATATTAAATAGTATATTTTTCAGCATTTTCAAATGTAAAACACATCAGGAATCAGCACTAATATTTTCTCAGATAAATCGCTGCACTGATTACCATGAAGTACATTGATGTCACTATCACTATGACAACATTATGGCAAGAACTAGTCACTCTAAGCTACCTAGTAAGAGGAATTGTCATCTATATTTCCGAATAAAATGTAACACATATTAGGACCCCTACTTTCTTGCATAAATTAGTACCTTAATGATTAGGGAATGTTGAATCACACTTGGATGAGGAAACCATTGACATTTATGTTTCTCTAAAGGTAAGATTTGAATATTTGAGGACTGTATCCTGTAACTTTTCAGTCGGTTAGAAAGGAAGCAATTGTTTTACCATTATAAGGAGCTATTTGAGGCAATAAATACCCTTCTCTTTACCTGCTTTTTTGTTTTGTTTGTTTTGCATTTAAGAAAGGACAGTGTTGTGATATCAACGAGTAGTCTAAATAAATAAGTGAGCTTTGAGATCTATATGAAGGCTTTTATGTGAAGTAGTATTTGAATCAGTCTTTTAGGATATTACACATATACTTTTAGGATATTGCTTAATTTTTAATTTTCAGCTCCTTATGATAGAAGTGAGTCACCCTCTTGTACTGTTCCATTTTTAATTAAGCAAGGATTCAAAATCTTTTTTTCATTGTTAACTTTAAAAATAACTTGACTCTCAAGTGTTCTCTGTTCCCCTCCCACTAAGGATGTCCTATAGAAAATATATAAAGGTGTACCAGAGCCTTCGGAAGAAATTATTAGTCATCACTAACTCCATTCATCTAGAAATGTACTGCTGCCAATATTTTTAGATTATTTATGCTCAATTTTGTACTTTAGTTTGTACAGTAGAGTGTCAGCATTCTGACATTTGTTGTGTAGAGAACTGTATCACCACACGATATGACATGCAACAGTTGACAAATGGCAATTTTCCCAGTAATGTTTGCCTTTTTTATTTGATCTGAGCCAAATAGAAACTCTGTACAGGAATTCCTTCCTTGTAAGATATGGTTGATTATACAAAGAAAAACAAAGGTATAACCTATCTTGATTTTAAAAGTCTACTTTTCATATTGAGCCGTTAGAGAATATGACAGGCAGGTAAGTGATAGGAGCTGTAATCATGGAGATGGACACTGTGTTACCTTAATTACAAAATTCTTAATGAACATTATCGAAACACTGTTTCTTTTATTGTAAATTTATGTTGTATCGTTAGGTGCTAGAAATGCTGAAAGAAAAACAAACATTCTCGGCAAAGGGTGTGCTATTCTGAGTATATTATTTGATGCAAAAACTCAAGTATGTTTTTTGTATTACTCAAGTATCTATCTGGAACAATTGGGAAAAATAATTGCAAAAATTTGAACATGGATAATATTTATCTATAAACAGCCTGAAGTTTCTCTGAGAAGTGATACGACTAATTCAACATTCAATATATATATATTTTTTTTTGTGTGTAAATGTCTGTATTAGATCACAAATGTACATGATCTGATTATAACATTTCCCCCAGTTATACTATTTTTAGTAGAAAACTAAACAACTTTTGTTTTCTAAATTCTACTTATATAGCTGTATTATACACCATATAGACAAAGAAGAAAATAAATATCATTTCAATAGAAGACATTTTAAATATGCTTCAATTAGCATTTTAAAAAAATTAAACATAGATAAGCATAGATACAGAGAAGAAAAAGAATCAAAGTCTATTGGATATGCAAAAGCTTCAAGAGGAATTTCAGAGTTGTATTTTTAGTGAAAAAAAAAGTCAAATTGATTGCTTTAAGAGATTTGTTTCCATGAGTCATAATTTCCTTGCAAATTATAGTTTCTATTTTAAAGTAAGCCTTTAGCAGAGCATATTGTATATCACTAAAAAATCTGTTCAATACATTCATCTAACCTATTTTTATCATATAATAACACAAGCATTAGATTTCCTGTATCCTATATAAAGTTAACCTAATTTCTACAGTCTTCCCCGCACACACATACAGAAACATACACTTACATGCTTTTGTGTTTATTCTTGTCTGTAATCCAAGTGATATATTTTACAATAATATTATTTTTATGTCTCTCCTTAGAAATTCTTATAGACGTAAACAAATTTAAAACTCAGTACCCTGAGAACAGTTTTTTTATTTGAAGATTTAAGCAACAGTAGATGTTTTGGTAATCTCTGAGAAAGCTAGGGCATCAAAATCATAAAGCAGCTCAAATCTTAAGAAATATATCGTTCAGATCTCATAGGATATTAGTCCTATATTTTATTAATCATTTTAATGTGATGATTACTCCCTCACCTAGTGTTTTAAATTTATTTAAGTTCTGTGATTTTGTAGCAAGTCAGAAATAGAAGGCAACAAAGTACTGTCTTCTTTTTCTTTCTTTAGGCTTTAAACAGCAAGTGTTTTAGTTAATTGCTCTGGAAATAAATAAAATCTGCTGCTTATACATTTAGGGTAAAAGGACAGCAAAATCTTTGTGTTATACACGGACTCTGATTTATTACATTTTGCCTGCTTAAGCTATATCAAATAGCTTTTATAGTACACAAGGAATCCTAACGTTTAAAAAAATATTAAATTTAAAATGGAAACTTTTTTCTAGTATGTATGTTAGAGTATATATCAAGCCTTAGTTTATTTGCAGTGCATGGTAAAAGTGTCATTTGTGACTAGAATGACAAGCATTCCAGACACTGATTTTTGTCACATCCAATTCCTAAGGCAAAGTAGTCTGTCATTATTTTACTAAGACAATATCATCTTGATTTACCTTAAAGTTACATTCAGTGTTCTTTTACAAGCAGGTTTAGGCATGACTGTGACTTAAAGAAAAAATAAAAGGCCTTCATGAATCCAGGAATTTTTCCACATACAGTATTGCATTTCATAAGCTTAATGTTAATACGCTTAATTATTTTTCCTTTCTTTTTTCTTGAATAAACCTAATTGGTTTCACAAATGTTTGTTTTAAATTCATTTCTTTTTTATAGATTTTTTTTTAAAATAAATTTATTTGTTTATTTATTTTTGGCCGCGTTGGGTCTTCGTTGCTGTGTGCGGGCTTTCTCTACTTGCGGCGAGCCGGGGCTACTCTTTGTTGCAGTGTGCGGGCTTCTCATTGCTGTGGCTTCTTTTGTTGAGGAGCACGGGCTCTAGGCACATGGGCTTCAGTAGTTGTAGCATGTGGGCTCAGTAGTTGTGGCTCACGGGCTCTAGAGCGCAGGCTCAGTAGCTGTGGCACACAGGCTTAGTTGCTCCGCAGCGTGTGGGATCTTTCCGGGCCAGGGCTTGAAACCGTGACCCCTGCATCGGCAGGCGGATTCTTAACCACTGCGCCACCAGGGAAGCCCTAAATTCAGTTGATTCTGTCTTGTAGTTAGGAAATGGAAAATCGACTAGATATTTTTGCTCACCTACAAATTTTAAACCAAATAACCATTTAAAAAGTACTATATTTAGTGTCCACAAAGCAGATATCTTGTGGCCAGAATTTTCTGCCAGGAATACACCATAAGTCTTTTGTTAGTATTGTGAGGAAGTAAGAAAGGACGTAGGAAATTTTATTTTCTGCAATATAAATGAGATTTTTTTCCTCTACGATCTCAGAGCTCAGTAAACATAGGGACACCTTAAAATATATTTATTTATGATATTTATTTCATGAGCCCAGGCACTTTCCAGCCTCTGAAGTACACAGGCCTTATTTATTGCTGTATCACCATCTGTCAGAAAATATTTTGAGTTGAACAGAAACAGCAAAAGAACAATCCAACTTGCAGATGTTGTTCAACTGAGAAATTAATTCCAACGACTAAAATTGTCATTTAGGGAGCATGGGTTTATTTGTTTTTTTCATTTTGATACAATAGTTTACATGATCTGACTCCTTGGGATAAGGAAAGAAAATGCTAATTAGTTTTCATTTAGATTTGCATTTGAAATTGCACTTTAGGGCTTTACACAAAAATGTTTCAAGAGCCCTGTGACACCTCCTGTTGCCCTGTGTTCTCTGTTAGCCTACTGTAAACAGCTGATCTGCACTCCAGAGAGAGATTTATAAATACTCTCCATGGCAGGAAGAGTTCAGGGCCATCTTTTGGAAGAGAGTCTAGGAATAATACACAGTGTGTTCTCAACAAGATTTGTTTCCCTGTTGAAACAAGAATAGCCCTTCCAGGGGAAAAGTCACAAAAAGGCAACTTTGGGGAATGGACAGGAAATTCTGAGGGGCAGTTTTATCTGCATTCTCTTTGAGATTGATGGGTGGGCATTTTGAGAATGATTTCTGTCCTATTTGTCTTTTTCTCCTCCAAATCATTCATTCATTCAGTTCCTTTTTCCCTTGTGGCATTCATTTTTTAATTTATTCATTCAACTAACATTTATTAAGCAATTTAGCATTATGAGCCACTTTTTAATTTTATTTAACAAATTTGTTCCAACTACAAGACTTTACATTTTCCTATTACTATATTTTATTTCTTCAAAGCATTCATCACGGCTTGATACCATCCAAACAAATGTTGCTACATTGTCTGTTGCCCTCTCACAAATTGTACTTTGACAGAAAAAGAAATTCTCTGTGTTGTTCAGTGCTGAAGTTCCCAGATCTGGGGGGCATCTAGTGATAGTAGTGTTGATAGTAAATAATAGTAATAATAATAATTATTATTAATAGCAACTACCTTTTGCTAAAATTTTTAAATGTTCAGAAATGAATGAATGAAGTCATACTAGAGAAATCACTGGCATTAATTAGGTCCAAATCATGTTAATGCACTTAGTGACCAATTGATCCCATAAATTTTCACTTTCAAATAACCCAGAGTTTCCTATAGTCAGAGGGTTTCTGCAATCACTCCTTTTTACCATTCCTCCAGCATATTTGTATCCAACAGGAATTAGAATTACTTTTTTTGTGTGAGATCTTAACAGTGTATTAAATGAATGATCACTTGAGGCTGGGGCCCTAATTGTCTTTACATTGTATATGATTCAAGAATCCTTAAAGAGGACTGATGGTAACACCAAGAGTCTACCCTTGCTTTGATTCCGGCATCATCTGTTCCTTGCACAGTTGTTGTTATCACAGTTTTTGTTAATTCTTTTACAAATGGCAGAATGCAGGACAGGACAGTGAAAGTTCAGGTGAGGAATGAACAATCAAAATAATTGTGACACATGGAAAACAAGTCAAAATAGCGAGCTAGTGTTTTACAAAAATTAATGGAAATTCTTGTATTTAAGTTAAAAAAATAGTTGACAATACATAGTAAGAAAATGCCCAGAATAATAGTATTATTGTGAGAACAAAATACATCACATTCTTTGAATGATGAAAATGTATGGTGGATATGCTAAAAGCATGAAATGTTATGTTCTTTGATAAAAATGTATGCTCAAATAAAGGATACCATACATTGCATTTATAAGATGGTTACTAAAAATTTACTTCCATTTCAGCAGGGTCAATTTAATTTAGTCCATGCTTTCCCAAAGAAAGGGGCCTGACTCTCACCACAAAGAAATCTTTGGGTAAAGAATAAATAACTGTCTCTCAGTCAGGTTATAGGTAGAATTCAGGCAATGGATAGTAGAAAGGAGTGGATGATACTCAAGTCACTTCCACGTCTGAGATTTGATTATTGGCTAGATAATTCAAGACTAAAAACCAAAAAAACCCCAAATAGTAACAACAACAAAAACCCCTGAAGGTAAGTGGGAAAAGACAGAATCTTTTATTTCCAGCCATCAAAGGTAGAGGATATATTAATTTTTTTAATCAAAAGAGCTCTCTTGAGAACCTATGATTTTAGTTTCATCTTCTATATTAAAAAGAGCTACAAATGGGTAATTATCACAGATATTTTACTTCTCACTGTGAAAAGAGCACTATTACATGTAGCTTGAATCAGTTAGCCACACATACAAACACAGTAAGTCAAAGATCTTTCAAATACAATTTTCTAAAGCCTCAAGTTAGGAGCTCATTTTTTTTTTACTTGTTCACATTCTAATTGTTGCTTATCATCTAAGAGCAGGCTTGTTATATTGTATTTCTTGACTATGATAAGAGTAAGTCAACGGAAGCTTGTTTTTATTATCTTTTTGTTTGTTTGTTGTTTTTTGTTTTTATTACCTTAATATGTATTTCAGTATCTGGTGGGGGAAAAGGGAAGGGAGAAAAGAGATCAAACTTGTCTGAGATAAAAAGATATGAGAATAATAGAAACATTTGTGAATTCTCTGCTGTCAGTACCATTAAGCAGAAGGTGGGCACAGATATTTCAGTTCTGAATTTCTCTAATATGTGGAATATGGCTGAGTGGGCTGCCACACTTTCCTCTCCATGCCTTTGTCAGAAAGAAGAATATTCCATTCACAGATCCCCAGCAACTATTAGAGTAGGTTCCTACCTTGGACTAACCGTACACCTGTCTGTCTGTCTGTCTGTCTTTCTCCCTCTCGGTTTCTCAAATACCTTTTGCTCTAATTATTTTTCTGGCTAATATTCTCCAGTGGAATTCATTAGTTTTATATACTTTACTGATTTTTACATTTTAAACAAGATTGTTCACCAGCAAAGACAATTCAAGTCTTTTTAAGCTCTACAGTTACATTTTGCCCCCAAATCCTCTGAAATTGTCAAATAATTTTTATAGTTGTTTTTAAAAATTATGAAAAACATCCACCTTAAGTGAGTCGATCACATTTTCTAAAGTTAGAGAGTACTTCTTGTTTAGGGTGTGATGTGGGGAAAAATAGTTTGTTTACATTCTGTGGGAGTTTTTCAATCCTCTTAGATTTTTCCCTAGCACATTTATTTTAAATTTTTCATTTAAAATTGTCTCCATCTTTCATGTAAAAAAAAAAAAATTCTGTAGATAACCAGCTGAAGTTTCCGTCTAAAACTTAAAGTTAGTATTCATTCAGTAGTTCAACGGAACCGATAGCTACTATGAGGCATATCACTAAAATTCATTCATTTCAGATAACTGGCTCCTGCAAAAATTTGCATTATGTGTAGAATGAATGAAATGTGTCAGAATCTGTTGTAAAAAGTACAATTTATGCGTATTATGTCCTTAAGATAAAATTCTAAAGGGCTTTAGCTATTAAGAATCTTTTATCATTTTATTTTTATATAATGTTGTGTAACATAGATTTTATATGGTATATTTTAACAAAATTGTGTTATCAAACGGAAGTATTTCCTTCTCTAATTCTCAGTTATTTGTCTTTACAACATCCCTGTACTTGAGGTGACCAAGAAAGAAAATCAAAAATTAATTAGACTGCCTGAGGTTGTCGTGGAATGGGGCCAAGGAAAAAAATCCTGCTCGATCTCTCATCTGGTCATTCTCTTCTAATAGAAGTAGCACAAACTCAGGGAGTATGCGACATTGATTGAACATCCTCTTAAAAACTTCTGCCATTGCTGTTTAATTAGGATTTTTCCTTGAACAAGCAAAATGATGCCAATCCATTCTGATATCACCAGCATGAATCACTGAAAAGTTATTTAGCAAAATTTTGCTATGCCTTTAGTACTGTGCTATGTGAAATATAAAAAAGCCTTTTAAGACAGTCCTTCCATCAAGGCGCTGTGTCTAACAAGGGAGATAAATTTAAAAGCTAAATTGTATCTTGCTCCTTCACTCCTAGGAAATAAGAGAAGGAAATGATTAGCATGGGCTGTTACAGTAAATCACCGTGGAAGAAAAAAGCTCGAGCCAGGCCTTGAGAATTTGGGAGGATATCGTTGTGTTGATAGAAGAATGAAAGGCATATCATGATGGGATAAAATACAATTAAATGTATGGAGTCAGGAAGAAAATAGAGCATTTAAGCGGGAGGAGGGAGCGGCCGTTTTCGAGTGTGGCTGCGGAGTGTGAGTTGGAAACGGTTTTTAATATATGGGAGTGCTGCCAAATAGTGGAGAGCATTGAGAAGTCAAATACATGACTTTAGAACTGATCAGAAGGTTTTCTCATAATGTTTTCTATTCTTTTGATGCTAGGCCTATAATAATTTAATAGACATGGATAGTGGTGTTAACATATGTTACTGTCACTCAGTTCTATTTTCTTTTTCTGTGTTTTGAATCAAATTATATATTTCCTTATGACAACTAGGTGGTATGTATATGTGATGAATACAAACCATCACTAAACCACAATTAAGAGACAAGTGTTTCGGTTTTGTTTTGTTTGTTTTAGTTAAGGTCTGTTCTAAAGCGTTTTTCTTAGAAATCATGCTGTAAACGATGCTCAGGTTCCTATCATTAGTCTTCAATCTTGGGTGTCACTGATTTGGTTAAAGAAATTATACTTCTTGCCCCCGATCTCATTTAATGGCCAACAGTTAGTTACTCATGAATCTTTTTTACATACTCTTGCCAGCAAGATCTCTTTAAAATTAAAATTAAAAAATTTTTTTTCACTGCCCCTAGCTCACCCAACTCCTGTTTAAAATTTTTTAATTATGTTGGAATAAATTCCAATATTCTTTTCATAACCTATAAGAGCTTTCTTTTTCTGGCTTTGGCTATCCATATAACTCTATCTATTAAGCTTACTCACGTGTTTTTTTCTCCATTTATCTGAAATAGTTACAATTATTCAAAGTGCTGTGTTATTCTGTGACTCTATGCCTTAGCACTTTATGTTCTTATTTATAAAATTCAACTGTTAAACACATCAATTCTTCCAGATGTTCATCAGGCATCATCTCAATGTAGAATCTCTCCTTACTCCCAAATTTCTACCCTTTTCTCCTAAAGATAATCAAGTTTACTAATGTAAAGTTTTACATATAAATTTCTTATAGCAAATATCATATATATTTACATTTTTTTTTATTTTTACATTTTTTCTTCCTTATTGTATTATATACTAACTCAGGGAAATGTCTATACTATATTTATCCACATATTTCCAGTGCTTAATGCAGTGTCTGCAGTATGGTAGATTGTTATTAATATTGGAATTAGAATAAATCTTCCACCTACTGAAAGGAAGAATAAAAAATGTTTGATACATGTTAGCTGTGGAATGGGTATAGAGAACATGTTAACACCAGGAGCTCTAGAGCATGCTTATTTGCCAATCAAATCTTGCTCCATCACTCCCTAGCATATCAAACAGTTGTCACACAATTGCCTTTGGATTTTAGTAAGGTAACTGATTCTCAAGGACAAATATACCACCCACCCCCAATCCAATGTGAATTTATGAAAAAAGCAAGTAGGCCAAGAGAGGCAAATATGAGCAATGGAGAGAGAGAGAGACAGAAAGAGGGGCAGAGAGCACAACTGGTTCACAAGTTCTTGGTTCTTGGTGGCCGTAGTCCACATCTGGCCTAAGATCATTTTACCTGCATTTCTATCACTTGAAACCAATAGAATCCTAAATAATAAAATATACATCAGCATCTGTGAGATTTTGTATATTTGTTGAAAATAAGATGTAAAATGAAAACCACCACTTGAAATAATTGTAGGAGCATTTATTAGCCTTGCTACTAGTACTGTCTTATTTTGTATGTATACACACACACACACACACACACACACACACACCCCTACATGCACATCTACACCTACATCTACTTACAAGGAATTCCATAAACATTAATGTGTTCTAAAGAGACACAGGGAGATGTTTCATTATATTTTGAATGAGTTACATCAAAAACTGGATTTGCTAGGGTCATGATGAAAAGCTTGTGCTTTTTAATGTAAACACGTACTCTCTACCCCAGAATAAATCATTTTATTCAAAACATAAAATGTTAAAGTAATTTTGATCTTTGAAAAAAGCAATGCTGTGCTTTTGCTGTTGTTGCTGCTGTTGTTTTAAGGTAAAATAGGATGTCCTCTACACTTCTGCAGCTGAAGTGAAGAATGACATTGAAAACAGCTCTTTTCGAACTGGAAAGTACCATATTCATTTCTGAAACTGTAGAAATAGGGGAACTTATAATATGGATGTATAATTTATTTCTCATGTTTGAGGGTCTGAAGTACCTCATAAAAATATGTAAACCATTACACACTTAATATAATAAACCAAACTGATGATTATCGATGATTATGGACTTTGTCACACACTATTCATATTGACAAGTATATTTTTACAATTCTAGACAAATGGTTGTACGGTTGGTGAGACTGTGATTATAAAGGACTCATAAATATATCATCCCACATGATATCAAGGGTAGAGCAGAAGTGTTTTTACCCAGTGGATAAATGTCATAATTCAGTAGCCTGCACTAATGTGTTTTCATGTTATGCAATTTGGACCCTCTGAGAAGTAGATGCTGAGGATCTACTCAGAAGGGCTACAGAGGTTTATTGTGGAGTAACACCTGTAAAATAAAGAGGGGGAGAAGAAGCAGGATTCTGCAGGAGAAACTTTCAGGCCAGATTTTGGATTTATTAAATTTTGCCAATCCAACAGAGAGGTCTGAATGAAAGGTTGCCTGTTAGAAGAGTCCTTTGTTAAGCAGAAATGACACAACCTTTGTACCACAGTTTACTCAACTATCCGCTGCATCCAAAGAGTGGCCTTGGCTCAAAATTTGTGGTGAATGAGAAAGACTTAACAAGCGGAAGCTGTCATCTGAACCACACTCTCCAGAGCTGGACAAGGAGTCTATCCTTGCATCATCATGGCACATCTCCGTGACTGCCACATTGGAGATATATAGGTTAATAAGAAAGGTATATTTTCATCAAGTTAGTGAGTACAACTCTTTGAGAGACAGGACCATTGCCTAGAATTCCAAATTGTGTGTTTTTAAATTAGAAAGGTTTTGCTTACTGAACTACAGCAGGAAGTGCTTGAGTGGAAAATGGAAGGAGAGATATGGAAATAAAGTCAATATTCTGTTCAATAAAACTTTATTATGTAAAAAACAAGCAGTTGGGACTTCCCTGGTGGTCCACTGGTTAAGAATCCGCCTTCCAATGCAGGGGACGTGGGTTCGATCCCTGGTTGGGGAACTAAGATCCCGCATGCCGCAACTACTGAGCCCGTGCGCTCTAGATCCCGTGTGCCACAACTAGAGAGCCTGTGTGCTGCAACTACTGAGCCCGCGCACTCTGGAGCCTGTGCACCACAACTAGAGAGAAGCCCGTGAGCCGCAACAAAGATCCCACGTGCCGCAACTAAGACCCGACACAGCGAAACAAATAAATATTTAAAACAGAAAACAAATACAAACAAGCAGTTAACGTGCATGCACAGTAATCTACAAAACAAGTGAAACACAAGGCCATTTTCAAAATAGGATAAAAATTCAAGAATAAAAGGAAAGACAAAACGAATATAAGTAGAGTTATGCCAAAGAAAAATGCAATAAAGAAAGAACCTAAAATAATAATTTCTAAACTGGTACACACATTAAATAAACCATACAACCCCTAAAATAACTATCACTTCCAAGAATGGGATTGTCAGGTGTGAAAGTGAGTGTGTAGAATTAAAACATATAATAAATCTTTAAGTTGGGATGTCATGTTGTCTGGTGTTTGTCCTGAGCCCTTCTGCCTGAGATCCTGGGTAATGAAAAATTTATCAGTGCCTTATATTTGATTTGATTTGACAGCAAAAGAAGTATTTGTTATTATAACTTTCAAAATCTGGGTAGAGAAGGTAAGTGGATTCACAGTAGTAAGAATACAGTATTCACATCAACTTTAGAATGAATAAAAAGACAATGCTATGTGACAGTGACAGTAGTATCACACTAGTCAGTATCAATTGAAGTTTTGGAGGAAAATCACAATTGTCGTCATTTTCACTCCTTGGCTAGATTTGCTCTATTAAATAAAGTAATATTTGTAGATTAAATTTTCTCAAATTACAGTATAAACAAGTTTATATTTGCATTCTTTTCTACTTTCAGTGATAAAATCTAACTTTGGAGCTTTTCATTTCTTTTGACAGCAAGGATTGTGGAAGAATAGACCTAAAATGTTTAAATTACTGAGATTTCCAGTGACCTCTTTCAGGTGGGCATATTGGAGCAGTTACTTAGTCAGCTAGCACCACAATGTGTAATTTAGTAACAAAAATGGTTACTAGGTTACAAATGAGTTATGTTGTCCTTAATGGACTGTAGGGCTGTGAATACCCAAATTAGTTTCCTCCCCCAAATTTAAAAATATTATTCAGGAAACTGGATCATGATGGCAGATTGAGTGAATAAAGGCATATAACTCTCATTTTCTTAAAATATCCCAAAAGGATGAAAAATGTATTTTTAAAAAAATCTCTCTACTACACTGGCAAACAAGAGAGTCATGACCCAGGTATAAAATCATTCTGTCAGAATCAACAGTTTTCATATAAACCAGCTATAGGCAATTAGATAATGTAACTGAAAAAAAACAAACTATAAAATACCTAGAAATAGACCTATCAGTAAAGATGCACTGATTTTATGAAGAAATTTACAGTATTTGACTAAATTATATAAAAGATCTGAGCAAGTGGAAACGTATTCACTATTCCTAAATGTGAAGACACATTTGTAAAGATGTCAGGTTTCATCCAGCTTCCCTTCTTGTTGATCTATAACTCAGTGGAATCCCAAACAAAATAACCAAAAAAATACTGAATCAACATCAGTGATTTTTCCACAAAAAGAAATTAATGCCAGAAACAATGTCCACATTGAAACTTTGGCATTATGTAGTTAGGTTCTTTCTTGGCTTTTGATGTAAGAATAAAGATTATTTATTGAGATATGAACTGGGACATTTCCTTATGCCTAGAATTTTAGCCCACCTAAATGTTCCTTCTCCAGAGAAGCTCCTTGTCAAGGACGAGGAGACCACGGTACGATATGCGGCAACAACATCCAGCTGTGCGCCCAGCAGGTGGCAGGAATCATCATGAAAAGAGCTCTATTCACATATGAGGAGATGAGATGATAAAAATTGGCTAAGGATGTGCATGGTACTCATGTGGAGATGATCTACAAAGAGGCTGGAGTTGAAAACCCTGAACTAATGAAAATGCAGTTTACTTTAAGAAAATGGAAATGGCATCTTTGGGACATTTGGTCATAAAACCAGTCATTAAAGAAGAAGATCAGGTAGTTTTGGCTTAAAATAGTGAAACAAATTTCCTGAGGGTTTGACTTTCCCTCCCTCTCTCTGTCTCTCTCTCTCTCCACGCCCCCCTTCCCTCTCTCTCTCTTTGCTATTTTAGTAACATCTTCTGGAAGGGGTGTGCATGTGTGTAGAGGTATTGGTGGAGAGGGGTGTTAATGTAATTAAACAGGAAGGCCATTAGACTGAGGTGGCTCTAATGCCTCGGTAGCATATGTAAGCAAACCAAAATCTAAGTCAGAGTCAATGCAGTCAGCTCTGAGGAGATGAAACCCAAGAACAACCCATTACAAATAGCCAACTAGGCTTTCCCATTTAAGGCAGCTGTCTAAGATTTAGCCATTCAATGTCCTTGCTTCCCTTCCTCATCTTCTCTCTAAAAAGGTCTCCCCTGAATCTTCTCAGTAGAGCACTCTTAACTACATTGGGTTTCATGCTGCTCAATTCAAACTGATGTATGTTCAAATAAACTCTTGAAAATTTAAATGTGCTCAGCTTATCTTTTAACAGGGGGTGCTTAACAATTTAGGAAACCACTCAATTCCTTTTTGCATGTTCACCATCCGCCATCAACTTTGTCTGAAACTAAACTACCATGTCTCATGTAAGGGTCCCTCACGAAGAGCCCATCCTCGTGAGATCACAGGTACCTCCTGGAGACCTTCTTAGTTACATCGTGGAGAACTTTGCAGATGGAAGGGAAACTAATGCCTATCACAGCAGTTGGGGATGCTTATGGGTACAGTGATATGGGTGCCAGGGTTGACTGGATGTTGACTTAATTCTTACCAAAATTGTTTGAATAATATAAGAACGCTTTAGAAGTTGTATAAGGGTTTCAAAACAGTGCATTTAAATTGTACGTGTACAAAATAACAGATTCTACAGTTTAACAGATTCTGTGCAACTATAAAATGTGAACTTAATTTTGAAATTTCACTGTATGTTATATTCACCTATTCATTTATAACTCTATAAATGAGACTATTTGCCTTATTGTCAAATTATATATTTTAGGCATCTTATATATATAATATTTTGGGACAGGTATAAAATCTGTAATATATAGAAATAGGCATGGTAATAAATCATAACAGTCTCATGTACAAAAGAAGAGCTTACAAAACACAATATATGTCAACATGTAATGTGAGGAAAGAGTATCAGGACCATTGTTAGGTGAATAATAGCTAGTTTCAGAAAATACATTCATAATCCCACCCCATCCTTGTAGACACTTTCCTGTAGTCTTTCTCAGTCTTCCTTGGTTGGAATTAATCTCTCCATTTCTTTCTCCTCATGTTCTTTTGCTCCCCAATTCTTACTTTTAAGGAGGTATTCTACTTTATGTTACAGTTGGTTGTATAAGAAAATGTCTCCAATACTAGGCAACATTATTTATTTTACCATCCCAAAGGTGTCACAAGATAAATAACTCTTTAAGTGGGTCAAAAGAGTTGACCACACATTTCTCCTTGGAACATTTCCAAATAGCTTCAGAAATAATATAGTTAGAAAGAAAAAAAGGAGTGTCAGCCATTTTCAAAGTTTGTCTGGGAACTAAGTTTTGGAGGCATTGAAACAGACTAAGAATTTTTTAACGTTTCTTATGCCATCTTTGTTTAAAAAAATGAAGCAAAATATTTAATAAGACAATACATTTAGAAATAGGAAATTTCAACCATGGAGCTAGAAAACTAAGAGACTCCCAAGTTCAGATTTGGGCCTTTGATAGCCCATGTTAGCATATGATTGGCATGCCTCAGGTTAGAGATTTCATTCCTTTTGCAATGGAATTGTGAAGGTTGAATTAGAGGAAGCCAGAAAGAGAGAGACAAGAAGGAAGGCTGCAAGAATCTTTAACTTTGTTCTCTGCTCATTTGCCTTTTGTATTTTTTTTTTCATGAAAAGTCTTTTCTCCCTTTTTTTTACCTAAGTGAAGTCTCCATGCTTCAGATACAACCAAAACTTCATCTTAACATCTGCTGTGCTGCACGCATGGGTATATTTATCTTTCTCTTCTCTAAGAGCCTATGTATTTTTATGCAATTACTTTGGTCTGTGATGTTACAATAATATTTCTTGTACAGGCACTGGAACGTTGTTAGAGGATAAGAACTTCTAATTAAAAGCTGAGAAGCTGTCTTATTCATGTAGCCTCTCTGGTACAGAGAAAATGCATATTAATTTTTGGATAAATGGAATTAATTGGCAGCTCACTTTCACATCCCCTAAAAATTTGGGCCCCTATAATATATTACTACTTGGCAGCAGATTTTGAATTTTAACAAAGGCTTCATAAAATCTTTACCAGATATTGAGTGATACTAATTAAATCACAGCATATAGGTGTGATGGTAATCAACTTTACTGTAACAGTACTCAGTCTTTTAACAAATTTAGTCTTTTACTATGTGGACATCAGAGTCGTGAGGAGGCAAAACTAATTTTGGTTTTGGAAAGATTTTGCTACATAAATCACTGTATTTGAAATTCTTTGAAAAGTGTCAAGTATCCTACACATGAATGGAATGGCAATTATTTTAGTTAATCTCCCAGTCTCTATCCAATTTTGCACTTCTGTCAAAGCAATCATGCTTCTTAAAGTTACTGGACATGGGTCTTAACATACTTTGAATTATATTTTTTGATACATCTTGTTATCACTTGAGCTTTGCCAACCTTAGTTTTAATATCTCTCTTAGAATAATCCCTTTTTCCACATTACAGGTATTACTCTCCTCCAGACGACACACATCTCATACCTGCTTCTTCAATGTAACTTCTAGTAGTTCTTTCTAAATAGTTAAACTCTAATGACCTAAAATCAAATTAAGAGATGTCCACCTTCAGATATGCCTTCTACTTATAGTATTTGTAACAGCAAATACTTATATGGTTATTACCTGTATATTCATTCATGATCATATGCATCATCTGTGAATGTCGTCTGAGCACAGTTTCAGTCAGATATTTTAACTGGCTGTCTTTATCACTGCCCTTCTTTTCTCATTGGGTGTTGAAGTTTTAAAGCATCCCTTTTTGTTCCTTCAGCTCCTGCACTCCTTCTTTCCAGCTAACATATTCTTGGACAAGCAGCTTTAGATTTTCCTGAAGCTGAATGTTCACATGAATAATATTAAATGTTTCCCTCTGATGTTCTACGGTCTTCTGAGATGTTTTTAAGATGTTTTTGGACTCAATCACTTTGGAATGGAGTAATTTTGATGGCTTTGAGTGACCTTGACTGTCCTTCAAGATAAGCCATCATCACTCCATGAAGTAAAATTTTATAGGACTGGCTTTTCTGTTCTCAGTCAAGAAGGTTGACTCTATCCCCCAGTGAAAAGTTAGACCTGTTCCTATCAATATTAAATTCTGCCAGACACAGAGTTTACAGCATCAGAGGACTGGCCTCCACTGCAGATGGTTCAAGGGCATCAAAGGTGTATGTAATGAGTTTTTTCCTCCTACTGACTTTAAGATACTCTATCCTTTAGGCATCAGATCCTTTGGCTAGGTCATTTTCCCTCAAAGTGCATCAACTTTTTACTGTACAATCAATCAAAGCAGCATAAACCAAAAATTTCAAGGGATGCTCAAAGAGACTTAAGCCTTGTATCCATAATTCAGATAATACCATCAAAGTACCATGCAGCTGCTGCAGGAGTAGTTGGAAAGACATTTTCATGACCATAAACAGGCCCTCCTTGGTTCCAAAGGGCACTGAAGCTCTGCCTCTGGCCAGTAGCTTCAGGGTTACAGCTGCCTGCCCAGAACCCTGTTAGTGTTCTACTTTAAAAGCAGTCAGTGCCTGGCAACCAGGACAGACCATTGGTGGGCAGTGGGGCTGGGGGAGGTGGACTGGTTTTGTAAGCTAGTGATATCTAACTTTGATGCAGTCAGTGCACAACTAGAAAGTGTTATAATTTGTATTGTACATTGGGAAAATGGAAAAGGCCAGTTACAGCCAGAGCAGATGAATTGTGACCACTCTAGGCCCACATGGCCCCACTGGAAATCTAGGAGATCCAAGCAGTGCTATGCCCAAACCAAACCTGTAGAAACTAGATTTCTGGTCCTGGTTCTACCTCTTCAATAGCTTCATGACCTGGGTCTTCAAAATTACAACCAATATTTGATAAAAGCAATGGAGAGCATAAATCATTTTCTTATGCAGTATCTTATCTGAAAGCCTGACTATCCTGTGAGCTTGACCATTGTGTTAATTCATTCAGGCTGCTATATCAGAATCTCAGAACCTGGGTAGCATAAACAATAAATATTTCTCACTGTTCTAGAGGCTGGGAAGTTACATGATCTGGGTGCAAACATTCAGTTCTTGGTGAGGGCTCCATTCCTGCCTTGAAGACAGCCACCTTCTTTTATCCTCTAATGGTGGAGAGAGAGAGAGAGCGCTCTGGTCTCTTCCTCTTCTTATAAGTACACTGATCCCATGATGGGGCCCCACCCTCATGACCTCGTCTATACCTAATTGCCTCCCAAAGGTCCACCTCTGAATATCGTCACGCTAGAGGTGGGGTTAGGTCTTCAAGATATGAATTTGAGGAGGACAGATTCAGTCTATAACACCATCCTATGAGGTTATTAAATCTCTTAACTGACAAACTTAGGTTAAATGGTTTCCCAAGGTCATTAACTGTTACATTGCACTTGGATTTTGAATCAAGATCATCTGTCTCCAACTATCATTTTTTGTTTTAAACCATTCTATATGACTTAATAATTTTACCCCACTTTTACAACAAAGTATGTTAAACAGTTTTTAAGGTCTATGTAACTTTATAATTCTCTAATCCCAACAACGTTCTTTTTGACTCTTAATACAATAGCAAAGCAACCATTTTTTGTCACATGTAGTATTCACCCATTTCCTTAACAAGCATTAATAGAATTACTCCTATATGACAAGTACTAGTGCTTCAAAGAAAAGGAGCTCACAGTTTGGTCAAGGGGACAAACAAGTTAACACACAATTACAATTTTCAAAAAATGCTATAATAGAAACGGTACAAACCTGGGGAGGATGCCTAGCCAGCAGGGGTTGGAGAAGGGAGATGGGCCAAAAGCTCAGTTAATATGGGAAATTATACCTGTACTGAGTTTTGAAAGATGAGTAGGAGTTAGTTAATTTCAGATGGTGTGGCCGAAAGAGTTTTGAGCATAAAGGAGAGAATTCATGTAAAAACAGAAAGAAATAATACAGTACTTTGGGAAACTGGTTGCTTTATGGTTTAAGAATTTTGTATGGCAGTGGAAGTGGTAGGATATAGTTTGAGTAGATTGTTAAGGGGGAGTGATGTTTTAAAAATTGTTCATTTTGCTAAGGAATTGTGGATTTCCTCCTGGTTGCACTGAGAAACCAACATATTTCAAGAAAGGGAAGTAAGATGATCAAATTTGACTCAAGTAATGCATTTAATTTGGAGAGTAAATTGTGAGAGGAAGAGGACTGTAGACTGGAAAAACAAAATTGAGGTAGATTGAAAAAAGAAAGGTTGAAAAGAAAGATTAAAAAAAAAATCATATAGGTTGAAAAAAAAAAATAAAGACTGGCATAGGAATAGAATCCTTGGTAGAGTAGTAAGAGAGACAAAAATCAACAGGACATCTGAATGTCTGTATTTAGTCATGGAAAAGACTAGAAAGTCAAAGAGAACTCCCAAGTTTCTGACTTGAGCAACTTCACTGAAGCTGTTGCCAGTCACAATAAAAGGATGATGATCAAGAATGTGTGTGTTTATTTGGGGTGAGGACTCGGAGTTGAAGTACCACTGAGAATTTCACAATAGAAATCCATTTCCAGAAAGAAGTTAGGTGAATGTAACGAAATAGCTCTGAGGTCAAAGTTTTGCTTAAAGGAAAAGATAGAGTTCAGATAACTTATGAAAGTGTGTAGAATGAAATTCAAAGAGAGGAATCCCAACATTTAAGAAATTAAAAGAGAACTGAGCTTGCAAAAGAGATTGAGAAGCACTAACTTTGACAAGAATTGTTCGCAAGGGTTCTCTCTACTTCTCTTCTTACTGCAGTTGAAAAAAATCTGATTTCTACCCTGAAGTTTGCATTGGACTTGCTCCTGCAAATTATCTTCATTGTTAAATCAAATGTGTGCTTCCAAGTCCTAAATTTATTTGACATCTCAACAGCTTATCACAGTGTTGGTCTCACATTATTCTAGACAGTTTCTTTTCTTGCCTTTATAACCTGATAGTCTTCTGGGAGTTCTTCCTAACTCTTTGGCTTCTTTTCTTAAGCCTCCTTTGTTGGCCACTCTTCCTCTAGAAAATCTTTTAATTTTAGACTTCATTCAGGCTCAATTGTATGCCAGCTTCTCTTTGTATACTCTCCCCACAGCTTCAATGTATTTTTTTTTTTTTTGCGGTACACGGGCCTCTCACTGTTGTGGCCTCTCCCGTTGCGGAGCAACAGGCTCCGGATGCACAGGCTCAGCGGCCATGGCTCACGGGCCCAGCCGCTCCGCAGCATGTGGGCTCTTCCCGGACCGGGTCACGAACCTGTGTCCCCTGCATCGGCAGGCGGACTCTCAACCACTGTGCCACCAGGGAAGCCCTTCAATGTATTTTTTTAAATATCTACATACAAGTGACACCCACGTTTGATCTTGAACTCAAACTTCTCTTTAGAGCTCCAGACATGTATAGACAACTATTAACTCATTATCCCCACTTGGCTATCTAGTAGGTACCTACTTTACATATTTTGTATATTTTATACTTTCACATTTAATATATTTCATTATATATGCATTCTTCATATCTACTTTTGTCTTTACCTAATATCTAACATATCAATAATTATTGATTTTGGTTCTTTCTCCAGAATATGTCTCAAACATGTCCACATGTGCTTATCTTGTCACCATATGTATAATTCAATAAAATCACCACACTTACCTGAATGACTCTAATACCCTTCTATTAATCTTCTAACTTTCACTTTTTCTTTCCTTGCAGTTTATTCTCAATTTAGTGGCTGGAGTGATTATTTTAAATGCAAATCTACACTGCTTAAATCTATTGATGACTTACCATAACTTATGATAAAATTTACCACCTTTGTGTTCCTTACAAGGCTTTGTGTAATTTTACTTTTTATTTTTTAGCCTCATCTCATAACTCTCTACCTGACATTTAATGTATTTCTCCAAACTCTCTCATCCTCGATGCTCATCTCCCTGAAATGCTGTCCACCCACTATTAAAAGACTGTTCTCATAGTCAGTGTCATGGACATCAGTTGTCATCTTATTAGAAATGCAGCATCTCAGCACATCGTGAACAATTTAACTTGGGGGTCGAGGAGTCAGAAATGCAGACCTACATCATTTTCCCTCTTCACTCCTGCTTAAAACCTGAAGTCCCAAAATAGATAAAACTTCTTTTGGAAAAACCTTCTTTGATCCCCTGATAAAGTGATTCTCAAATTAGAGCAGCGTCAAAATCATCTGGAGGGCTTAGTAAATCACAAATTGCTGTACCCCACCCCCAGAGTTTCTTATTCAGCAGGGCTGGTGTGAAAGGCTGAAATCGGTGTTTCTCGCAAGCTCCCAGGTGATGTTGGTGCTGCAGGTCCAGGGACCACACATGAAGGATCCTTTTGCTCTACTAAGTAGTTCTCAGCCTTAGCTGCACAGTAGAGAAATACCTGGTGGAGTTTTAAAAAACCTTGATGCCTGTACCATATCAAAAGTCAATTGGATAAACATTTCTGGGACCTTGCTATGGGTCCTGAAGTTCATGCGGCAAGCTTCAGCTTCTTCAGATACCTGGGGGACCTGTAAATAGCATACTGATGTCTGATTGTTGATATTTTAAGGTAAAACACGTTATGTTTTATATTTTCCTTGTCTCTTACCTCTGCTAGAAGTTAAACTTCATATTTGTTGTTGTTGTTTTACAGTTTGGAAATTTCCTTCACGTTTTAATGAACCCAATAGCGCATTAAACTTTTTGTATGTTGTAGTTAATACGGAGACTTAATATATTTTAGCAGGGTGAGGTGGTGCGAGAGGATCAGTTTGCCAAATCACTATTTTAAATGCCATACTGCTAAGTTTGAAATTAAAAATAAAATTTCAGTAGAAACGTAAGAGGGAAAAATTAAGAATTTTCATAACGAGTGGATTTAAAGTAAATGATCTTTTAGTCCAGATTAGGAAAAAAAATAGTGAAGATGGAAAGGGGATAAGATTAGCGTGTTTGTAATCTCAGTTTTGTTATTCTGTTTCCGGTGCTCTGATACATTCTTCCTACTGAATCTCATTTTCTAGGCCCCATAAATATTATTTGCCTTCTGTTGACAAGTTTCCTTTCAGATGAAGAAAATACAATTCTCAATATGTTATACTTAGATTTGTAAGCTACCTAGGTAAAGAGAATTGCTTCAGATGTGTTGGTTGAACAAATGACTTTTTATCCTTTATTCTTTTGACCCTTGGGAGGAGTATTTTTCCCTTTCGCTCTTCATAATATGCTTATTTTATGTGGAAGCCAGTGAATGGGAAAGAATAAGAATTAGTATGAAAGGTTCTGCAGTGAAAGCAGTAGATTAATGATAATGGGCTGAGTGGGATTATTGAACTCATTGATATAAGGAAAAAAAGTAAGAGATGCTTGGACAAAAAAAGAATAAGAGGAACTGAGAACATTCTCTTAAGTCTAGTATATCTCTTTCAACGTTTGCTTTTTCCCAACTTCTCTTTGAATGTACATGATAAACTATATGTTATATAAATTAAGATACACACATACATATATTTTCAGGTTTGATTTTAAAGCTATTCACATATGTAAACATAGAAGAGTGTTTTTCTTATATAGGTATTATTCAGTACCTACTATTGTATGCCATATAACTACATTAATTTGACTCCAGTGTGCTCAGAATAATCGTATTAATGCAAGGATAACACTTAAATATATATATATACATATTTTCTGTACATTTCGAAAAGTTAAGCATGCAAAAATAAATCTTATTAGGTAAAAATTTACATTTAAACAATAATTGATCCAGAAACAAGTGGAATGCCAGAGACATAAAAGGTTCATAGCAGAACAGTTTTGTTTTTCCGTTTCTATATAAAGGAGTTTGTTTTACAAGCAAAGTAACAAATGGCTTATAACAATCTTCTTGTTGCTAGGCTCTTAGATACCTAAGCAGACCTTATACTTTTTAGGTTTAAGCATAACAAACTGAAACATTATGAAGATGCTTAGTAAAATCAGAAGGTGACACACTACAAAAATTAGAATTTCTCTTTTCTACTAGAAGTTCTTGACATTGTATACAACAAATATTAATTTCTTTTTCAGATTTTCTCCCTTGTTTGTTAATCCTCGTGACAACAACAACATAGCTATGTGAATTAATTTCTTTTAAAAAATATAATTCCCTTTAAATAATTTCTTAGATTATAGCGGTAAACTATCTCCATGGATAGCTGTATATATTTATAAATTATGCATAAAATTTCCACAGTGAACACTCTCCACGAAATCCATTTAAGTACCCTTTAATTCTGTGAACCTCGTGATAGGAATTCTGATTTAAATTAATATTTTAGAAAATTATTTATTTTTTTTTAAAAATCATGTAAAACCACATATTGTATTCTTTTATGGATAAGGCAGTCTCTTCATAAAACCTCCCCCATACAATCTCAAGCTAAGATTCTTTTTTTCATTATATAAAGCACTATTGATTCAATAATTTAATTTTTTTACATGTGCTCGAACAGATGCAATTTTTATGACAATATCAATTCTATTTGTAATCATTCCTACTGTCCATGCCCTGTTGAAGTTAGTTGACCTTTGCTTTGAGCAAGAATAAATAATTCATCTCATAAATTTTCATGAAAAAATATAACTCTGTCTTCCTCACATCTAGTATTTAAATCATGGTCCTTTGTGTTCTGTTTTCTCTCTTAGATGTCATTTCTAAAAGTACATTTAAAAGTCCTTTCACGGCCTTTTGGAAATGGGCCACATAAGCATATTTTTAAGCAATTTGAAATTGTATGTGTGTTGAAGAGTTACGGACAATACGCAGTATGTCCATAGATTTCTGTATCACTCACTGCATCTGTGTGAGTATAAACACATGTGCCTCCTCGGGTCCTAGTGTGTTGTATATACGTTCACATATACTATAGCTGGGCAGAGAGAAAGGCTGTGAAAACAGTAGAGGAAAGAAAAGATAAGGAAAAAATGTCTTATTTATTGCTTGTTTGTGTCAGGTTCTGTCCAGGCATATTATATAAATATTTCATTTAATCTTTGCAACAGTGCTGTGAAGCTGGTATTAATCATTTTCCTATTTTACAAATGAGATAAATTAGATAATGTATGTTATATGTATCATATATGTTTTGGAGAACATATATATTTTTTGGAATATGTCATGAAAGAAACAACAATGAACTTGGAGTTAGAAAATCTACATCCATATGTACATGTGAGCATGATTGTCCAGTGGCTGGAGCTGACTTGCCCAATTATGTTAACCGTACAGTCTAGCTAGATTTTTATAAATATAGATGCATGCTTTCTCTTCCTTTCAAAGGGGATCATCTTTCCTTAGGAAACTGTCCCTCCATATAAACTTCATATTCAAAAAGGATTTGAATCCGTGTAAAAATTAAGCTGCATTTATTGATGTAAACAGAAAGATGGCATTTATTTTTATCTTAACTCTATTAGTAATAAATCAGTAGATTAATGCATTGATAGTATTGTGTTGTAAAAGCCCTGGATATATTATGTATTATGTGAAATACTAAAAAGATGAAAATGTAGGATAATTGTAAATCTAATCGTATAATAATGTCATTCCCATGATGCTCAGTAATCTAAGGAAGAAGTCAAGTCCAGTTGATTTGGGATGAAAAATAATGATCAGATCAAAAGTGAGTTTCCATAACACTTTAGCAGAAAGTCATTATAAGGGGATATTTAACCAGCTCCAAAGTGAGTTTTAAATAGATTTCCATAAAGGTAAAATCGTATTTTGTCACATAATTTTCTAAAACTACTGAAAGGCAAAATTGAGCATGGAGTCATTAATTTTTGCACACTAACATGGGGGGCTCATCATTCTACTTGCTCACATTAATCAACATTGTCCCCCAATTTTGATTTATTTTAGAAAAACTGAACCATGTATTTACCTTTCTTTAATAACCATATGCTTTTTACCAGCTAAAGATTTCTGAGATGCAGGAATACTGATGGCGCTAAAATTTTCTTGAAAATTCTGAATTTGTCAGCATTGCCACTCCTTCAGGGCTGTCTGTTCCGTTAAATTTTCTCAGAATTTGAGCATTGCATAAAGAAGATTTTAAATAGAGAAAAACATTTTAACCACCAAGGTTAAGAATAAAACACTTAAGGGAGTTTTGGACATTTCACAAACCACTAACTATATGTTATCAAATATAAGTGCAAGTGATGATTTTAGTATTGAGACTAACTCTTTATAACATACAGAAAAAAGATCTGATCTATTACTGACTCTTTCATACTGGGGAAAGATGTATATTTATTGATCACCGACTTGATTGTCACAGAATTAAATGCATGGAACAGAAATATAATGAAGAGGTAGTCTAGCTTTGAAGAGTTAAAATTTGGTGGGGAAGGTGACTTTATATCATTTAATATGATATAAGGTATGCACACAGAATGCTAGAAAAGCATGCAAGAAGAACATTTAACTGTATGGAGGTTTGAAGTCATCTTTCTAGTAAGAATGAGTAAGTCTATTTATCTATATTAAATATTTCTTATTGTTGCTTGTAAGAAGCTACCAAGTAAGTCAAATTGTCACCTCCAGTACTTAGTACTGCATTAGGTAAGGTTCTGTGGTTGCAAAACCAATTTTGAGCAAGTATGTTTAAAAAGAATACAAAAAGAAAAAGAAGAAAATTAGACTCAGAGTTAAACCTTCACATCATGGGAGGAACAAAGACGAGGGCAGGGAGCTCAGTGATAGGAATTAAAGGCCAGTCTCCCATAAATCCCACAAATGGAATGATTTTACTTTAATCATCCTCTATCCTGGTGTCATACTCCTAGAATATTTCTGGAAAGGCAAGTTTTTTGTTTTGTTTTTGTTTTTGCGGTACGCGGGCCTCTCACTGCTGTGGCCTCTCCTGCTGCGGAGCACAGGCTCCGGACGCCCAGGCTCAGCGGCCACGGCTCACGGGCCCAGCCGCTCGGCGGCATGTGGGATCGTCCCGGCCAGGGGCACGAACCCCTGTCCCCTGCATTGGCAGGCGGACTCTCAACCACTGCGCCACCAGGGAAGCCCCAAGGCAAGTTTTATTGACCTGGAAACTTGGACTCCTGAGTAACAGTTTGAGCAGGATCACACAAAATGGGCAAAGGATAGTCTCCCAAAGGGAAGCCTACATCTGCTCCCAAAAGAAGGTGGAAAGGATGCTGAGCCGGGAGATGGGCTTGCCCTATGTTTACATGCAACCCTAAACTGTGATCTCTTCCCTCTCAATTCCTCTTTTCCTTCCTTTCATGTTTTCTTTAGGGAGTAGAAGAATGATCTGTATAGACAAATCAAAATTATGCAGGACATTTAAGGACTGACAAAGGAACAGAAAGTGCACTCTAGAAATACCTGTCTGACACTCCCCTGGTCCCCCCCGTTGTAACATGTAGAAGCTTCCAAGCACTTTCTTTACCTTCATCCTCCTCTCCATCCTGCTCCTGAAATAAGAGTTCCTCTTCATTCAGGTGGAGTATGTTCACTTGTGATTTTGATCCAGTTTAGTCAGTTTTTTACAGGAACTGTTCTCCATCAGTTTCCTTCATTCTCATTTGTACAGTCCCCAGCTGGTGCGCTGAAGCTTGCCCTTTGCAGAGAAAGCAAAACAAAAGAAATCTTTCCTTCAACCTTGTTACCCTCTCAGTCTCTCTTTTTCTCCTCATTGCTTTTTTTTTTTTTTTTAATTACTCTATACCTGCTAGGTTCATTGACTCATCTCTATTTTTTACCTACACTTTGGTATCTGATACTGAATACTCCACAAGTTGTTTTTAAAAAGACTTCTTGGACTTCCCTGGTGGCGCAGTGGTTGAGAGTCCACCTGCCGATGCAGGGGACGCGGGCTCGTGCCCCGGTCCGGGAAGATCCCACATGCCGCGGAGCGGCTGGGCCCATGAGCCATGGCCGCTGAGCCTGCGCGTCCGGAGCCTGTGCTCCGCAATGGGAGAGAGGCCACAGCAGTGAGAGGCCCGCGTACCGCAAAAAAAAAAACAAAACAAAAAACTTGCCTTTCCAGAAATATTCTAGGAGTATGACACCAGGATAGAGGATGATTAAAGTAAAATCATTCCATTTGTGGGATTTATGGGATCCTTTGTACTCTCAAGTTCTCTGTATTTTCTGAAAGCACCAGATTGAAACTTTCTTCTTTTCAGGCACTTCATATGTGGTTATCCTCCTACCTCTGATAGCTCCTTCTCTGTCTCTTCTGTGACATTTCTTACATTACCTACCTCCAAAGTGTGTGTTTTCTAAGCTCTATTTTTCAACCATTTTTGTTTCATTCCACTATCATGTTTAGACACTAACTAAATTGAGAGGTACAAGTCTAACTTCTCCACTAAAAACTTTATTTCTAACTATTGGTTAAGGGTCTTCACCTAATCATGCTGATGCCTCAACCATGCCAAAATGGAACTCGCCTTACAGGTCAAATCCACTGAGAATACTGACACCTCTATTTCTGCTAATAATATCATCTTTCTTCTTGTCAACCATATTAATACCCGGAGATACTGCTTATCACTGAAGCTCATAGCTCTGAAAAACCACTCTCCTGTTTTATAGTCACACCATTCCCTGATTGGCTGCCCATTATCTTTTGCCTAGTTTAACATTTCTCAGAATGAATCCTATATTCTTGCTACTCAAAGTGTGGTTGACAGACCAGCAATATAGGCCCCAGCAGGTAATGTTGTAGGAATGAAGAGTCCCCACACCCTGCTGACTTAGAATCTACATTTTAAGTAAGATCCTTTTTTTTGAAGTGACTTGTTTAGAGAAGCACTTTTCTGTCAAATACGAGTTCCGTGAAATTTTTTGGAGAGAGACGGACAGAAATGGAGAAGGAGGGAGGGAAGGAGGAAGGTAAAGAGGGAGGGAGGGAGGGAGGAAGAGAGGAGGAGGGGCGGCCAGGGGAAGGGAAAGAAGGGAAGGGAACAGAAGAAGGCAGAAGAGGACAGAAGAGGGGGAAGAGAAGAGAGAGGACATGTTGTTTTTCCTCTTAAATATTCACAATGTCATTAGCCTGCTTAAAGCCTTACAGCAAAGAAAGAATATTCTGCATGTAATATACTTTAGAGGTCTTATAAAGAGCATGTAGAACACTGTTCTACATTCACTGACTCCCTCATTTTCTGTTTTTATATGGAATTATTGCTCTTATTCATGATGACCAAACCCCACTATAAACAGCCAATGGAAAGATTTACGTGAATACTTTAGGTCAAGAATGCATGTAATAGTTTCATTATATTATTTTTATGTAAACATTTTTTGTCAGGAATTACATGGTAGGATATTTTTAGAAAAAACTCTTGACAGATATTCTCATATTTGAGGCGTGTTATTGAGCCTTGGTGAGACTCATTTGCAGTCCATTCAAAACCTACAGAGTTCATCCTGCTGTTGCTGTAAAAGGAATTTAATTTTTCTCCTTGGTTTAAAAAAAAAAACAGTGTGACACACCCACATGTCTTACACATTTCACAATAAATGCTGTCTTCCTTCTTTGGAGATTTCCTATAAAAACATCGTGAATTCACAGATCGATAAGGCTGCCAAAGCCACTTTAAATTGAGATCCCATTTGCAAGCTCATTAAAGCCCACAGTGATACAGGACCCTGGTCACCACTGATTTGTCAGCTGATGTGTCCGGAATAAAGAAGGCACTGGAATGCTTTCTTGTCCAATAAAACTCAAATTGGCTTTAAGCCTTGTCTTAGCATTCGTAATATGGTTTTAGAACCACAAGACTCCAGATGTCACATTATGCTGTAGATAAAATGATAACTGCAAACAAAACTGTTATGTGGGGTTTTTTTGTTTGCTTCAGTCACTGATGAAAATCACTGAATTAAAAAACTTGGGTAGATGTCAAGTACAGATCAATATACCACATGGAGTTTTAAATCAAGTTAAGGGGACTGATTGAAACAGACATTTCTTATTGTAATTGTTTGGCTTTGTTTTTCATTTGCTTGAGTATTCATTCAGAAATATGCCCATTTTTTGCATATTATTTTTACATGACAAAGTTTATTATATTATGCAGATTATATTTTAGAGAGATATAAACAGGAACAAATTATGGTAGGATGTATATAAAAAGATTCACTCTTGATTATTCTTAAAATTAGCATTGAATGATTTCCTATTGCTTATAAATTGTCTATTTGGGGTCCTCAATCAACACATTCAAAAAGCAGTAGCTTAATCTCACAACAATAACTGAAAAATAAATACATGAAAATGAATTTTTAATTCAATGAGATCGTATTGATGACTTACAGCACGCCAAGCACTTCTGTATGCAAAGAATTGATAGGCAGGTTATCAGACAATTGCATTTATAAATAGCATACTTTTTATTCTTATTATAAATGCTTATTTAGCATATTAAAATGTATTTTAGCATATTTTCATATAAATAGATAAGGTTTGTCATTAAAATTTTTAAAGTAGTATTCATCCCCTGTGAGCTATTTATTAAATTAGTAATCTTGAGTGTTAGAGATGTTAAAAAGGAAAAATAATTGAAACTATTTTTCTATTGATCAAATGGACGTTGAAATTATTCATGAGGTTGAAATACTGAAACCTGGTTTATTGAATCCAGAGCTGACAGGTACTTTAAATGCTCACTTTTTCCTGAGCACACTGATCATGTGCAGTTATAAAGCAATGAAGGGGATTCAGAAAGGTTGTCATTTTTTGTGATACCGTGAAGAAAAATTACTACTAACAGAACATCCTTTTTCTACAGAGTCAGGGGTAGATTCCGGAGAGGATGTACTGAGGTGTTGCATTGTTAGGGAGACAGCCTTTCCCAGTTCTTCACTTATATGCCATAATTGATAAAAGAAAAAGTAACAAAGCCAATGCCTAGCAATTTTCAAACATCAACTGAATAGAGAAACTTCCGGATGCCACTGAAAGTGAAGTATGTTTGCTCTCTTAAATATTAATTATAATTAATGAGCAGAAAAGCGGAAAGTAGAAAAACTGAAAAAAAAATGGAGTTTTGAAGCTAGTTGAAATTTTGTCTTCCTAAAATTAACGTTTGTGAGTATATGAACTTTTTCTTTTCTTCTCTTTGTATACATCAGTTTTGGAAATTCCATCAATTGATGAGCACTTAACATCTGGGACTGCAGATATGAGTAAGACATCATTTCTTCCCTTAAGGAACTTGTAAACTGATAAAACTAGCACAATAATTATTTAAAGAAAAAGGAGGAATGTAGTAACCTTGAGAGGGGTACAAATGTAGCTGGAAAATGCACTTTATTCATGCAACACACAGTTCCCATAGACTATATGCGAAGCACTATGCTAAGAATAAAAATTTAACTCTGGGGATAAAGAAAATCTTTATAGACAAATCAAGTTTAAGAGAGAACCTAAAGGATTGATAGATACAATTTCCAGTGATAAAGAGAGAACAGGAAGAGTACTCCAGGGATACGAAGTTGTCGTGATATGATGTGCATAATGGCAAGTTTAAGTGTGTTCAGGTGATAGAGAATAATCTAATCGGGAATAATAAGTGGTGATGGCTTTAGTAGATGATTACTCTGGAAGCAAAGGTTTATCATAAGTGAAGTATACTCTGGTGGTTATTGTTTCTCATTGCCATGTTCACCAATTTTATAATATTCTCTGTGATATTAGAATGGGAATCTGCAAACTCCATTTCTGAAATTCCCTTACTGTCTGGAAAGCAATGGTGTGTGATTGGAAAGTTAGAGAAGAGAAGGGACTGTCTTTCTGCCTGTAGCTTCTGTCAGCATCCTTGCAGTATCAGCCGACTGTAGCGGCTCTAGTGCTGATTGGTACTTCTAGAGCCAGCCACATAGCACTTTCCAAAGTGGCCCAAGAATTACCCATAAAGTTTCCACTTCATTCACTCACCTTTTGTTCTTTTACGCCAATCCCCAGCCAGGTTCCAACATGCCACCTGGAAGCCCCTTGGTCATCATCGCAGTAGCTTTGTTGAACTCCTAGTTTCTGGTGATACTTTTGGGACTTTGTTTCTCAAGTCGTAGGGGCCTCAGCTACTTCTTTCATATCCCATTTTTGCTTTAGCCTTTTGATATCTGAGTAACCAATTATTTATAGTAAATAATCTATGTTTGAAAAGCCTAGCTTGGTTTCCAATTCTTGAATGTCCCTTAACTCATATGAAAAGCATTGGGAAATACAACAAATTAGTGAATGTAGCAGAGAAGAAACAGACTCCGAGACATGGAGAACAAACTAGTGGTTACAAGTGGGGAGAGGGAAGGGGGGAGGGGCAATATAGGGGTACGGTATTAAGAGGTACAAATTATTATGTATAAAATAATCTGTAAGGGCATATTGTATAACAAAGGGAATATAGCCAATCTTTTATAATAACTGTAAATCGAGTATAACCTTTAAAAATTGTAAGTCACTATATTGTACACCTGTAACTTACATAATATTGTACAGCAAGGATACTTCAGTTAAAACAGCATTGGGAGGGGCTTCCCTGGTGGTGCAGTGGTTAAGAATCCGCCTGCCAGTGCAGGGGACATGGGTTCGAGCCCTGGTCCGGGAAAATCCTACGTTCTGTGGAGCAACTAAGCCCGTGCACCACAACTACTGAGCCTGCACTCTAGAGCCCACGAGCCACAACTACTGAGCCTGCATGCCACAACTACTGAAGCCCATGCACCTAGAGCCCATGCTCTGCAACAAGAGAAGCCACCACAATGAGAAGCCCGTGCACTGGAGCGAAGAGTAGCCCCCGCTCACCACAACTAGAGAAAGCCTGCACGCAGCAATGAAGACCCAATGCAGCCAAAAATAAATAAATAAATAAACTAAATTTATTAAAAAAAAAAAAGTCAGGGACAAAACTTAATTAAAATAAAAAGCATTGGGAGATTTTGCCCATGGAGGTGGCATAACCAGTAATGTGTGTTACAAAGTGTAACAGTTTGCAGGATTAATAGAATGTATGAAAATCTGGAAGTGTGGTATGCATTTGGGAAACTATTAGTAATTCAGGTAAAGAGAAAAAAATGTGAGTTGATTTGACAAAAGAGAGGTCCTTGCTGACATTGTTAAGAGTGGTTTAAATGACACGTAGAACACAGAATACAGAGAAGAGTGTGTTGAAGCACTGAGGATATTAATCCAGCCTGTGTATATCTCTATTAAAAAAGGTTTGCTTTGAAAGAACAGAGAAATTCAATAACATACAAAGAAATTTGTGTGATCAAGGAAATTTTAATAATCTAACAGAGAAAAGAACATATTTATTTATTATTTTGAGAGGCTAATGGTTTCATTAAAATACTGGGAAAATTTTGATATAGTTAGAGTATTGCTAGGATAACTAGGTATTTATATGGTTAATATTTCTTGTGTATATGATGAGTCCTTACATTACCATAACTGCTACTAAATAAATTTCTATAAACTCACCTACTGGGATGCACGTTCCATGAGGCCATGGCCTTATGTTCATTTCTGAATTACTAGTGCCTGGCAAATAATAGTTGCTCACTAAATATTTGTTGAAAGACTTACTCTATATTTTAGTATATCTATTTTCATTAACTTTTATATATAAATGTAATTTTAAATAGGTTTTTGTTGCCAAGTTGAAAGGACTTCCGCAATAAAATTTTATTTAATTAGATTTCTCGGAATCCCAAGTGACTCCATTAGTTACTCTTATCATAGAATCTAGACATAGTACTTTGAGAGATATGTTCGTAATAGGAATACAGGGGACAGAGGGCAAAAGCCTAGGGCCCACTCATTGTGGAGGAGACCACCATCCTCCCCATCTTGCATAAAATCAGGATGCACAAAATCTAAATCATAATTGAAACAGGTAAGTAGAAATATCCATCTCCCAGCAGCTCCAGCAACAGGAAACTCTAAAATTGCCTGTATTGACACTTGATGCTTGATGTAGAAGGAGAAAAGAATCACACAGACACACACACACAGACACAGACACACACACACACACACACACACACACACACACATTTAATGGTAATATATTCAGAAGTCTTAGAGAGTCACCACATGCCACAGGGGGCCAGATGAGGGGAACCCTAAGGGAATGGGTTCAACCAAGCAGTGGCAAGCTGAGAGAAAGCAAGGACCTGTGGACAAACGCCTTTTTTGGGAGGTCAGGTGGTGTACACAAACAGAAACTGTGAGGAGAGTTCTTTGGTGCATTTGAATGTCGCGAAGTCTCGCTCATAGGAAAGTGAAAAGGGGAATTTGTGGCAGGAGCAAGCCTTATCACACTGGTTCTTATCATCTGGGTGGGGTGCTCATAGCCTGTTTGTGGGGATGTTGAAGCAGCCAGAAAATATAAAGTTCTAAAAATTTACAATGCAAGTTAACGTTCCCATCATCTAATCTCAGAAGCAGAGAAGACAGAAGTGGGACTAGAGAAATATGCAAAGAAATGACAGTTGAAAACTTAACAAATTTGGTTAGAGTCATAAACCTAAAAACTAAGGCTAAGTTACATTTTAAAAAGGATAAACTCAAAGGAATCAAAGACACATTATAATTAAGCTTATGAAAACTAAAGACAAAGAAAAAATTCTCAAAAGTGACCACAGAGAAGCAACCCATTAATTATAGTGGAACCACTAATTTGAATGACAGTAGACCTCTTATCTGAAATTTATGGGGACCAGAAGGAAGTACGTGGCATTTTTCAAGTTTTGGAAGACAAATGTCAACCACAAATTCTTTGTGAAAATAAATATCAGGGATGAAGAGGAAATAAAGACATTCCCAGACAAAACAAAACTAAAACAAAACTATCGTCAGTCAACATACACTTAAGATTCCACTTTAAAAGTGAGAAAGGTAAAGCATTCTAAAGAAAAGTAAGATCTTTAAACTTTCTTGAAGCAGGATATATTGTAATACTACAACAGTCACTAAGAAGCATATACAAAACAATATACTCAAAAACATCATGAATAAATCAAGATGAAGTCCTAAAAAAATTTTTAAGTCACCTATAGGAATGTAAGAAAAGGGAAAAAGAGTAAACCAACAACAACAAAAATAAAATGTCATACTTAAGATATAACGTGAATAATTACTAATAGGTAAATAGTCAAAATACAACAATTAAAAGACAGATTAAAATAAACATAATCCAACAGTATTCATCTACAGCAATTTTATTTTAAATATACAGAGGTTGAAAGTAAAAGAAATAATACTTTGTAGATATTAGTAGAAAAATGCAGGAATGATTATATTAATATCAAATAAAGTAGACTACAGAACAAAGGAAATTACTAGAGACTGAGAGCCATTACATAATGAAAAAAGTTTCCATCTACCAAGAATGCTGGGCTTCCCTGGTGGCGCAGTGGTTGAGAGTCCGCCTGCCGATGCAGGGGACACGGGTTCGTGCCCCAGTCTGGGAAGATCCCACATGCCGTGCAGAGCGGCTGGGCCCGTGAGCCATGGCCGCTGAGCCTGCGCGTCCGGCACCTGTGCTCCGCAACGGGAGAGGCCACAACAGTGAGAGGCCCATGTACCGCAAAAA